>NC_092208.1:2044869-2168121 GCF_043381705.1 Parasteatoda tepidariorum | reverse complement strand
AAATCTTGTTAGAAGTTTTACAACCTCATTAGCAACATCCAAATGATTTCTTATTATTATTTAGATGACATCCAAATGATTTCTCACTTTTATTATTTATTCTTCTTCTTAATTTTTTTCTTATTATTAGCACTTATTATTTATTTAGTGCTTTAAATCTTGTTAGAAGTTTTACAACATCATTAGCAACATCCAAACGATTTCTTATTATTTAGATGACATCCAAATGATTTCTTACTATTGATTTCTTACAACATCCAAATGATTTCTTACTATTATTATTTTTTATTCTTATTATTATTAGCACTTATTATTTCTTTAGTGCTTTAAATCTTGTTAGAAGTTTTACAACCTCATTAGCAACATCCAAATGATTTCTTATTATTATTTAGATGACATCCAAATGATTTCTCACTTTTATTATTTATTCTTCTTCTTAATTTTTTTCTTATTATTAGCACTTATTATTTATTTAGTGCTTTAAATCTTGTTAGAAGTTTTACAACCTCATTAGCAACATCCAAATGATTTCTTATTATTATTTAGATGACATCCAAATGATTTCTCACTTTTATTATTTATTCTTCTTCTTAATTTTTTTCTTATTATTAGCACTTATTATTTATTTAGTGCTTTAAATCTTGTTAGAAGTTTTACAACCTCATTAGCAACATCCAAATGATTTCTTATTATTATTTAGATGACATCCAAATGATTTCTCACTTTTATTATTTATTCTTCTTCTNTTTTTACTGCGTCATAATTTTCAAAACCACGCTCTGCTACCAACTGTAGTCCGTGGATCGAGATTCAGACAGAATGAAAAGTTTATTAACAAAAAGCAAACAAACACATACAAATTTAAAAAGAACGCCATCTGGCGGTATAAAAAGAAAAAGACTTCGTAGCTATATTTCCCAGGGAATGATAACATATTACATTTTAAAAATTGGATTTTTCGGCGACCTTAATCTATAACAATACTGAAATTCATGACTTTCCTTGATTTCTCACGACTTTCCAGGTGCACGGGTATTTTTAGCACTTATTATTTCTTTAGTGCTTTAAATCTTGTTAGAAGTTTTACAACCTCATCAGCAACATCCAAATGATTTCTTATTTAACTTTTCACAAGACAAAATGATAAAAACATTCTATAAATATAGAAAGAAACACATTTTAGAATTGAATTTGTAAATTTTTTATTGTCATAAAAAAGAAATTGGTTTTTGCAAAATTTTATTATACAAAAGATAAAACTATTTTTCTGATAAGGGCATTTCTTTATTAATTTTTAAAATTTGATGGACATACTTACAATGTCTTTTTTTATTCAATGTCTTAGAAACATTTTTACAAAGTGTCTCAAACATAACAAAATAAAACTATAAACAAAACAAAATTTTAAAAATTTACAGTACTTTATTGTCAAAATTACTTAGGAAATATATGACCAGGGACCCGGAACATTCCGGAGCTGTGTTTTCCTTGGAGCAGGAGCTCTACATTTTCCCATGTTCTAGGGCTTTTTAGCATTTTTAACAATACTCCTTTTTCTTCTTTTTTTCAATCTTTTAAATTTCTAAGGTTCAGGTGCGATTGTGAGCCCAAGTCGAAATTCCGGGAAATTTCTTGAGTTAAAAAAAAAAAAAACAGTTTAAATTGAAAAATTAGAAACAAATTTAAACAAGGTTTTTGCCTTTTTCTCAATATTTCTTAGTTTACTTAAAATATGTTTAAAATTTTACACATACCTATGATGCCTGGAGAAGTAATTATAATTTACAAATATGTCTTTCTTTCTTGAGTTTTATGATTATAACAACTATTTACTGATAAAAAATGAATATTAATCATGAATATAAGATTATAAAGTATCTGGCTCTCCCTTACAAACAAATAAAATAAACTGTGTTTTTAAGTTCCACCTTTGAAAATTTGATTTCCGGAAACTTCTGTGATCAATGATTTTTTGAAACGTCTGGACCACCGATCTCCGGAAACTTCCGGATTCTGTTAGCAAAAATTCCGGAAATCTGGATTTTTTCCGGAGCGCAATCAGCCCTGAATGTTTAAAATAAAATAAAAAATTGAGCTTTAAATTTCTGAAAGATTAAACAAATACAGATAATTTGCATTTGGCTGGTATATTTTATTTAATTTTGTTTTAAATTGGATTATGCAGTATTTATTTCCATTTTAATATCCAATAATTATGACATATTATTCATAATATTGTCTAAAATTTATTTTTACTTTAAAAATAAAATACTATGTTTCTTTCAATAATAAATAATAGTAGTAATAATTTTAAATTAAAATCTGAAGCTCTATAAAGTGTACACAATAGCAAAATTGCTGTAGAACTATGAATTGTTGTAGAACTTATGATCTGAAAGCTGAGCGTCAACAATTTTTTGGCGCTAGGTCCCTTGACATGACATTAACAATACTGTCTTTGCTTTGCTTGTCCAGAGCAGATGTAATACACCTGTTTCAGGGTGCGTAGCCAAATTTTTCAACAAAAAATAAGCACCTTTTAAGCACTTTTCAAGCTCTCAAAAAGTATCTTTGAGCACTTTAAAAAATATCATAATTAGGAAATGTGGGCAAATTTTGACAATTGAAAGTTTTAACCGTCATATCAAAAAAAAACTCACAATTTTGGCCTGAGGATAAATATCAGTTATTATAAATATGAAGTAATTTTAAATTAACATATATGTAAAATTACAAGCGTTCCATTATTTATGTTCTTGAATTATTTTAACATAAAATTCCTCTTTATTTTGAAAATTACCATCAAAATCCAAAATTTTGGTTTAAAAAATATAAATAAATTATTAATAAATATTAATTTTAATAAGTAATAATAAATTATATTAAATAATTATAAATAAAAATGTTTCAAATTGAAATTTATCTAATCCCTTAATTTGTTTAACTATTGAAAATAAAAATACAATAGCGATTCGTGGCGAAAATAAACATGTAAAAGAAAAGAAAAAAAAATCTCATTTTGGAAAAGGGAAAAGCATTTTTTAAAAACACCTAATTAAAAAAGCACCTTAAAGGCCTTTTAAAAAAGAAAAATCGAAAAAAAGCACTTTTTAAAAACGCTACAAACCCTGTGCTTCCAAATGGAAGCATCACTCACGTATTAATATTTCCAGAGATAAATCACTCACTTATATTAATATTTCCAGTGATGTTATTAATATTAACAATGATGAATCAATCATTTATATTAATATTTCCAGTGAAGTTATTAATATTAACAATGATAAATCACACATTTATTTTAATATTTCCAGTGATGTTATTAACATTAACAATGATAAATCACTCATTTATATTAATATTTCCAGTGAAGTTATTAATATTAACAATGATACATCACTCATTTATATTAATATTTCCAGTGAAGTTATTAACAATGATAAATCACTCATTTATATTAATATTTCCAGTGAAGTTATTAACAATGATAAATCACTCATTTATATTAATATTTCCAGTGAAGTTATTAACAATGATAAATCACTCATTTATATTAATATTTCCAGTGAAGTTATTAACAATGATAAATCACTCATTTATATTAATATTTCCAGTGAAGTTATTAACAATGATAAATCACTCATTTATATTAATATTTCCAGTGAAGTTATTAACAATGATAAATCACTCATTTATATTAATATTTCCAGTGAAGTTATTAACAATGATAAATCACTCATTTATATTAATATTTCCAGTGAAGTTATTAACAATGATAAATCACTCATTTATATTAATATTTCCAGTGAAGTTATTAACAATGATAAATCACTCATTTATATTAATATTTCCAGTGAAGTTATTAACAATGATAAATCACTCATTTATATTAATATTTCCAGTGAAGTTATTAACAATGATAAATCACTCATTTATATTAATATTTCCAGTGAAGTTATTAACAATGATAAATCACTCATTTATATTAATATTTCCAGTGAAGTTATTAACAATGATAAATCACTCATTTATATTAATATTTCCAGTGAAGTTATTAACAATGATAAATCACTCATTTATATTAATATTTCCAGTGAAGTTATTAACAATGATAAATCACTCATTTATATTAATATTTCCAGTGAAGTTNTATTAACATACTCTTAATATCAAAATGACATACTTTTATTTAAAAACAAATAATAAACATAGCAAAGAAAACATTCATTTTTATTGTTACATTTATAAATATCTAAAAATTCGAAAACATTTTCGCCTAATTTCTTTTTTAAACACAAATCTCCTCTTTTCCAGTGGCTGTTTACGAAATAAATGTAAACACAATCCATCAATGAACCAATTGTTTCATCACACCAAGTACGAGATTACGCGAGAACACAGACAGGCGTGCACAAAATTATTGAAATTTTTATTTTAATTCACAATAAACGCGATAACTTCCCAAATTCTTGCAACCATGAGTGATAGTCAACAGCCAATCACAATGCGAAAAGCCCATTGATCCGACGTTATCATTTCCTTGTTGCCATTCTGTAGTAGAAACTATGGTTTAAAATTAGTTACCAATTCCTTAAAAGATAGAGACCCGTGGAACCGACGGTGGGCGGTATTGGTCCTCGTTAAACTGTTCTACCATAAAGTGCTCGACTTTGCATGCAGGTTGTCGGGCTCCCGAAGCGGGGGAGCCATCACCTCTGCAGAAAATCAAAATTGTGATGGTTTGTCTTCGGATCATCCAATGGGATATTTCCCAGACCGTCGCCAATAACCCATTGTGCAGCAAGTAGCAAAAACACGTGAACAAGAAATGCTGGCCCAGAAGATTTCAAAACGCAATGATCATGTTGTGAGTCAAATAGCGTCAGAACACACTAAAAACAGAAACGCGGAAGTTGCAGTCCTTCCTTAGGTTGTGGAAAACACAATCCATTATCTAATAAGGCTTGCTTGAATATTGTTTTGTTGCATTTGTAAACTATAGCTTGTCTAAAGTAACAACTCCCCTAACAATTCGTCTGGAACAGTGGCGGTGACTATGGTTACGAGGTATAACTATTTCAAGTAGAGGTGTGGGGTCATTGTTTAATACTGGCTTTGGCTCGGGTTGGCGAAGGAAAGGGAATAATTTTTTGGGGTCTATTATGTTAGCCCTAGAGTGAAGAGAAGCTACCTTACCTGAAATGCGCTATTCCTTTCCATAACAGCAGTCGACCTCCGACTTTGTGGTCGGGGGGTTCTTACAGTAGACAAACTATACAAATATTGACCATGTAAAGGTAAGTACATAGACTCCAGGAGATATAATTTGGCGTAAGACTTCCGGGTTACTATTTGTAATTAATTTTTACGTCCAAGTTTGACCGAGGAGATAGGGGGGGAAGCACATTTTATAAATGAAGGATAAGACCGACTAAAAAAAAGCTTTTAATGAGAGATAAAAAAAATTACAGATAAACAATTTCTTTTATTAATTCTATTTTAAAACAATTCGAACCATGAATTTAAAATTGTAAGTTCGAATTTTTCGATTGCTGTTTTGTGAGGTTCAGTTCATTTTGACAATTGGTGAATAATAATTCGGTGAATACTATATACATGGCTGCCAACATAGATAGGTAAAATTCCAGTAAATTATATAAATCTCATAAGTGTTGCATAACGTACTAAATATTTTACACACGGGGAACGATAGGGATTTTTTTAGTCATCGAAATAGAAAAACTGCAATATTTTCCAGTTATGATTGACATTAAACATACGTAAATGTTATGTATTATGTTTACTCATAATTTCGAATATTAATAGGCATTTGATTCATAAAATATAGTAAAAAAGATTTTTTAAAAATTTATTTAAAAAGTGAGATTTGAATAAAAATAAACTGATAATCATAGAACAAAACTCATTATTAATACTTACTTCAATATTCAAGCAAGCAAGTAATAATCTGTGCAAAAATTCTACTTCAATAGTGATTTTTTTTTGTGGAAACTTTCTCAATTAGACTTTTCTAAAACGTAGAAAAACCAGGAGAAACTGGAAAATCCAGTAGAGTTGGCAGTTATGTATATATATGTGTGTGAATATACATAGCTGCCAACATGATCCCCCCCCCCCACTCTTGAGATACTTGTGTTTAAAATATGAGTTTTTTCAATTTAAATTTCAACGAAGCAACTAATAAGCAAAACCCAAAAAAGTAACAGTGTTATTTTACAGAAAAATAGCCAAACACTTTATTTATGCAGTGATATTAATTTTCCTTAGAATCATAACCAGTCAGAATTTATATATTACAGGAACTTATGAAGGGTAAAATTAAGCATAAACTTAAATCACAATAAAACTGTGACATATGAGCAATTCTACAAATAAACGTCATTTAGGCGGCAAAAAAAAAATTCGGGGGGGGGAATCATTTACTCAGATAAAACGATTTTTACATAAATATAATATTGTTATAATGTCTCTCTAAAATGTATTTATAGAGATTTCATACTATAAGATGATATTTTAGAATAAAAAACAAAAAAATTTAATCAAAGTTCGTAAATTGAAAAAATCGGGAAAAATTTAAAATTGGTATTTTGTCATTTAAAGTATGTAAAAAAGAAAAAATTTCATGTTCAATACTTTTTCTTGCTTTTTTAGGGTAAGTGGTAGGGTGTAAAAAAGAAGAAATTTCATGTAGAAATAGAGTGCCCCCCCCTCCCAAATTTTTTTTAAAATTTTTGTTTGGCTGCCTAATTTGCGTTTATTTGTAGCATTGCTTATATGAGCAATTCTACAAATAAACGCCAATTTTTATACTAAAATATAATCTTATAGTATGAAATCTCTATAAATACATTTTAGAGAGACATTATAATAATATTATATGTAAAAATCGTTTTATCTGAATAAATGGCTCAGATTTATCTAAGTATGTCACAAAGAAAAAATTTCATGTTCACGATTTTTTTTCTTGCCTTTTTAGGGTGTAAAAAAGAAGAAAATTCATGTAGAAATAATGTGCACCCCCCCCCCAAAAAAAAATTATATATTTTTGACCTCCTAATTGGCGTTTATTTGTAGAATTGCTCATATGTATATGTTGTCTCCGGATCATCCTCAGGGATGTTTCCCAGACCGTAGCCCATTGTGCAGCTCTAATGCGACTTAAATCTAAGTACTAAATCCTTGAATATTAAGCCTTATTTCCTCGTAAACATAAACTTTTTTAGGAAGTTTGTTATTGTTTACATTTATTCTAAATCCGAAAAGGACGATAACGCAGAGAAAATTCATTACTGACCCTGATTTTGTAACTGAGAATATCCAGGCCCCGATTATCACCTAGGCCCAATATGCATGGGCCCACAATTTCTGAGGGGCCTCAAAAATCTGTAAAAAGTCTAATGAAAGGTGGGCTAGCTTTGTGTTGGTTTAAGTATTACATAAACACATATTTAGGCTAATCAGTGACTTTTAGCAAAAATCACCGATTTCAATTTTTGTGGCCACCAAACTATTTTTATTTTGACATAACATTGTTTCATATTTTGCTTTAATTTATAAATACGTAAATTTTATCTTAGAAAAATAATCTTCAATTGTCTGTTTTCAAAATTTCTTAGAACGTTTCTCTTGAACCATGTAGTTCGATAGATTCTTTTACATTGTTAGGACTACTCTTCAGTAATTTAATTTTTAAAATATTTTGTAAGGAAAATTTAGTGGGCCTTGGGCTTGAATTTGTCTTGAGAATATCGTTTGCATAGCATGTTTCAAGTAAAGCACTCTAGGCACATTTTTTAATTTTACAGCTAGCAAGTATTAATTATTATTTTACTTTTAAAATTAACCTCACCCATGAATTTCTATCTAGCCTTGATGACATAGAAAGAAATACAAGACACATAATAATAATAAAGAAACTTTATTTGTACAAGGAATAAATAATATTTATAAACAAATAATAAATTTGATTGCAACGTTCAATACTTTATAAATACAAAATGAACTTTCAACATTTCTAAAACTTAATTTCATTTTTATAGTAAGCTAGGAATCTTTACATAGGAAATGTTTCTTATTGTCTACTGTTAATATATAAAACAGACATATTAGACCAACTTTGTTTTTATTCATTCTATCATAAAAGGTCTCTACTGACTAAATTAATTAGTGGAATTTATAATATCTACAGAATACAATTTTGAAACAAACCAGTCACAGAATATGATACAAGCATTATAATTTTTTATCGCACAGTCAAACTCGTTTTAAGGAGTAAAACAATTTGATTATTAAACCTGAGTGAACTGAAATTGTCAGTAATAAAAGTTATTTTAATGTTCCAAAAGAGGAACTAGGAGAGGTGCCCAAATCGATTACTCTTTATTTACACTGTTTGGAACAACCTTAGAATTTGTTTAAACCTGGACAACTGCTCAACATACAGCATGGATTGGATGAAATACATAACATCTATTGCGTCTAGAAAAGTTTGCAATAACTTGGCGTACCCCTTTTTTTGCTATCTCTCTCTCTCATTTGGTGGAGGTTTAATTATTCAACATTTAAGTTAGATTTTGTGTCTTTACAAGTATTTCGTCAGGGACATGCATGGAGATACTTCATCATCGTTGTCAAGAACAGCCCTGGGCAGGCCTTGTCGGGGTTGACACAGAAAAAAATATTAACAAAATAGTTGCTTTTAGTAGCCTAAAGCATGAAAGTAGTTGCCGAAAACTATGAAAATACTCCTTAAAATCCTTCTCTCAAGTAGTGTGACACAATTTCCCTCCAGTTTCCTTCATTGTCCAGCGCATGTCAAGACTAAATATGCACTGTTTCTAAATGTCCCCAAATTTTTATATTTTACGTTATAAGGGTTGTTGAACAGCCGACCCAGTTTTAAGGGTATACGACCACTAATGTTCAACTCCGTAGCCTTGTCATTTTGAAATCTATCCGGAAGACAAGGGAACTCCTGGATCAAGTATTGGGAGAAATTTGCCTTCGTGGAGGACTTTATGATGGAACTAACCCACATTTGTGTTACACGGAGGGGAAGAACTACGAGAACCTCCCACGGTTAGCCTGACGGCAAGGGGACTCTAACCCATGATCCGTCTATCACTGAGGATATTTCACACCAGCATTGTGTTCGGTGCAAGCCGGATGCGGAATTCGAACCCGGTTCGCAGCATGATTTTGAAGGCCAATACAGATGAAATAGGGTGCGAGAGCGTTCACAAAATCAGCCACATATTCTTTGAGCCAGATGAACGTTACTTTTGTCAATTTAAAAGAATGAAGTTAGTAGCAGTTAATTCATCATGAAGACGTTAATTGAAAAGGAGCACCTGATCACTCTAGAATGTCATGACATGATGAACAGGTTCATTCATGTTAGCGATCATCTTAGTAAGCTGGCCCAATCCATTATAAGAAAAGCACAACTACTAAATAATAAAAAAATACTCTGTTCTTCATGAATTTTTTTTAAGGCAGACTCAATTCTTTGTGTGGTTAAGCCTACATATTTCAAGACATTCTTATTTTAACTATTTTAGCCACTAAAACTTTCAATGCTAACATTTCAGCAATAGAAATATTTCGAATTTTTAGTTAGATGCTTTGGGTAAAATATAAAATACTTAATATTTACATAGGTGCCAACATTTAAAGGAAAAAATCCAGTGGATTTTACGAAATAATATAAATTTCACGCTAATTGTTGCATAATGTACTAAGTATTTCACACTGAGAAATTTTAGGGATTTTTATAGTCATCAGAATAGAAAAAACTGCTCTATTTTCCAGTTATGATTGACATTAAACACACTTGAAATGTTATGTATTATGTTTACTCATAATTTCAAATATTAATAGGCATTTAATTTGTCAAGTACAGTTAAAAGATTTTTTTAAAATTAATTTCAAAAAAAGATTTTTGAATAAAAATAAACTGAACATTTTAGAACAAAAAAAGTTTTGAACTGATTTCTATAAATGAAGTTCGCTTCATTATGCTTTAGTAATACTTATTCAAATATTCAAGCTATCAGGCAATAAACTGTACAAAAATTCTATTTCAATCGCGATTTTTTTCAGGAAATTACTCAATTTTAGGAAATTTACTGAAATGTACGAAAACCAAAAGAATTGAAATTATACTAGTAGATCAGGAGAAACTGGCAAAATCCAGTAGAGTTGGTAGCAATGTATTTACTTTTTCCAAAATATTAATCAATATTTCTAAATTAGTCCACCTTAGAATTCAAAGTAGGGGTGATACGTGATTATCAACATTATTTACATTTAATTCAGACCAACTGGTTAGTCTAGGTAAAAATGAAAAATTATTTTTTGTTGGCTAACAGTATAATTTGAAATATTAGAAAATGTTTTGTGACTGGTTTGTATAATAAATGAGACTAGTTTAAAAAAAAATCCACACATTAAAATGAACTCTACATAATGAAAAAAATTATAAGTTAGAATATTTCAGAAGCTAAGTAGCAAGTGTTTTTAAGAACAGCTGTACAGATATATACATGGAGCAATCACAGAAATAAACACAATTTTCACTTCATTTGTTTTTCAAAAATAAAAATTTAAATTTTTCTAACAAATCTCTTTCAATTTAAGATGTATTGTCTGACAGCAATATAATTTTAAATGCAGGGATACCGACTTACAGAGATATTTTTCTATATTGGTATGTAAGTGGGACGCACAGGTACAAAAAGAGTTTATTGTTAAAGAGTAATTGGGTCGTACAATTGGCGAAATAGACAAATGGTCGTTGCTGCTTCATTGCAGATTTTATTTAAAACTCACACCTGAAAAAGGACTAAAATAAAGTTATTTTAAAATTCTTTGACTAAAACTAGGATTAGAGGGATAAAAAAAAACCCCTCTAATAATTGCAATACAAGTTTTTAATATATATAATCAGGGATCTGTCCAGACATTTTGTGAAAGGTCCGTTTTTGTAAAATTGTGAAAACATTACTCGTAATTTGTGAATATAAAATAAACGTTAAGTCACATTCTTTTAACCAGGGTCCGCTTTTGTGAATTTGTGCAAATAAGGTCTGTTATTGCAAAAAAACTTTTTCAAGGAGTTTTTAAATTGCAAAAACATACAAGATTATGCTCAACACTGTAAAATTATAATTAAAAAAATTTAATTTTAAAAAATTAACAGCAATTGCAGTTACTAAATTAGCGATGCAACATACAAATATTTGGTATTTAGCCTATACTGCTCAACGCAGAATATTCATTTCGATTGAATAAAGGAAGAAGCGTCTGTGAAGACAAATTTTAGTTCGTTTACAT
This sequence comes from Parasteatoda tepidariorum, assembly GCF_043381705.1. Lineage (NCBI taxonomy): Eukaryota > Metazoa > Arthropoda > Arachnida > Araneae > Theridiidae > Parasteatoda > Parasteatoda tepidariorum. The sequence goes on along the minus strand of NC_092208.1, from coordinate 2,156,766 downwards.
CTGTCTTTCTCCCCCCCCCTTCCTGGGAAGGGTTTATTCGATTAACAAAACAATAATGAAGATAAACAAATTTGTGAAGGGTCCGATTAAAAGATAAATTATTTTGTGAAGGGTCCGTTTTNGTCGCCAATAGCCCATTAAATCTACTTCTTATTTTAATTTGTAATTCAATACTTTTGTTTTGTACAACTTGGTAAAACTCTGACAGTAATATTTAATGTTCCTTCAAACATAAAAGCGTCCTACAAAAAATTTTGATAAAGTTGCGGCCCGCCATTTGACTGATGTTTTTATTTGTGGCCCCCGGCCTCATGCATGTTGGAAACTCCTGATATATATATATATATATATATATATATACAAGCGAATTTTCTAGATTTAACTTTTCAAATTAGTGCAGATAGAATTATTTATTTATATATATCCAGAGAAAGAGATTATTTGCAGCATTTTAATTAAATATTAATTTTTTTCTTTCTTAATAACACAAAAATTAAGAAAATTGGCTTATAAATAAAAAGTTATAGACGTTACACCAATTGTTAAATTGAATCAATTTCAAAATGACCACCTAATAATTGTTTCGGTTCAAAATAATTGAACAAAAATGATCTTAGCCCTTTTTCATCGTGTACTCCTTCGCATAAAAATTTCATAAAAATCTGTGAAATGTCAGCAACGAGATTTTTTAAAAATCTTTTTTATGTTTATTTTGCACAACTTCAAATAGAATGAGTCATTTATGTATCATTACTTTAGAGTTTTCCTAGCATTTCTTACAAATGACGAAAATATTTTCTTCTTGAATGAAAGTTTCGGTAAATTACCTAATACATAGCATAATTTCAATAGAATTCATAGTTTAATTAACACTAGAAAGACTGAAACTTAGTATATACCTAAAATGCCCAAAAGCAGTCAAAATGACCGGATTGTGAAAGAATTACTAATGTGTAAAGAAATTTGTTTAAAATGAATTTTTTTAATATTATTTACAATTATATAACAAGTTATTAGTAAATATTAACAATAAAAAAAATTATGTGTTGTACAAAAAGTCACAAAATTCTAAGAAATTGTGCCATTGTATACATCATTGTTTTTCTAATTGAAATTAAAAAGCAGTCAAAATAATTTTCTTGGGCAATCTAGTGTTAACAACAGGCCATTAGACTAAATATACAGAAATAAAATTAACTAGACACATATGTGAAAGTCATAAAATATATTCTAATAAATTTAGGTAATGTAATGAGTGATCAGTAAATGCATTCAACAACATAAAACATATTTACTGTGAAATGGTTTTTATTTCCTTCAATTTAAAATGTAAATTATTTTTAGAAAAAAAAACTTTCATAATTTTTATGAGAGCAAGAAAAATAAATTATAATTTTGTTTTTTTGAAAACAATGTAGTAGATTGGGAACTGAAAAACTTTGCATCAAGTATTAAAGTGAATCTGACTTTGAAAGGGCAGAGGAGGTCATCCGCTTTTTCTTTACAGTTTAACATCACTCAGACTCTTTACTTGTAAAAGAATTCCTCTACAGACTTGCTAACCTTATAAAAAAAAATGCATCGATTTTTTTTTTGAACCACAGTATTGTGTTATAGCTTATAAAACTGACACATTTTTTTTGGCTAATGACAAATTTTTTAATAAAAAGCTATTAATAACATGAAAATTATTAATAACGTCTAAAAGAAGGACATTAAAAGAAAATAAAGCGAAACTTTTAAAATCAGAATGGTAAAAACTCAATTTTCGAAGAAATTTTATAATCGTGGCTAAAACATTGAGCATTTATTTAATTTATTACTCAAAGTTGGCTACATTGATTTTTTTGATTACATAAAAAAATGTAACATAAATTGTTTTTGGCAATACCAAGACTACAGATAAGTTTGAAATTTTTTGATAGTCAAGCTTGAATTTGAAAACTAAGTCGAATTTAAATCCTGAGTCAGTAGAAAATAAAATGAATAGTTAAACGTTTTTAAGTTAACATTATAATAATTTCTTGTAAAAAAAATATCACAAAATAAATAAAAAAAAATTTTTAAAAAAAATAAAGTATAAATTTAAAAAAAAATTTGTTAGCTGTATTACGCACAAAAAAAAAGGTAGTTAGTTTTTTAAAATAATAATGATTGAAGAAAATTTTTTCATAACTATACACAAAAGAATATATTTCTAGTCTAATTTTCGATGACTCTATATAAAACCACTTTTACGTTGAATTGCTTAAGATTCACTGTACATACAATTTTTTCACATAACTCCACTATATGAATTTCATTTTTGTCCACTTTTTTGTTATACAAAACTGTTATTATAAACCCCAGACCATTTAAAAGGACTGAGCCAGTCTCAACTTTATCTTAATTGATGTACTCTTTTTTTATTCTTAAAATTTTTTTCTTCTTCAGCACCAACTTTAAATGAAACAAATTTCTTTTCCTTTCTTAAAAAAAGAAAAAATGTGAAACTTGTAATAAATAAGGTCAAAAACGAAAACTATATTTTTTAAACATTATCATATGACATTATGCAAGTTACAATAAAAATTAGAAAAAAAAATCTTTGCAGTTATTTACAGAAAAAAAATTACGTTAATTATCAATAGTTACTTCTTTTAAAATCATTAATACGAGAAAGCAGATTATTAAAATCATGAAAACAATTCTTTATAATACTAGTTCAACATACATAAAAAATTTATGACAAATATAACTATGGTTTAGAAAAAAAATGCTGTATTATTTTTTTTTTAAATCACTGCTTTAAAAGTACAAAATTTATATAAATTTAAACAATATAAATAAATGTGTAATAAATATGAATGATACAATGAATAAAAAAAGAATATTAAATAATGAGTCTTTTAAAAATTGTAAAACACAGTCTTCACAAAACATTTGCTAGAAAAACTGAAGTACAGGGTGCACATAAAACGTTAGGTCTTTAAATATCCATAACACGTAATGCACTGATTGCAATGTTTTAAAAAAAGTGACACACATAATTAGCAGAGCTTTAATTTATATACTTCTATGTACCATAAAATGCTTCAATTAATCTTTTTTATGTTATTTCTTTATCTAAATTCTAATTCTTAAACCTGCCAACATTAGAGAGTGCCAGAGATTTGGCCATGGTACGTAGTAAAATCTCTCAACAAAAAATAAGCACCTTTAAAATACTTTTTAAACACTAAGCACATTAACAAAATGCAAAATAATTTTCAAAAACTTTACATGATCATGATAAAATAATTAGTTTCTGTCAAAGAACTCTTTTCTTGATTACATTAGCCACAATAAAAAGATCGAGAGATTTTTCAGTTCAATTTCAGAGGGGGAGGGACAATTAAATCTGAAATTGTGAATATCTTTCAAAATGCAGCAGAGTTGCACATGAGAGTGCAAGAATCTCACCAAACTCAGCTTAGTAGTCACTCCCAAGTATTTAATCAAACATGTAATATGATTTGCACTATCATACCCTACGATCCGACGGTAGGCCGAAATGGATTGTGAAAACGTCGAATAAAACAATGTGAAAACCACGCTTTTGCATAATAAGCAGCGAAAATCGATGTGGTAAAGAAAAAAAATCTCATTTTCTAAAGGGACAATTAAGCACCTTTAAGCACTTTGTAAAAACGTTATGCACCATGTCAGCTGAGTAGTGTTTTTTNGTTTTTTTTTTTTTTTTTTTGAAAATAAAACTTTCAGATAAGTACATCAATTGTTTTGGAGCTATAAACCCTACATGGAGTAAAAACTATATAGAGTAATTTTATGTGCACCTTGTATATACTATAAAGAAAAACCTTCAACAACATTGCTTGAAATTATTGCTCTTTTATAACACTGGAAAATATATTAATTAAAAAGACAAACTTAATACCTATGATACAAAAACAAAATATAAAACACTATATTTAGAGATTGATTTATGATACTTTCCTTTTATAATCAAGAAATAACTTGCACAATTATTAAATCTATTATTTTAAAATGACTTTTTGTATTTTATTCCTCATTTTTGACTAATTTTATAATGTTAAAAATTTTCAGTAACATTTTTTAAAATTATTTCAATGCAAACAGATAAATATTCATAATACATATGATAAAGACATAGAACACAAAAAGTGGAATATAAAGAAAATAATAAGTTTACTGCACTTTAAAAAAAAAAATTTCCACTAATAACAGGAAATTCAGCAAACTTTTTAATTTGAAAATTAAATATTTATTTTTTAGAATATTAAAATGAGGAAAAATAAAATAATATTTCCAGTATTGATAGCTAAAAAGAATTAAAAGAAAAAAAATTTCATTAAATTTTTTAATTTAAATTTTTAAAAATTTGACATAAAAAATATCTTTTGTAGTACACTAAAAGTAGATTCACAAATTTACTAATTTGTTATTTTTTCAATCTGAAAAGGTAATTTGCATAATGATTATTCCAGCATTTTCTATAAAAAATTTATTTTAATACTTTTGTTTCTCTATATATCATTTTCCAACAAAATGTGCGATTATAACGTTAAATCATACTCTGCATTCAAAATTAAAGCAGAACAAAAGAATAATTAAGGAGCTTTTTAAAAATGTTACAAATATTGTTTTTCATTCTCTCCCCCTTTAACACAATGTCTCACACGTCAACATATCTACTGCCCCCCCTTGTTGCATGTTATTCTAAATCACAAAAACATATACTAGCAGTTTGGAATTAAAGCGCTACGTTCAAATTTTGTTTTTAAACTTTCAACTAAGCATTTCAATAATAGTGGTGATAATTGGTAAGGCAAGGTTTATGACAGAATGAATTAATCCACTGTTTAAACCGTCCTGTTAAAAAACCCTTTGCCCAAAACCCTTTTATTTAAATTATGTCACAATTTTTAAAAAATATTGCAAAAAATAAAAGGTTAATTTTTGAACAAGAAACAGAATAAAGACAAGTTCTTGTTTTACTAAAAAAGTTTATTATTATTTTTAATATTGCACTATTTATCTTTATGCAAAAACATAATTTATCAGTATTAAAAACACATTTATTCATATTTAAAGGATGAGGTATTCACTTTTGTTGTTTAATGAATTGTGGAGCTTCAAAAATTATACATCTTTTCTTATTATATTATTTTCCTTTAATAAGTTAAAGCAAATTTTATAAAAAGTATCAAATATTTATTAATATATGTAATTATTATGCATGCAATGGTTACACACATAGAATTTTTACCTTTTACCAATGTTTAAAGTTATGGACACTTTAAGACAGTAAAACCAAAGTGTCCAGTCTAAAACCAGTTTAGGACATCCAAAACCCCAACCCTGATTATATATCTGCCAAATTCAGTAGATTTTACGAAATAATATAAATTTCATGACAATTGTTGAAAAATATATTAAATATTTTTCACATAGGGAATTTTAGAGATTATTATAATCATCAAAATAGAAAAGCTGCAATATTTTCCAGTTATGATTTCACATTAAATGATATTGAAATACAATGTATTATGCTTATTCATAATTTTGAATAATTAGTAATAGGCATTTAATTCATCAAAGATAGTTAACTGAATTCCAAATTGAGTCTCGCTTTATTACGTATGAGTGACACTTACACAATTTTAGGTAATTGTCTAAAATGTACGAAAACCAGGATAATTTTTATTAAACTAGTAGACCAAGAGAAACTGGCAAAATCCAGTAGTCTACTGAAAAATCCAGTAGAGTTGGCAGCTATGTGTTTATTTATTTAGAAGAAAGTAATGAAGAAAAAAACAATATTTAATATATTAATTTCAAAAGTTTCTATTTTACTTCAACGAAAATGTAATGTAGCACTTCTTATTATTATCTCTTTCCCCTTGTCACAAACAACAATTCTCAATAACATCTTCACCCTCAAAGCGCAAGATCAACCAATATGAAATATACTAATGATGTATACAGAAAAATCGTTAACTCAATTTTTCTTCTTCTTATAATGCAGGGTTGCCACAGATAAAAATGAACAAAATAGTTGCTTTTAGTAGCCTTAAACATGAAAATAGTAGCCAAAAACTAGGAAAATAGTTGCCTAAATAAGAACAAAAATTCATCAAAAATATGACTAAAATTTTGTTAATGACTTAATTGTCATGTACCATGATCCATTCAGTCAAGTAGGTGGCAAATATGATAATTTTTATATAAGCGTAAATGTTTATATATATGAAAAGTAATTACTCAAATTCGAAATTCAAGCACCCTAATATTGTATTAAATTATTTTATTATTTATTTTTTCTTTAAATCATGCGGAATTTTGTAGCAATAATCATTAAAAAGGCGATCGAGAACTGAAATAGACTTACAATGGAGTCTGTGCAGATTGAACGAATTAAAAAGTGAAAACTCAAATTTGCAATTCAAAATTTTTAATTTTTTATGAAAAAAAAAAAATGTTCAGTATGTTCAGATTGTAGGGTGCAGATTTTCCACTCAATTTATGCTTTAAAAAAAATATATAAAAACAAAAACATCACTAGGGGTTTAGAAAAGTCTCCTTTTCCTGAAAATAGTTGCTTTTTTAGCCTTTTCAGGCAAAAAAAGTTGCCATAGTCACCTTATGCCAAAACTAGTTGCAAATAGTTGCATTTTAGTCGCCTGTGGCAACCCTGATGGTACTAGATAAATTTAAGATATAAATATTGTAAGAAAAATAAGTACTATTTTAAAATTAAGTAACTTCAACAAAAAAAAGACTAGTACATTTAAATTAACATTGATTTCAAAATGATTACTGTCAATTTAGATTGAATTTTATTTGCTGGCTACTCCTAGTTTGCAACGCAGTAGATATTTCTTAATATAGCGGAGACATTGCGAATTTAAGTTTAGTTTGAAAGTAACAATGTGAACAGTTTTTAACATAACTAAATAGTTTTCATTATAAAAGAAAAGAAAGTAGTCTTCATTAAAAAGAAAAGAAAGTAGTCTTCATTAAAAAGAAAAGATAGTTTGTCTTTAGTAAGAACTCCCCCCGCCACAAAGTCTGAGGCCGTCTGCTGCTATGGAAACAAGAATAGTGCATTTCAGGGAGTTCTCTTCACTCTACCGCTAACAAAATAGCAGGGGTGATTGCGAGCCCAACTCAAAAATCCTGAAAACTTCTTGAGTAAAATCATTAATGATGCATTTCAAAAAATTAATGTCCTAATAAATTTAAATTAATGATATTTTCAAAACATGAAATTCTAAGTAAATCAAATGCAGCATAATTTAAATGGATAATTATGTATAAGTTTACTTTTATGTCTAATCACATTTATTATTATACCACAAAAAATATTTACAAATGAAAGAGATGCCAATCATAAATTCTAGTTCTAATATTTCTAAATAAAATATACAAGAATTTTTATTCACAAATGTGATTGATAATTTCTTGAAACTTTTGGACCTTGGATTTCTGAAAATTTCTGGATCACGGTCAGTGAAAAATACAGGTTTTTCCCTGAGCACAATCACATCTACAATAGACCGGAGAAAAAAAATACCCATTCTTTCACCGACTTGAGCCAAAACATGTCCTAAACAATGACCCCACACTCCTACTGGAAAAAGTTAAACCTCGTTACCATAGTCACCATCATGGGTCCAGACAAATGACTAGGAGAGTTCTTACTTTAGACAAACTATACTCAAACTATACTAACAAGATAAATGCAGTTAGTCTTGACAATTCAAATGTTATTTTGCATTATATATTAATTTATCATCATAATTTTCTATAAAACAGTCATTTATATCTTATAACAATTAAATGTATTATATTAATAAATATTTAACAAACAAAATGCACTTTGAGAAACTAAAAATACAAAAATCATAGAACATTTTTGAAAGAACAAAAAAAATTACCGTAATATAAATATTTAACAAGATAGCAATACAAATATTACAGTAAAACCTAAATTATCCATATAAATTATTATCTTTTTCATTTCAAATTATGTCACTTGTCTTTACAATGATTAATGAAAATAAATAAACTAAGTCTTTTCTTTTTAATAAAAATGTAAATTTTAACAAAATGAGAACACAATTTATTAGTCTTTTGCAGAGAAAAAAAAAATCTTTATTAATCACAAGTCAATATTTTTAAAACAAAACTGGAACCAGGATGTATACAACTTTTTTTTTTTTTATGTGAAAGTTGTTAAAATAAATTTTCGAACCCTTCTTTTTTCTAAATTTTTAATTTTTGCTTCATTAGGGATGCAAAACTTGTGGCTGGTTTTCCTACTAAAAATGAACCGTAAAAACCGTTTTTTATTTTTTAAAGGCGTAAGAAATTTTGTGTTTTTTTAATTCAGTTTCAATCTATTTTGAAAAATAAAAAGTAATAAAATTTCAAAATGTGCAGTTGTTAAAGATTTAAAACCACTGTCAGGTAGACTTTATTCTTTGCATTTTCATTTGCCAGGATATGTTATATATTTTAAATATTTATTTTATACATTATAAATATCTATTTAAAAATTAAAGATATAAATAACTTACATACGGTAAAAAATAAACAAAAAATTTTTTCCCAAAGAGAATTTTATTTTATTAAAGAAGTTACAAGAGTGCAAATACTACAATTCTTATTAACCTTTTGTTTAAGCCTGGTACAGCAATTCAACCAAAATTACAAGCTTCACAATGCTAAATGCTATAAGTAAAAGTTTAACTTAAAACCCTAAAATCAAAGAATCAATCGAGGATTAATTATTATTATATGATTATAAATATTAGTATGATTATATTATAATTAATCCTTGAATAGGATTAACTATTTGACCATTAATAATTATAGTTGTACCCTCAATTTTACAATTATAACAATTATTTTCTCTAACAGTAATTTGAGGTAACTTTGGTCATGGATAATTGAGGTTTTACCATTGTTAACAAATTGTACACAGATAGGAATGAATAAATGAAGATATGTTTTCTCAGGTAAAAACTATACTTAACATATCAGATGAGATGCACAGTAGTACCATCTTGCGTATGGCGACCACATCGAAGCAAATCATCATAGTTGGCGGGAACAGTCGTTTTATATGCTTCTTGAGATCCCATATCAGATCTGAAAGGAATAATATTTATTAGCAAAATATAAAATATATATTTTAATCAGGAGTAAAGAAAAACTCCATAATAGTTTGTCTATGGTAAGAACTCCCCCTGACACTAAGTCTGAGGCTGTATGCTGCTATGGAAACAAGAATGGCTCATTTCATGAAGTGTATTTTCTATTCACTCTAGGACTAACACAATACCAAACGGCAAAACAAACAATAATTGGCTTACCAAGAAATGTAAAGATTTCAGAATTAATATTTAAAAGCAGTTTTAATCTTAAACAGCCTCTAAAGTTAATTTTTGCTTAAAAACTTTATTAAGAAAAGCTATTTTCCTTAACAAAGCAGTGCGAATTTTAAGCACACGTGTTGAAAAACAAGTAAATATTTCAATATTGAATAAAAGAAATTATTTTAAGTTACTTTTTTGGTCATCCTACCTAATGTTAGTTAACATAACTTGTCCTAGACTTTATAAGTCCAAAATAGTCAAACAAATGTGAAAAATACTTTTTATCGACCATTGCAGTAAATTTTTACAACCTAGTTGTGCTTATGACCATTTCTTTTTACTTATAAGTAGTGTAAATTAATCTTAATAGTTTTCCAACAGATACCAAAAACGAATTAAGTGTCTACCAATAAACTAAGTACAGTTTGTCTACGGTAAGAATTCCCCCCACCACAAAGTCTGAGGATTGCAATGGAAATGCACATTTCATTCAAAGAAGTTTCTCTTCACTCTAGGGCTAACACAGTACACCCAAAGGAAAAGATTCAATTTCTCTCGCCGACCCGAGCCAAAACGATGACCTCACATCCCTACTTGAAATAGTAATACCTCGTTACCATAGTCACCGCCTCAGGTCCAGACGAGTGGCCAGGGGAGTTCTTACTTCAGACAAACTTTACTTTCTAGATTTTTAGGTTCAGATTTCCTGTTTTCACATTATTTTCTTAAATTTACTAATAAGTAAATGGCATTAAAACAGGGTGCATAGTCAGATTTTTCAACAAAAAATAAGTACCCTTTAAGTACTTTTTAAGCACTCAAAAAATATTTTTAATCACTCTCTAAAAAATCCATAATTAGTATCTCTGCAGTAATAAATTTTTTTTTTCTTCTATCGCTTCAAGTTCTTAATTTATAAACACAAAATCAGTTAAATTCAAAAACATTTTCAAAATCTTTACATAATCATGATAGAATAACTAGATTCTGATAAATATTGCAAAGAAAATAGTGAAAATCATGCATTTTATGTAATTTAGAGGGACAATCGACTCAGCAAAGAAAAAAAAATCTCTCATTAAAGCACAGAAAATGAAGCACTTTTGCAAATTAAGCACTTTTGCAAACACCTTTAAGGGCTTTTAAAAAACATAAATCAAAATTATACCATTTTTAAAAATGCTAAGCGCCCTGTAAAATATAATTATTTAATTGACTGTATTAAAATTATACTGAACCTTATTACAACACCCTGTTGAGGTCCTAATGTATTGAGCAAAGGCCGATGTGCTTGACCCAATGGAGGAGATTTCTGATATGATGCTTTTGTAATGCGATGATGACCACCAGACCTATGCATGGGTATATTATGGTGCATTCTGGTCTGAGAGGATTCAGTCGGAGACTGGGCGAATAAGCCTTGCGGAACCGGAAAATCTTGAAATGCTTGTTGTGATGGGGGGTGTATATGATAATGTTTATAATGGTACTGTTGAACATCGGAGGGGGGTACAGTATGGGTGGCAGAAAGCAAAGGGTTGCTAAGAGGATCATAACGAACTACCGCATTCGATGGAGTTGTATGAGATCCCTGAGATTGGCGCGTAGCACGATATGCCCTCGCCCGTTTCTTTTGCTTGCGACGGACGCAACACTGTATAGTTAGTAAAACAGTATTGACAGCACCGAGTAAAACACCTATATACACAAGTACTAGGAGCTCCCCATTTTGTACATGCATGACGGCCCCCGCAATGACGAGAGTCACGCCTGTCAAGATGGCGAGAATGAAAATTGCTTGTTGGAAATAGTAACACACTTCGTGAATGTTGCACTCGGTTGTGGAGGCAGATGATGTACCAGAAATAGCGGAAGAAGGAATGCGATCCGTGTGAGCGGACGTCGCTCCGCTCCTGCTCGAACCGGTCGTGCTGTGCAGTCTCTGTTGTTGCCGTATTTGTTGGCCATAATGAGGGTGGGGTGCAAAGGGTGGCGCTGCTGAAGCTCCACTGTAACTGCTTGGATTTGTATGCTGAGAAAAGACGCTGTGAGCCACTGGTACTGCAAGTCGCTCACGGTCTACATCAGACATGCTCTAGGCTATTAAGTAAATAAATTTTAACACTATTAGAATGTTTGAAAAATATATTTATTTTTAAATAATTGAAAACACTTAAATCAAACTGTTAGAAAATAAAATAAGAAATAAATTCGAGTCAATTTAAGCTTGAATTTCCTCATTTTAAAGCTATAACACACATTATAATATATATACATACAAAGTAACCTAGAGAGCCATATTATGAGCCCCTTAATTGACCTATAATTATTTCCTCTGGAAGGGTATACTAGAACCCTGTAATATAATACAGTGACCCAATTTGAGTATTATGGGTCAATATTAAGGGGAGATATAGAGACATGTAGTAATACTGTATATAGGTATGATCAGGGTGACCATGAGTTATACTCTTCTGCGATTTTATTTTAGTTTCTCACATGCTATTGCCCGGTCATTACCAAAATTTGGAAGGAAAAAAATCAATTATATTTAACAAGACAAGGCAATTTTATACAGTTTGAATTGTATGCACTTGTTAATATGTTGATGTTTTGTATTTAACATTAAGTTGCCATGCAAAAGAATACCATCAATGCTTAGTTGAACTTATAACTTTTTCGTTAAAATTATCACTTAATACGAATGATTTATACTCAAAATAAAAGTGTTGATATTGATACATTGTTAATGTCATTTTTTTAAACTTAATAGTAGGCACATTCATATATTTTAATTAATATGCATTCAAAAAAGATGTAAGAGCATAATATATATATATTTCTTTTGGACATGTATTATGAAAACTATAATGCTAAAAGGCATGTAAAAATTTTAAGGGTTTCAAGTGCCGGTATTTACAGACATTACTATGCCACTACTTTTCACTCTTTATAATTCGAATGAGAGAATTCTAATTTACAAATTATGTAGAAAAATGCAAAAAATTGTAAATATTTAATACCTGAAATGATAGACTAACTTCTTAAGCATTGAAAAGTATGAAATAAAATCAAACAAAAAAAGGTATAAGTATTGAAAAAGAAAACTAGCAATAGCAAACTCAATATTTTTCTTATTTTTTAACATGAAATAATGCAAGCAACAAACAATAGCATATGGGAAACTCATATGTTTAAGAGGATGCAAAAAAAACACATTACCATAATTCCTAAATTTAGTATCTATACACGGTATCTGCTACATTTTAGATTTCCAAATTCATGACTTTCCATGACTAATTCCAAAAGTTACTATTTTCTCCGACAAAATCACAACAATAAATTTAAAAAAGCTTTATGATAACAGTCATTGGAATGGTAGGTATAACCATAACTGTTATATTTTGCATCTTCATATTTATATATTTTAAATTTAAAAAACAGAGTAAAGAAAGAGTCGAGGTAATAAAATAGCTGAAAAAAATACAAAAGCAAATAATTTTTCCCCCTGCAGAATCACATTCTAAAGATACTTTTCTTGTTCATCAGAACAGAAAGAAATGCTCCTGATTTTTCTGTTCTCATTTCGGAATAAAAAAATTCGCCAATGACTGGCTTGCTTAAGCTAAAATTTTAAATTGATAAAATAAAAAAAATTCTGAAATCACAGAAGTTTAAAAGATAATTCGCTTCAGAAATTATGTTTTTTCTTTCATTTTTGAAAGAACACCATACTTTTTAAAGAACACGATAAAAACATTTTATATTTTAATCAAATATGACTGAGTGAATTTTGTTACAAATTCAGATATTCAGAACACCATGAAATTGGGGGGTGGGGGTAAATTCCATTTTAAAAATTTGATTTTCGGAAACCTAAATCCATGACTTTTCAAGATTATTTTTAAAAAAATAGTTAAAATTATGACAAATTTTCTTCAATAACGAAAATCATGACTTTCAAGGTACTCGGATACCCTGTCTATATTAATAAGTACCTTTTACCCCTGCTCACATTAGAGTAAAATTCTAATCACACTTAATTTTAAGCATCAATTATTGATTATAAATTTTTTTTACAATTCCTCAAAGTGGATAAGTACTGAATACGGCAGTGGCGTATAAAAAAGGCGGGTTTCGATTCCTGACCATGCCTTTGAGGGTTCAGTTTCTATTAATAATTAAAATCAGTGTTCTCCTTAAGCATTTTTTGAAGGTCAGCTCTCCTTGCCAGTCCATTGATCCTTAAAAAAGCGCCATGTTGCCCTTATTGTAAAAATAAGCTACTATCTCTTAAAAACAGGGTTAGGGTTTTGGAACATCCTAAACATGTTTTGGGCAGGACATGTGGGTTTTTCTGTTAAACTGGCAAAAAATGTCCTAAATTGTCTTAAAGTGTCCAAAACTTTGAACACTGGTGAAAGGTAAAAATTCTATGTATGTAACCATTGTACACATAATAATTACATATATTAATAAATATTTCATACTTTTATAAAATTTGCTTTAACTTATTAAAGAAAAGTAATATAACGGGAAAAAGTTTATAACTTTTGAAGCTCCACAATTAAATGAACAACAAAAGTGAATACCTTATCCTTTAAATACTGATAAATTATCATTTTACATAAAGATAAATAATGAAATATTAAAAATAATATGTTCAAACATTAACCTTTTATTTTTCAAAATTTTTTTTTTAAATTGTGACATAATTCGAATTAAAGGGTTTTGAAGAGGACGGTTTAAACCGTAGATTAATCTATTCTGCCCTGAGCCTTGCCAACTCTGCTTAAAAACAATGTCAATACGAATGTGCAAACAATATTTGCACACTCATAAAATTATCTGTGTTTATACAAATTTATGCAGAGATTGTCTTTTAGCATGTCTTTAATAAACTACAAATTTTCTCTAATTATTAAAATGAGAAACAAAAAAATTAAATAGTATAAGGAGGTAATTTAAAAAATGCTGAGGATCAAATTCAGTTATTACATAATATTACACATTTTTATAAATTTTTACAGTGCTTAGTGATTGCTCTTTCAAAATTCAAAGTGCTCTTTTCTGAGGAGATTATATTTTTAATTAATTTAATATTTGAGAATATTTCCATATCGTAATCTGTCACGCCAACTACAATCGGCAAATAAATTTTAAACTTGCAATTTTTTTTTAAAAAAAATGCAGATGTTTGTCGAGGGGTGGTTACAAATTACACCCTTCGAGTTGGTCCCTTTTTGTGATGTTTTTTTTTCATTTCTCAGGGGCCTCTGCCTGGAAGTTGCCAGGACTTGGCAATTATTCCGATACAAAAATCTCCCCTAATAATTATTAATAAGGATGAACAATTATAAGATTTATAATTCAAATGGGGAAGAAAACTTACAATGAAAATATAAGAGATCGTAAAGTTCCTGATCATTAAAGGAATATCCTTTAATTTATCATTGTATATTAGGATAGTTAAAATAATATAGTTTCAGACTATTTAATTACATTTATTAATCATGTGATAAAACGGCCTGACTGCAATACGAAACAACTTTTTTTCATTGTATATAGAGATACTAATCTTAAATAAACTTTAATTTTAAATAACCATATTAAATTATAACTTTAAGAAATTTTTTATAAATTAAATATGATATGTATCATAAAGCATAATGTATGAGCCTGATAGATATTATATTAAAGGAAAAATTCTTATGTATACGGAAAGAAAAATATTCTTCAGTTTTATTGACTAAAGGTTTCAACAAACCTCAAAGACTTAACGCACATTCTACCATCATTAGTTACTATCATGAAGTTTACGGTCATAAGATGCGAAAAAATATTGAAACTTTTTCAATAATGCATAACTATTTAAGGCAAATCATCTTTACAGATTGAACATATTCATAATTTATATAAAATAATATCTTCATTAACTTTCCAAGATCTCATATGCTGCACCCTCTTCTCCAAAATTTCGATTTGACGGGTTACTAAACTCCAAACAGACAGACAGACAGAATGCGCGGCTTGAATTGAGTTCAAAACCAAAACAACTAAATACGAGAAATTAAATTAATTTCAAATACAGAAAATATTTCGATATAATAAACTAAAAGTAAATAAAGTCTATCAAAGTAAATATGAAAACGAATTTCGATTAAAAAAACGGACACCAGCTATATTAAAGATTATAAGCGAAATTACTAAGCCACCCAAGCTTGTTATTGCAAAGAGAAGGAAATCAACTTTAACTTCCACTCTTGATTCCATATAAAAATAAAAATAATAAAAAATTCTTATTGCTTGTAAACAATATTTACAATAGTTAATTAACGTGCTGAATTTTGGAGGTGAATTTCTTAAGCATTTCTTATTTTACAATTCGAGTGTTGGAATTATATGTTTCTGATTCATTCGATTTGTTTTGCTTTTGTATGTGAACGGAAGAAAAGAAATCAAAGTGTATGTTATAAAACAAATTTCTCCTTCATGGATCTATAATTGCTAATTCGAACTTTCTCTGTTATATGAATGTTTAAAAATCTAATGAACACGTTGTTATAGAGGGGATATTTCCGTATCGTGATCTGTTGCGCCAACTGTAATCGCTAAGGTGACAAATAGATTTTAAACTTGCAATTTTTAAGAAGAAAAAAAACCCATGTAGATGCTTGCCTGGGGGTGGTT
Source organism: Parasteatoda tepidariorum (assembly GCF_043381705.1). NCBI lineage: Eukaryota > Metazoa > Arthropoda > Arachnida > Araneae > Theridiidae > Parasteatoda > Parasteatoda tepidariorum. The sequence goes on along the minus strand of NC_092208.1, from coordinate 2,140,693 downwards.
ACGAGTTATACTTTTCGAGTTGGTCCCTTTCCGTGATGTTCTTTTTAGTTTCTCGCGGGCCGCTGCCCTGAAGTTGCCAAGATTTTGCGATTATTCTGCAGCAGATCAGGAAAATTGCACAAAAGAAATGTTTTTCTTCCCCTCTCAAAATACTCTTTTTTTTTCGATCTCTAATTTATCAATGATAATTGGGAACTATATGAATCGTTTCATTTTGATATAAAGTTTCACTTTACTAATGATAATATGTATTTCAAAATAACTGAATAATTAGAAAACATTTTATTTAGTTGTGAAATAATTAATATAAGTTCACGTATGTATGCTAAGTAATATATACAAGTTTTCCTAGTTATATTTTAAAAAATGTTTTGTATACAGTGTTTTCATTGCAGAAAAAAAAAATAGAAGATAATTTCTCACCCTTTCGCAAAAACAGGGTGAGATTTCAAAAAGTAAAGTGAGATTTCTAAAAATTTAAAAAAAGCACGAATAGACTTGGAAAAAAAATTTTCTTTAATTTATTATACATTTATAACATTTTCTAATTTCTGAACCATTGAATATTTTCATTGCATATGGAAAATGTTTCATATCTTCTTTTTCATCAGCTATTCTCATTAGATTTGTCAAACATCATCAGTCAATCCGTTGAGATATTTTATTTTAATTCGGTTTTGGGTGCTAAATGACCTTGCAACAGATGCTGAACTATTTGTAATCACTAATTAAATTTGTAGCATTGTGCACACACTTTCCTATCCTCTACATCTGCCAGCATAGGCTTTTGAATTATTTCTGTTACAGAATAGTGAAGTTCGTTAAAGTTAATTCCATGTTCATACTTCTTGTTAGGTCTTTCAGCATAGCTTTCACAGACTTCAATTTTTACAAATTGCTGTCAATGAGGGAGTTTGGTAATTCATTAACAGCTAAAGATAGAGCTAACTTTAAACAACTTATTAAACAAGACAAAAAAATTTTTCTCAACACTTGCCGTAGCTGTTCTCATGTCTTTTTCAAAATGGCGTAAGGCGAAATTTTGTTCAAAATTCGAGAGATTCCCACATTTTAAAATTGATTAATAGAGTGCGCAAACTTCTCTCATTAATAATTTTTTAATGCGAAAAAAGTAAACATATGCGAGATTCTCGTGTTCTCGCCCTGTAGTGAAAGCACTGAGTATACAACCACCCCAAGTTGGTTGAATAGCTTAACGAGAGATATGAACGTATTTTGGGGAGTAGAATTTTAAAATGGGATATCATTCCAATTCTTTGGTTACCTACAGTAGAAAGCTTTTATATTTATTTAATTATCTTTATTAATTTTGTTTCGACAACATGCCAACTAAGTTATCTATTTTTACTCCCATCGTATTCCTTTTGCTTTCCATTATCAGGAGTCTGTTTAGAAGAAATTTGGGTCCGTTAATGGACCCTTCATAAAATATCTTTCATAAAAGCAGACCCTTCATAAAATATTTAAACTTCAAAACGGACCCTTCACAAAATAATTTAGCTTTTAATCGGACCCTTCACAAAATAATTTATCTTTTAATCGCACCCTTCACAAATTTATTTATCTTCATTATTGTTTTGTTAATTGAATGAACCAGATACCCGTTCTCTGTGTGAACCCAAGGAGGGGGGGGGGAGCAGGGTTGGCAGGTTTTTGACACGTGACAGTTTTTGACAGTTTAAACCGTCACGTCAAAAACCTCACTGTCAAAAATGTCGGAAATGTCAAAAACCTATATTCATATGTGAAATTTAATTAATACATAAAATTTATATATTTTTTATAAAGGATAGTGTTTCTAAATATGTTCTAGAAAAAATAAATTTAAAATTTTGAAGAAACACTTATATTTTGAATAGTAACCAAAATCTTGTACTTTTGAAAGCTCACATCTTTTGTAATATTATGTATTCATTTTCATGTGTTATTGAAAATCTGCAGTGATATTATTAAGAAATTTATTTATAACCAAATTTAGTGTATAGTATAGATTATACTAAAAATTAGACATTTTTAAAGATAAACATTAGCAGTTTTGTACATTAGACATCTTTTAAAGAAAAATCTTTTTAATATTCTTTTAAATCTTCTTAATAATCTTTTTAACATAAGACAATACAAATTTAAGTGCTTTCTGTTAAATACACAGAGTAGTTAGTGTCGATTTACAGTATATTCAGCCTATTCATTTACTATGCTGAAAATTTAGTTTATCCAAATACTTGTGAATTTCATTTTGCTGAATACTATATAGTTTTGTTGAATATCTAAATATTCAGCTGTTGAATAATTACTTCTTGCTTTCAAGATATGCATTATTTGTATTCTTAATACAAGTGGGGGAAAAAAATAAGAAGGTAAAAATTGTTTTAAAATGATAAGTGTAATAATTATAAATAAATATAATAAACAATATGAATTATATTTATCATTATTCACAAATATAACTACTTTTAAATTCAAATTAACATACTGGATAATAAAGATATTCGGTATAACATTAAAAAAAAATTTTTATACACTTGTATCTTATATCAAGTTTGTATTTATACAACATAACTTGTAAGTTCCTTATAAATATTAGTTATATGTTCCTTATATGTCAAAAATGCATAGTAATAAACTTTTAATTTTCTTAAGTATCAAAAAAAAAATTTTTTTTTTCAAAATATAAATATTTAAAAAAAATTTGTGCAAAATTTTTCTGCACATGCATTTGAATATAAATTTCTGAGATTTTAAATCTGTTATTTTACCTTAATTTTAATTAAAAAATATTTTAAAACCTGCTGATTACCTTTAGTATAATTAAATTTCAATATAATGCATGGCAACCGTTGGTAGTTTTGAAGTTTATATATTTTCTTGACAAACTTCAGTTTTTGACGGTTTAAACCAGTATTATACCCTTGTCATGTCAAAAACCACTTTTTGACGTCAAAATCCCAACTCTGGGGGGAAGAAAGGCAAATGTAAATACACTAAGTTTTGTCTTCAGCAGACGCTTCTTCCTTTATTCGTCTGAAAAGAATATTCTGCTTTCAGCAGTATAGGCTAAATACCAAATATTTGTATGTTGCATCTCTAATTTAGAAGCAGCAATTGCTGTTTATTTTTTTAAATTATAATTTTACAGTGCTCAGCATGTCTTTACAATTTAAAAACTCCTTGAAGAAGTTTTTTGCAATAACCGGACCCTATTTGCACAAATTCATGAAAGCAGGACCCTGGTTGAAAGAACGTGAATTAACATTTATTTTATGTTCACAAATTACGAGTAATTTTTTCACAAATTTTACAAAAATAGGACCTTTCAAAAAATGTCTGGACAGACCCCTGCTTTTAAAAAATGGTGACCACTCACAGTGCAATCTATAGCATATTTAAGGATAATATTTCAGCTATACTAAACTATTTAATTTGCTATAGCATTATTTGTTTTAAATATGTTCAGCTGTACCTTTTTCTCGAAGTTTCTCCGGTAATTAAATTTAGTATAGTTAGAACAATATAGCTCACGCAAAAGCACAGTGATAGTGTCTTTCCTCTTAATTGTATAATCCGTACAGGGAAAACTCAGGGATTTTTTTTTATTCCTGATTAGAGTGACAACCCTGTAATGATTCATGTTTAGTTTATGCATATGTTATTCTTAATTCTTTCTCTCTATTTTTTCAGATTGTATCCAAGAAAATATAAATAAAAGTCTATTTTTAGAAGTATGAAATTATCTTCTCTTACATGGATATTGAAATTTTACTTAACACTATTATGATAGATGCAAGTATGTATGAAATTTAATCGTTCAAATTACTGCATATTCTAAGTATTTTATACAAAATTGATAATGTAGATACTTCTCCTAGAAATTACTTTTAACAAGTTTCTTTAAATGAAAAATGACTTGCAAGTGGCTAAAAAAACCACTTGCATCTCTTCTCTTATTTGTTATTTATTGTAATAGTAAAATAGTATTTAATGATACAATAAAGTTGGCTAGAAAAATATCCTATCAAATGAAAAATAATAATAATAAATAATTATCCCTCTAAATATTAAAAAAAAAAAATGACCCCTAAAACAATCAGAAATATTCCTTAAATATCTAATTTACAGTTTCAAAACTACATAAAATAATTTAAAAAAATATCCTCCCCCAGAAAATAGTTATCAGAGCTTGCCTCCTTTGACCTTTTATCCCCTTCCAGTGGGCACATCTGTTCATTATGAGCAGATGTGCCCACGGGAGAGGCAAAAAGTTGCTTTATAGTTGCTATGACATAGCAACTATAAAGAAATTTTCTCAAATTCCATTTTGTTCAGAAGAATAACGTTAGTTCATTTGATATTTATTCCTAAAGAAGTTAAGAGTTTTTTAAACTCATTTACACAGAATTCCTTACCTTGATCTGTACAAACAGTTTTTAATTTTATCATTAACTCTCTCTCAAATTATCAATAAGCTTAAAATTATAGCAAAATGTAGGGATGTCCACTTTCAGTGCATCCCCTCCCATGTTAACATCCCTGGAAATGAAGTCACAGATAACTTAGCTAAAAGAGGCTGCTCTGTGTTGGTGACCACTGATTATGCTCTTACCTATCAAGATATTTTCTCTTTGATAAAATTTAAAGATTAGCAGGTCTGGCTGGACCATCCCGCGATTAGTAGGAAATGCCCGGGGGGCCCTCTGAAGTTCAAGGGAGACAGAAAACATCAAACGGCTGTCTCGAGACTTATAAGTGGGCACCTGAAATGCATGACTTTTGAATCCGGCCAAAAGGTCTACCAGACTTACATGAAGTGTTATCTGTTACTGGCTTCCCCTGGACATATCCTCGATTGATTAGGGTTAGCTCAGGAAGATGTACATGCAAGTCCACTTCTGGTGCTGGACTTTGCTGGGGTAAATGGTCTCATGGATCTGATCTAGCTGTTGCTAGATCCAGAAGGATTGGACACAACAACATTTAACTCTCTCTCTCTCTGTTATTTAACTGAATAAACTTTAAAACAATTTAATACGTATGATTTAAGTTCGATTGTGTGAACATAAATTTTTGTTAAAAAAATTGTCTATTACTGATCGAAAATGTGAATTTCCACCATGAGATTCATAGAGTGTAGGTCCCCATGCATCACAATGTACAGTGCGTAAATAAATAAATGGACCACCCCGTATAACTTTTGATCTAATGATTGGATTTTCACGTTTTAGGACTCAATCTTAATGGTTTGAGGTAGTGCAGTCTTAATGGTTAATGGTAGTGCATACAATATTTTAAGTTATGAAATCAGACACAAAAACATACTTTTTCTGAATACACATACCTATTTTTTTCTCTCCCATGTATTTGGACTATGGTCCCCATATTTTGATCAGGAGAGTGGTTCAAAATTTCAACCCCTTGATTTAAATTTACTTTTTGTGTATTTCATTATACCTTTAAGCGAATTGAAAACTTCTTGGGTACAGTTATAAAATTAGTTAATTCAAAAATAATTCCATGTTGCAAATAACTTTAAATATTTATTATTATAATTATTAAATAAATATTTATTATTTTTTATTAATTCATTTAATAATAGTCGAAAAAATTTGTATTGTAAGACATAAAATTTTTTATGTCATTTTAACGAATGTAATTTTGCATAGTAAAAGACAAAATTTGAACAAAGTCGGTTGAATAGTTCTTGAGAAATCAATATACGATTTTTTCTTCAAAATTGGATTTCTCAGGATCTATTCAACCTTAAGTTTTATATTTTGCTATGTAAAATAACATTCTTTAAAATGATATAAAATTTTATATCTTACAATTCAAAATTGTTTTGTTGACAATTATTAAGTAAATTAATAAAAAATTATAAATAGTTTTCATAATTGTGTGCAAAAAATTTTCAATTCACTTAAAAATTTCTTGAGATCAAAATATAGCAAAAAGTAAAATTATCATTAAGGCGTCCAAACTGTGGACTGATCTCCTGACCAAACTATGGTGACCATAATTCCCCGAATGCTGCTACCCCCTACATTTTGGGGCTCAGAAATCCGAATCCGTTGAAGAAACGGTATGTTTATTCAGAGAAAGTATGTTTTTGTGTCTGATTTCGTAACTTGTATTTGAAGTCAATCCCTCAAACCATTGAGTGCCACTAAGGTCAAATCAAAAAAGTTTGATGGTTTATGTTGGTTTCAGTGCGATTCATGATGGTCCACCATTTTCCATTATGCATTCATGATTTTAGATGTGCCAGCAAACTTCCATCACTCCATGATGGAAATGCTACTTTAATACTATGATGGCTAACCGTCAAGAGAAGTTTGATTCTCAAGAGCTAACAATCCATGATGGTCCCAACAAAACATTTCTATGATGGTTCATTGGAAATTCTTGTTGATTCATAGGAATAAACCATCAAAACTATTTGTTTGTTTTTTTATGTTGGGTCATCAGATGATGGTTCATGATCATCCAACATTTGATTTCTAAGAAACTATGATGAAAATTTCTGATGATTGAACATAAACAAACCATCAAAAAATGATGCTATTCTTATGTCGGACTTTCATAAATCAGTCTGAATTCCTACTTTGGGGTGATGGTTACTTATGATGGTTACCATCAAAAATATAATGGTTCATGATGGAATTATTGATGGTTATCATTAGTGATGCAAGGGATCTTAATTTGGCCGGATACCGGATATCCGGTCAATCTTTGAGCCGGATATCAGGTATCTGGCCACAATACTTTTTTTTAAAATAAGTATTGATGAAACAATTCCTCAGATCGATTATTACTTTATTCTAATATTTGTCTTTAATATAACTGCCAACCATTCAGATCTTTTCTCAATTTTTTAAATCAAGTGAAACTAGAATTTTTTTTTTAAATGAAATTAGTTATTTATTAGTTAACATTTATATGTTTTTATTTGTTTTTGATTTTACTTCATTTTATTTTGAAAATCAAAGAGGTTGGCTATTATATAATTATAATATAATAAATATGTATATCTGATATGTATATCTGTACAGTAAATATATTCTGTTGTAATTTTATACCNATTTATCGAATTTCGTTCCGGTTTTTTGGTTTTCCGGTTTTCTGATTTCCGGATAACGGGTTCTGTACTGTACTACATACTATGTTATATTACATAACTTTCAAAATACTAACATACTTTAAGGATATTTATATCAATGGTTAGTATAACATAGCTGTTGTAGGCATGACCGAGATAAAAACTAAAACCTAATGCATATTTTAAGTATAATTTCTTTATTTTATAAACACTATAAGTATAAAAAAAAGTATATTTGAAAAGAATGTTGATTTTTATGTTAAAATTACATTTTCTACCATCATTGTGATGAATTATATATATATATATATATTTCATTTTTACCTTTCTACTCAATATTTTATTTTGAGCCAAATGTTACTGCCGGATAATCATAATATCCGGCCTACTAGCCGGATAGAAACTGCCTGCCGGATATCCGTTGCATCTCTAGTTATCATCAAGATTATGCTGGTCCATCAGCAGAAAACCATAAAAAATTTTGACTTAGGGAATTCTTTTTTGAGAGTAAAAGAAAGTTGTGCATGTACCCTTATTCTAAAAGCCTTATATTTTTAAGTATTTCTCTTTTATCTGTGACTTAAAAGTATGGTGTTTAATTGACATGTTTTGTTTCAGAAGGATCTAAAAGTAATATAGCTGCTAGATTCCAAAATGCCATTACCCACAACGTTCTTCCTCCCATTGGGGTGTTTTGGGACATTGAAAACTGCCAGGTTCCAAAAGGAAAGTCCGCTATTGTACTTGCCCAGAACATTAGGGAGAAATTTTTCACCAAGCATCGTGAGGCAGAGTTTATGTGTGTCTGTGATATTAATAAAGAGAGTAAATATGTTATCCAAGAATTGCTTTATGCACAGGTAATTTTCTTTCATGTTTTAATTAATAAAGTATCTTAGAATAGCTTTTCCAGTTGATTACTGGATTTTGCCAGTTTCTCCTGGATCGACTTGTTTAATTAAAATTCTCCTGGTTTTTGCACATTTTAGAAAATTCCCCAAAATTGAATGAGTTTCCTAAAAAAAAATCCCTATTGAAATAGGAGTTTAGTACAGATTATTCCTTGCTTGCTTGAATATTTAAATAAGTATTACTAATACACAATGAAGCGAACCTCATTTATTGAAATAAGTTTTAGAATGTTCAGTTTATTTTTATTCAGAACTCTCTTTTTATATTAATTAAACAAATTTTTTTTACTATCTTTGATGATTTAAATAAATATTAATATTCAAAATTATAAGAAAGTTGTTAATGTTGAAATGTTGAAAAAATTGTAATTGTTGATATTGTTATGTTTAATGTCAATCGTAACTGGAAAATAATACTGTCTTTCTATTTTAATGACTATAAAAATCCCTAAAATTTTCTATGCGTAAAATATTTAGTACATTATGCAACAATTATTATGAAATTTTATTGCTATGTTAAATCAACTGGATTTTTTCCTGTCCATGTTGTCTAAGGTTTTGTATTTGCATTGATTTAAAAACAAATGAATCTTCATATCAGCAAAATATTCTGTTCCTTTTTTCAGTCATGCTGGTTCACTTTTAACATAGAGAATCAGTATGGCGAATTTCTATTTAAGCTGGGTAAATATTACTTTCTAAAATAATCTTTTTCTTTTTGTATTTTTTCACATTGGAAAATATCGATTTCCAGTCGCAAAGCAAAATTACTTCATTCCATAGTGCTTTCATAATTTTGAAAATATGGTTTTTAAATAATAAATTTTTTTAATTATTTACTGAATACTTATTTTCTTTATCATTTTTTATTCTATTGTTTTCGTAGGCCATTAAGGCAAGCTATCTTCTTTTCTAGTGGTGCCATCTATGGCCAGGAATTCCACTTCTCGTACACCTGTTTACACGGTTCGGGTGGACCCATTTGTATATCCATTCATTCATTCATAGATCATAATATTGACCAGAACCAGAAAATTATTAAGTCTTCATTTCAGTACTCTGAGAGATATAATTTGTTGTGGGAACATAGAGGACTCTGTGACCCAAAAGATTTAACAAGCGCCAGTCACCCTTTACTTCACGGTCTATAGCCAGCTGGATTCGAGCCCCCATTCTAATGGACATGAGACCAACGCCCTGCCAACCAGCCTATCCCGACCCCATTCTACGTATTAAATACTATTAGTGTCGTATTCCTGAATTGAAAACTCTTGTTCACTCAGTCACGAAAAAATCACTTCTGATAGAAAATATTTTCATCCACAATAATTTAACTTTCAGTTGTATGCTGTAATTAATCATTTCACTCATAGATTACAAATTAAAAACATTTTTTTCATAAATCTTTTATTTATGTCAAAAAACTAGTATGGCTTAATGAAAATACTTTTAAATTTATGTTAAAACATAGGTAAGTGATAAAAGTTATTATTTTCAATCTTTAAAGTGTTAATGAAAGCTCTATTTTTTAAAATAACAAGAAGTTTTGAATGTTTGTCGAATGCAGATACGCGAAAAGGGTAGTAAAAGAATAAAGGACTTACCTTAGAAGTATGGTACCAATTCTTCTTTTTATAAAATGCCATATTCTTAAATCACAAAGAATGGTAAATTGCACACAGTGTTTTTTTAAGTAAAATATTGATTAATTGTCTACACAATAATTTCTGATCTGAATTAATCTTACCTATGCATTTTGTTTTAACCATATTTTTTTTCATTTCCTCGATAACGGGAATGTCAAGATGTATTTCTTAAAGACTCTTCAATTGCTCTGTTACTCTCTTTCCTTGAAATGACACCCAGTCCCCTAAATGCTAATTCAGTCATAAAAATAGTTCTGCTTGTGCAACACCATGATATACAGCAAATGTAAAGCTCCGCACACCTATACTCCACATCCTTAAAGACTTCTTGCATTACAGTGTCTGGCAAAACTCAATTCTACCTTGAAACTCATAACAAAATAAAATCCCGAGAAATGGTGATTAACTTTCGCTTTGACAAAAAAAGAATAGTCGGTTTTTAATAGAAAAAAACTCACAGGAAAACGCTGCAGCATAAACAAATGAGGAAGCGTTGAAACTCTGAGAAGGAAAAAATAACGTATGAAAATCTCTATGGTATTCTATCAATAAGCAACTAGGTGAGCAACCAAAAGAAAAAAATGGTTGCTAACTTGTAACCTTGGATATGTCGCAGAATGTTCTAAATCCAAGTGTTCAAGTTGGAAACTATTGACAGTCATTGGTAGCAAAATAGAGATTATTAACTGCATCCTATGCTTCATGGTATTTTATAACAAAAGGGATAGGCAGGCAGGGTTAGTGGAGAAAATTAAAAATTTATTTTTAAATTACATAATAATAGCCCCCTTATAATGCTTCTGTTAAAAAAATGAAGTTCCTTAATTTCATTACAATATACAGTAGAGAACCATTTATCCGGTATCCAGATAACCGGAAAACATGGAAAAAATTTTCGCAGTTTTCCCGCCATTTTAAACTAGAACGATTATGAAGAAGAAAAAAAAGCAGAAATTGGACTCATCCTTGAAGTTGAGTAGTGGAAATGTAAGGAAGGGGAGCATTTTTTCCCCCGCTTACCCAGAGAAACATCATTTCCTCCTTGACCTTGAAGATCGAGAGGAGACAGGGAAGGAAGGAATGTGTTTTTTTCTCCTTTAGGCCGTCAATCAAACTCAAGGGTGTGGCATGCTGATTTCATTTTCTGTTTGATTTACGAGGGGGGTGGGGAAAATGCATTGCATGCATATCAGTGAACAGAAGATGAAAGAGAAAAATATATTTATCTATTTGACATCGATTAATAAAAATAAAATCTTTTTCTTTTGAATAAATTCTGATTCTTTGGAAGTGCGGTATCATTTGCAAGTTTTTCTTGATGTGGAATCACATCTGCTGTAATTAAAAATCATGTTTTTATCAATAAAAAAAATAAATAAATAAAAGGAGAAGTGGTAATTAATTAAAACATAGGATTATTTTATGAAGCAGATTGCAGTTTTGTTTTTCTGATTCCACTACGTTTGATTTTTTTTCTTTTCACGATAAATTTCTCACACAATAAATTATTTCTTTTTATTCATAAATTTTATGGTTAGTTTTTTTTTTTTAAATTCCGTTGATCTTGCCTTGTTCCGGGTTTTGATATTTATGCTAGTGCCTTTTTTAACTATCGTTTCGGTTTGATAATTTTCAAGTGTTTTTATTTAGATGAATAAGTTTTCCTTTTATTTTATCGCTTCCCCCGTATAGTTAGGTATGAAATATATTGCGTTATTTAATCATTGGTTTTGTTTATATTAGTTAATTTAGTAATTATTTTTAAAAAATAAATATGAGAATTTTGTATTTTTTAAACTTGTTTTTCTTGTCTAAACGTGCAAATTTTTTTATACTTTTAAATGTTATTTTTCTACCATTTTTTTTTTCTTTTTAAATTTAGGAGTGCCTTTCTTTTTTCTCTTACTTTATGCGTTACACTTTTTCCTTGTAATTCGGGTTCGATGAAACATAGATTAACGACACTTTTTGGTCGATCCAGAAAACCGGGAAATCCAGACATCCGGGATAGCGATGGTCCCGAGCATCCCAGATAATTGGTTCTCTACTGTATTTTATTTTATAACCGTCATTGAACAGTTGACCCATTTTTGGGGGGTTTACGACTGCTAATGTTGAACTCTGCAGCCTTATGATTTTGAACCCAATCCAGAAGGTAAGGGAACTCCTGGATCAAGTATTGGAAGAAATTTGCCTTCATGGAGGTTAGTTCCTTTTTAATGGAACTACTCCTCATTGGAGAGGAAAACCACTGAAACCTCCTATGGTTAGCCTGTTGGCAAGGGGACACTAACCTATGATCGGTCTACCACTGAGGATATTTCACGTCAACTCTGTAGTAGGTGCAAGCCGGATGCAGAATTTGTGCCAACCAGTCATCAACCAGTTCACCTCTTTGGAAGGCGAACACTCTCCACCCTGAGCCACCACGACTTTTACAATGTATTTAATGTAATTGTAAAACATAAATTAGACCTAATTTTTAATAAAACGACTTGCCTATGAACTTTTACAAAATCATTAGTGTAGATTAGTCGATATTCATTATTTGATGCAACCTCTATTTTTACCATTGATCTATTAACTCTTCTAATATGATATTTACTCTTCTCATCTAATATGATGAGTATCTCAGAACCTGGAAAGTCATGAAAAATCATAGAAAGTCATGGATTTTGGTATTGAACAAAATTTGTCATGAAATGTCATAATTTTAACTATTTTTTAAAAAAAATTCATGGAAAGTCATGGGTTTAGATTGCCAAAAAATTTAATTTTTAAAATAGAATTTACCCCCCCCCTACCCCACCCAATTTCACAGTGTTCCAATGTTCCAAATGTCTAAGTTTGTAGCAAAATTCCCACTCATAATCATATTCTATTAAAATATAAAATGTTTTTATCTTGTTGTAATAAATGTATGAAGAAATAAAACAGCTTTAAATAACTACATATATCTGACAGTATTTAGTTATTTGCTTTTGTATTTTTTCAGCTATTTTATTGCTTGAACTCTTTCTTTACTCTGTTTTTTTTTTAAGTTTAAAATTAACAAATATGAAGATGCAGAGTATATCAGTTATGGTTATACCTACCATTTCAATTAATGTTATTATAATGCTTTTTTTAATGTATTGTTGTATTTTTGTCGGAAAAAATAGTAACTTCAGTAAGTCATAAAAAATTCTTGGAATTATTCGTGAAAAAGTCAAGTATATGAAAATCTAAAATGTAGCAGATACCCTGTATTTAAATAGAAGACAATTTGTTGTATAAATGAGAAATTATATATCAAATTATTAGTATTAAATAGAAGACTATTTGATGTTGATGTTAAAAATTTATTTTTTGTTAATGTTTGTAGGTGACAGTGGTTCACATTAGTGCAACTAGTAAGAATGCTGCAGACGATAAGCTGAAGCAGTGTATGAAGCGATATGTCGATACTCATGGCTCACCTTCTACTTTGCTACTCATATCAGGTAAATTATCTTACCTGTGTTCTCACTACAAGTCTTTTTTCCTCAAGTATCAAACTCTGTGGTAAACAATAACAGGTCTGAAATCATCTACACATGGTGCGTAGCATTCTTAAAAAGTGCTTAAAGGTGCTTATTTTCGATTTTCGTTTTTTTGAAAGCTCTTAAAGGTGCTTTTTTCATTGGGTGTTTTTGAAAAGTGCTTAATTTTCAAAAATGAGATTCTTTTTCGTCTTTATCATGTTGATTTTCGCCAGGTATGATGCAAAATTATGCTTTTTAAATATCTACGCAGTTGGACTCGGATTTAACTAATTCATAGGAACTGAAATTATTACTCCCTAAGAATTAAAGTCTATTCTACGAGCAATTTCTTTCCTTCTGAAGGATCAAATGAAAAGAGGACTTTGTCCTTTCCCCCTTTTGTCCCTATAAGATAATACGCCATGCAAATTATAAAGTTTATTATTTCTATCTGTACTGTTAAGCAAGGAAAAATTTTCTTTTTTTACATGCTTTACTAAATTAATGTATATATTTTTAAAAAAAAATTATATTGGAAATGTTAATTGATTGTTAAAAAAGTTTTCAATGAATTGCTTTAGTTACCTAAAAATATTATTATTTAACCTTTTTCTTTAAATAAACCGAAAAATTCCTGTTGAAACCAAATGAGCTTGGTTTAAACCAAATAAACCTGATTTAAGCAAGAACTCTTCTTTTTATATAAAATTTTTAATTATATGAAAAATAATTTGTAAAATTTTTTCTTTATAAAAACCTAATTTTTTTTTTACAACCCTGGTATTTAATTTTTCTTTTACACCAAGAAGCTGAGATATTTAATTTTTCCAAAAACTATTTAATTGTTCTGAAATTTAATTATTCCGAATAATAATGCTTGAAATGTAAGCAAATCTACTCCATTTTTCCGAAATTTGGACAAAGTTAAAGGATTTTTCCCATCTGCAAACAAAAGAGTATGTGGCTTCAAAAAAAGTGCAATTCACCTGCTTGTAGTTTTTGCTGGACTGAATTATGCGTCTGAAAGAAACTTGCCATGAAATAATTCTGAAATTAATGACTGTTTGAATAGTATTTGCAGCTCAGAATGTTCCTTAAGCCTTTTCCAAATAATATGAAACATTATACGTCTTTTCATTCAATAGTTTTTGTGGTATGAGATTGAGAAGCCAATGATTAAAGTTTTATGAAATAGCAATGGTAATAATGTGGCAATTTTTTTTCTTCTTAAGATATAGAGAGAGTGACTTGAAAATTACGAATTTTTTGCACTGGTTAAATGATTGACTTCTCTGATTTTAAATTGATTTTTAATCGTTCATTCCTTAGCAGACCTACAGATTGAGTAAAATCTTATGAACCCTGAGTCTGATAGTAGATTTTATTTTATAGCCGTCGTTAAACAGCCGACACAATTTTTTTGGTTTACGACTACTCGTAACTTTGTAATTTTGAATCCAATCCAGAACCAAGAGAACTCCTATATCAAGTATTGGGAAAAAGTTGCCTTTGTGGAGAACTTTTTATGGAACTAAACCGCAATTAGGTTACACGGAGAGGAAAATGCGAAAACCTCCCACCGTTAGCCTAACGGCAAGGGGACACTAACCCATGATCGGTCTACCATTGAGGATATTTTACGTCAGCACTGTAGTCAGTGTAAACTGGGTGCAGAATTCATATCGATCAGCCATGCATGGTTCCCACAAGTTAGGATGAACATGGGAAGCCTGGAATTGTCAGGGAATTTTATTTTAACTCCAAAAATCAGGAAATAGCCAGAGAAGCTGCAATTTTTTTGCAAAAACTTGGAATATTCCTACATCATATCTGGAAAATAACCAGTCTTAAAATTCTCAGTAACATTAATCAGTTGTTAAGATTCGTGTTAAATAATTCTAACATCTATTACAATTATTTGTTGTAAAAATTTCACATTTTAATCGAACTGAAATGCTCCCTTCCTCATTTCATAATATTTTTTTACACAGAAAATCTAATATTTCGCATTGCAAATAAAAGAATCAAAGTTTTCTGATGAAAATATGATCTTAATTTTCATTGAATTCACCTAGTATACCTGGATAACTCAGGGAATCTTTTTCTGAAATTGAGTGGGAACCCTGCCATGACTGGGATTTGAATCTGGTTCATATCATTGGAAAGCGAACACTCTATCCAAGGGATAGGCAAACTGTGACCAGCCGAAAGGTTTTATCCCTCTCGCGGATAGTATTTTAACATGCCAATCTGTGGTGAATATAAACAATATACATCCATTTTCTTCTCTACTTTGTTTAAAGTTATTTTTGTTCCTTCTTTTTTAACAAAGTACTGGTGACCTTTTTACTTTCTCTATTTTTGTTCTACAAAACATAAATTGATGAAAATAGCTAGCACAGACAGTTCGCTTGGTAAAATATTGAAAGCAGAAGTTCTTTATGGAATAGCCGTAGATTGGCGCCATTTGAAGCAGTTGTTTCTAAATATGGCAAAGTTTGAGTTTTACAAATAATTACCAAAAGCTAGTTTCCCAAATTTAATATTTCATGCCCAGATAATCAATACAATTGCTTCATCTTATATATGTGAACAAGTGTTTTCAACAATGAACCTTAGAAAAAATCATTTCAGAAATAGACTAACAGACAAAGATTTAGACTTGTTCCTTAAAATAAGTACATCTCACTTGGAACCTCAATATAAGGAACTTTTAAAAATGAAATTGCAATTTTATTCATCTCATTAAATATTTAAATTAAAACTTGTATATTGTTTTTATTTTTATTTTAGACGTTTTTTCTTAGACCACCGAACTTTTTGCCCTCGACCAAAAAATTTAATCCATCCCTGCTCTATCCCCTGAGCCGTCCCGACTTCAAATATTAGATTGTTGACTATTTTGGCAGCTATAGAAAGTTGTTACTGGGAGTATTATGTGATTACAGAAAAGCAAATTTTATTTTACCCTTTGACTATGAATTTTAAAAAATTATTTTTTTGTCTCGTTTATTTTTCAAAAGGACAAAATAGGTCACAAATAAGGCAAATTTAGTATTTTGGATTTTTCTGACAAGCGGTTATCAATTTAGAGGCTAGGACATATATGTCCTGGCCGTACTTAATGGTGGGATACATATGTCCATTAGTAATTTTTAAGCATTTGTTGGGACAAATAAGTCCCGTCAGTAGTCAAAGGGTTAATTCTAACTCGCCTTGCTTAAATGTTTTTTTTCCTCCTTCTTGTCATAATGAAATAGTCATAAATGGAAGCTTTGTGATAAATAATTTGTATTTCTGATTGTTATTTCAGATGATGTCAACTTTGCATCTGATCTGTCTGATTTCCGTCATCGTCATAACATAAGAATAATATTAATCCATCGAGGCCATGCTCATCAATCATTGTTAACGTGTGCTCATGAACAATATGATTTCTCCAGTATAACTCAAGATTTACCTACCAGAAGTCCCAGCAAAGTGAGTTAACTTTAGGTTAACTTTTTCAACTGACATATTTTCTCATGTTATTTTATTTTATATTGACCCAAGTCAACATTTTTTGTGGTTTTCCATTGATGGACTAACGTAGTCTTGATGATAATCATCAATAATTCCATCATGAACCATTATATTTTATTTTATAATCGTCGATGAACAGCTGACTCAATTTTGGGTTTAAGACTACTGATGTTTAACTTTGTAGCTTTGTAGTTTTGAACCTATTTAGAAGACAAGGCAACTCCTGGATCAATACCCCCAGAGGTATGATAACATGGAGGACTTTGAGACTCGACAGATTTAACGTGCACCAGTCACCATTTACTACACGGAGAGTCTTTGTTCGGCAGGGATCGAACCCACGACCTCTTGGACATAGGCCCTGTACCCTACCAACCAGGCTGTCCCTACCCCTATCATGAACTATTATATTTTTTGATGGTAACCAACATAAGTAACCATCACTCCAATGTAGGAATTCAGACTGCTTTATGATGGTTCAACATCAAAATAGCAACTGGTTTTGATGGTTTGTTCATGTTGAACTATCACGAATCTCCATCATAGTTTCTTAAAAATCAAATGTTGGTACGATCATGAACATAAAAAAAAAACAATGTTTTGATGGTTTATTCCTGAGAACCAACATCAGGGTTGCCACTCCATGGGGAAAACCTGGAAAATGCAGGGAATTGAACATGGGCAGGGGCCTGAACATGAATTCCCATTAGACCATCATAAAAGTGTATAGTTGGAATCATCATCGATTGNGTAAGCCCAATATAGCTCACACAGGAGCACAGTAATTGTTGTTTCCTCTTAATATATTGTGTATAATATGTACAGGGTTCCAGACTTGAGTGGCAACCCTGAACATGAATTCCCATTAGACCATCATAAAAGTGTATAGTTGGAATCATCATCGATTGTTAGTTCATGAGAATCAAAGTTCTCTTGATGGTTAACCATCATAGTGTATTAAAGCAGGGGTGATTGTGAGCCCAACTCAAAAATCCTGAAAATTTCTTGAGTAAAACCCCATAATGACGCATATAAAATAATTAATGTCTTTATAAATTTAAATCATTGATATTTTCACAGCGTAAAATTCAAAATAGATTATATGCAGCATAATTTAAATTAATAATTATGTATAGGTTTACTTTTATCTCTAATCACATTTACTATTCTACCAGAAAAAATATTTGCAAATGAAAGAGAGGCCAAGTATAAATTCTAGTTCTAATATTTTTAAATAAAATATACAAGAATTTTTATACATAAATGTGATGGATGATTTCTCGAAACTTCTGGACCTTGGATTTCCGAAAATTTCGCAATCGCAGTTAGCGAAAAATCTGGACTTTTTCCGGAGCACAACCATCCATGATTAAACCAGTATTTTCCATCATGGACTGATGGAAGTTTGTTGGCATATCAAAATCTATGAGCGCATAATGGAAAATGTTGAATGATGGTGACCATCAAATTTTATTCCATCATGAATAGCACTGAAACCAAAATAAGCCATCAAAATGTTTTGATGGAACCATCAAGAATTTTGACTTGGGAAGTAAGGGTTATTTCTGTGCTGTATATGAACAAAGCTATAAAAAAAACACGAAAAAAAAACATATATAAAATAAAACCGGCTTACCATCGTTTCGAAATTATAATGGAGCCCTTCCTTTACTGTCTGAACACAGTACGAAGGAAAATTTCACAATTAAATCTCTTTAGAAAATACTTCATAGAAATATGAAACGCCAATAAAACTTTAATTGCATCGACAATCTTCCTAATACTTCATATTTTAATTTTACAATACTTACAACTTTACTTAAAGCAAATTTTTCAAATTCATCACCACAACATCAAATATCGACTTCCAATTCAATCTTGCTTTATCTCACCCTTTTAAAGGGTGCAGAAAATTCTCAGGATCGTGAAAATTCCAGTTTTTTGTTTTAAATTTTCACCTAGCAAACACATTACACAGTAAAATTGATTTTATGCAATTCTTGAATAAACTAGCAAATGTGTTAAAAATTGCAGAAAATAAAATAAATTAAGATAGTAATAATTTATAAAATTAAATGTATAGTTTATCTAAAGTGAGAACTCCTCTGGTCATTTGTCCAGACCCTTGGTGGTGACTATGGTAACGAGGTAGAACTATTTCAAGTAGGGGTGTGGGATCATTGTTTAGGACTGGTTTTGGGATCGGTCTGAGAGAAAAAGGGGATATTTTTCTTCAGTCTGCTGTGTTAGCCCTAAAGTGAAGAGAAGCTACCCTCCCTGCTCTATTCTTGTTTCCATAGCAGCAGACGGCCTCAGACTTTGTGGCTGGTGGAGTTCTTATCGTAGACAAACTATTATGACCAACACATAAATTTAAGGAATTTAAACTAATGAATAAACAAATTGACATACAAAGTTATTTGTGTCATAACACTTTTAGTGACGCACTTTTTATTTAAATTCAACATTTTTTTTAAACATTTAATCAGACCGAAAGTTTTCTTAGTGCTGCTTGAATTTTCTCCTTATCTTAATTGCATGATCAGGTATATTTTGCCCCCTGCTCATTATTTGTTTTGTTTTTCACTGCCACAAGTCTAAAACAAACACAAGAGTATTATTTACTGTTGACAATAAAAGGAACTGAGCTGTGAATCAGGTTCGAATCCCAACAAAGACTGGTTGATACGAATTCCGCACCCGGCGCCCACCGACCACAGTACTCGCGTAAAATATCTTCAGTGGTAGACGGATCATGGGTTAGAATCTCCTTGCCGTGAGGATAACGGTGGGAGGTTTTCGTGGTTTTCCTCTCCATGTGAAGCAAATACGGGTTAGTTCCATTAAAAAAAGTCCTCTGTGAAAGCCAAATTTCTCCCAATATTTGATCCAGGAGTTCCCTTGTCTTCTGTATTGGGTTCAAAATGACAAGGCTACGGAGTTGAACATTAGTAGTCGTAAGTTAACCAAAAAAATTGGGTTGGTTGCTTAACGGCGGTTATAAAATCAAATAAAAAAAAACTCGTCAAAAATAGCAGCAAAAGGAAAATAACGCTGTTTCAAAAATGTAATCAAAAGTTGTCATTTTAAGTTTTGTGGTAAAAAATTATTCAGATGTTTGTTTTTTTTTTACTTTTTTATTTATTTATGAATATTTTATGTCTATATATTTTTTCATATTTTTACTCATTTATTTATTTATTCATATTTTTCTTTAAGTTTCATTATTTTGATATAAAATTTATCGTTCTATTTTTCTTTCCAGTCTGTCTCTAGTCGTCCTACTGAAATAGAAGTAACAGACCTTCCTCTTAATCGAAAAGAAGTACAAATAAGAAATAAATTAAGAAAATTATCCACCAACTGTGGTGGAAAAGTTCTTTTCATAACAGGAAGTAAAGCAGTCATAAGATTTGCCAATGCAGATGCAGCTGAAAAGTTAGTGTTTCCTTCCCTTCTTTTTTTTAAAAATTTCTAACTCAATGATATAAATTTTTTTGTAACGTTGGAATTTTTAAACAAAAATAATGTACATTTTCTTCATTATTTTGTCCAAAATTTTAATAGAAATGAATACCTGCCAGGTCTCTTGTTTTTTAACGAAGGCTCCTGTATTTTACGACTATCTACTATTTACCTGTATTTTCTCAAAATTCTCCGTATTAGTTGAAGAAATTAAAAAAAAAATTGGGGATAAACTATCTACTGATGGCGAAAATACTTCTCTTATTCCTCAACCGAAGGTGCTTTTGCCTGTACTGCAGTATGTTGAGTTTTAATAGTTTAAGTCAAGCCGTGATGGTTCAGGGGTTAGAGCGTTCGCCTTCCAATGTGGTGAACCTAGGTTAAAATCCCAGGAATGACTGGTCGTTACGAATTACTCATCCGACTTGCACTGACCACAATGCTGACGTGAAATATCTTCAGTGGTAGACGATCACAAGTTAGAGTCACCTTGTTGTCATGCTAACCTAGGATTTTCGTGGTTTTCCTCTCCACATAACTCAAATGCATGCTAATTCCATAATAAAGTCCTCCACAAAGCAAATTTCTCCCAATATTTGATCTAGGACTTCCCCTGTCTTCTGGATTGGGTTTAAAATGACAAGGCTACGGAGTTGAACATCAATAGTCGTAAACCCCAAATGGGCTCGGTTAGTAAAAGATCCATTATTTTATTTCTCCAATGTTGGCAGGTATGGAAATGATATCAATAAATAATTTATAATTATTTATTTTGATGCTTTGATCCTATTTTTAATGATTATATATAAATTTTATGCTATAAATAATTTTCTTTCTTACTGATTGTTCTTGTCATGTTTAATAATATTGTATATAAGTATGCAATGAATTACGATTTTCGTTTGTCTATTTCGTCCTTTTTTTTTCAGACTTAAAAATTTTTGTAATATAGTAATTATGGATGTATTGAACTTAATTTTAGAAGGATAAGATAACAAATTCAGTATAATTTGATGTTCAAATGCGTGCTACCTAGTAGTTGTTTTAGTTTTTTTTAAATATGGGTCCTTGGGACACAGGGCTACAGGGTCCATTTTTAAAGTGGGTTTCAATCTATAATCTTTAAATTAAAGATGCTCATGAAAAGTGAATATTTTATAATCAGAATAAAAAAAAAAAATGCAATTAGCTATTGTTTTAATAATTTGTCAAAGCAGAATTTTCATATTCTGTGATTCTAACTACACTTTTGAAATTACAGGTCCTTAGGATCCAGAACTATTTCTGGGTCCCTTTTTGCTTAAACGAGGTTCCCATTTAAAATATAAATTTTCAACCCTTTTTCCAAGTAATGTTCACTCTTATAATATTGTTTTATTAATTGATAGACAAAGCAAAGAATTTCTAATCAAACTGAAAAATTGCAGGGGATTTTGTATCTTATTTTCGTATTTTTAAAAAATGGTAACCACTCAAAGAGTGCAACCTATTAAACTATTTCATTTACTATATAGCATTATTTGTTTTAAGTATGTTCAACTGTTTCTTTTTTTCTCTAAGTTTTTTCAGCAATTAAGTATACTACTAGCATAGTTAGTTAACCTAATACAGCTCATACAATAGTGAATGTGTTTTCCCTTTTAATATATATTGTGTATAATATGAACAGAGAAAACACAGGGGATTTTCTTCTTCTCCAGAATTGAGAAGCAACCCTGAGTTAGATGTCGAAATCACACGAATCGGACTCTTCAAAAAGAGATTACTAAATGCATGTTTTTATTTTGAGATTCAGTTTTTGTCATAAATAATATCATATTAAAAATAACGGATTTCATAAGCTTTGTGGAAATCAGTAGTAATAACTACATGCAAAAATGGAACAAAAATTTATGCAGAAAAGAAAAACAAATTTTTCACTTCATTATTCTCAAATGAGAAAAGAAAAATAACAAACATTTTTCCCCACTCCAATGCACAAGAAAGGCACCTTTTGAGTATAATTCTCAAGAAAAGATGAAATCTTTCGAAAATTTCTACAGAAAAGACTAGCAAAATTTTTTACTTCTCCCCCCAAAAAAATCTTTCTGCAAGAATTTAGTAACATTCTGCTACAATATCGCCATGATTCTGCCACTGGGAATGTTGATGCAAACATAATAATTAATTTTTTATATGAAATTTCAATTTGTTGGATGATATTACAGATGATATTTTTATGGGATTCAGAAAGGGGATTTTTATGGGATTTCAGGGAGTTGGATCCCTTTAAAGATAAAATCCCTATGATCATATGTTAGAAATTTTTGTTGTAAAAAAGTTTTACTATTGTATTGTCATATAGTAATAGTTTTGGTTGTGTTATATCAGGGTCGGCCATATTAAACCAATGTGGTTTAAACCAAACGTTTTTTTTTTATTATTTTAAAACCGCACTATGTTAAATCTTTTTTAATTATTTAATTTTTTATTACCTATTTAAACACTTTTAGTTTCAATATAACCTAATTAAGAAATAGTAAATTTGGCAGTAAAAATCTTTTCAATTTTGAGTTAAATTGCTGATGTGAATTTGTGCTTCTTTAAAACGTTATCAAAGCTAAGTCATAAAGTCTCTGAAAAGAAGCTTGAAATAAAATAGAAATAAAACAGTTTTTAAAATTAGTTAAATAGTGTAATTAGAGAATAACCTAAAATCAAAAGTTTTTCTGTAGGTGTTATTTTGAATTTTATTTCTCAGTGTATAGTTGTTGAATTTTTTTCTGTTATTAGTACAACTAAAAACTAATTTTTAATGTAAATGCAGTATTTTATTGTATTTGAAGTAAGGATTTTAATATTGGAAAAAAACGTGTATATATAAAAGAACATTTTAATTATCAATGTCTATTATTTTCTTTTGAGCTCTATTATTTATAAGCGTATTGACATACTTAAAGCTTCATTGTGTTGAATTATTCTTCTCTAATTGTTGCATTGTGTTCATTTACTTCCTTGTTCAAACTGGTTTTTTATTTTTTATTTATTATTAAATCATCGGTACTAAAATACACCTTCACTATACTATTTTATTTCTATGTATTTACATATGCAGCCTATTTGAAATTTTTAGTCTTTTTCATCCCTACATTATTTTCAAATATTTTTTTTTTTTATATAATATAATAAAAAATATATTATCTTAAGCTCTCCATGCTCTTAAATATTAAAATCGTTATTAATTCTGTTATAAAAGAGAAAAAAATTGCTCAAAATTATTTTTTGTTAATTTTTTTTAAATGAGCCATTTTCCTTGTGAAATCAAGGTCTATTTTGGGATTGTCAGTTGAAGTTCTGACTTGTTCAGGAAAAATTTTGATTTTGTCGCAAATTATTATTATAATTTTGATTAGTTATTATATGTCATTTTGAGGCAAGATAGAGTATATTTAAAGTACGGTCATCACATCATGAAGCATTTTAAGGATAATTGCAAGCCATTCAATTGGAGTTTGGGGGTTCTTTCAAAACCATTTATAATGATTGATAAAAATGATTTTTTCAACCATTAATAATGATTTAAAAAAATAAGTTTAAGAAATTAGTATATGTAATGTCTATTGTGCCTAGGATATATGTAATGCCTAGGGAATATGTAATGCATATTGTGGCATCACAATGCATGAACATCCATTTTGTTTTTCATGAAACTAATTTTTTTAAAGAATTGAATCTTTGGATGCAAAGAAAATTTTTTTTGACTTGTAAAATAAAATTGTTAATATTTGTGGTAATAGCCATATCATTATCTTTTAAATTACCCAAAATATTAGTACATGTATAAATTGAAAGTATTCAATTTTTAAATTTTGACCGTTCTAGAAAATTTTAATAATAGAGAATAAACACTGTTCGTATTTCGAAAATTGTAAAACGAAACACATAATAAAAGAACAAAATAATCAAAATTAATTCAAATCAACTTAATTTCTTCACACTGAAACATATATAAAATAAAACCACTTGCATCAGTTATCTGTTGTTAACCCCTGAAAATATATCGCACATTTTCATGAATGAACGATTCTTGTATAATTGAAATAATAACTTATTTTAAATTCCATGGGGAAATTTTCTTTTATATCTCCAAACAGCATGGGAAAAAGATTACTATTAACAGATGGTAAAAAACGCACCACTATTTATTAATTTATTTTTTCTACTATTGACAACAGAATGACTAAATAGAAAAAGCTGAATCTATGTGGAAAATGTCTATGGTTTGAAAAGATTTGTTAAATCTAGGTTTTTTTCTATAAAAACAAAGTTTTTAATCTGTGAAACTCTTGTCAGGCTAGTCTTGACGTATGCTTCTGAAGCTTGGACAATGACAAATCTGGAGGAAAATTGTATCGCAATATTTGAGAGAAAGATTTTGTGAGGTATACTCGGTGATGTAATTGTGTGAAAACAATAACTGGAGAAGGAGATTTAACTTTGAACTGTACAAGATTTATAAACAACCCGATATTATTAAATACATGAAAATGAATAGAATGAATTGAATTGACAATACACTAAAAAAGGTACTGTTTTTTCAGACCCACTGGAACAAGAAAGCGGGGAAGGCCGCGGTTGAGATGGGCTGACTCGGTGGAGTCGGATCTTTTTGCAATTAATGAAAATAATTGGAGATCAAAGATAAATCGGAAGTCGTTATGGAGAAATTTTCAGAGGAAGGCATTGGCCCATATTGGGCTGTCTGGCTAACTATGATGATTCTTTAAATTGTTTTGTTTTGAAAAACATTTTATACACATTTTATGATTTAGGATAGAATGGGGGGGATTCTCCTTCATATATCACAACACACACATAAATTGGAAAAAGACGAACCCAATTCTGAAACACCAGATTTCCTTATGCACACAAATTTTTAACACAGTTGGATTTTGTCGTCGCAATGGGAAATTAATCTCAATTGACTGTAACACGGGAAATACACATTTCTTTTTTGCCACAGTTTTTGTCAGAATGCTTTTGGATATTAATTATTTAAATCGCGGGATTTTCACAGTCATCAGAAGTCACACTTTTGTTCGACGCTGCATCGGGGACTGTTCAACTCGCGATAGGCTTTCTTCATCGGCAACTGGCAAACACACTCAGTCGCCACTTTCAAATCCGTCTCTTAGTTAGAAACTTTTGTTTTATTGAAAGGTATAATAACGTGGCATACTATACTATGAGGAACCCCATTCCTTTTTTTTTTAACTTCTTGTCTCTTTCGCAGAATTTTTACGATCTTTCTGCTACAAAACTCTCTAGCACTAATGTCTTTCTGCAAGATACTTTCAATAATAGCTAAGATGTATGTTACTAATTTTAAAAAAAAAAACATAATTATTTTCAATGAATATGTAGTATTTTTTATTCTAATATTATGAGTGATTTTGTTGGGGCGATAAACGCACCAATTATTTCCTTTATCACATTTTGTAAATCATTATCACGCTAAAAGAAATAATTAAAAATCATGAAATCCATAGCAGTAAATACCGAAGAACAGATCGACGACGGAAATCACGCGAATTGGACTCTTCAAAAAGGGGTTACTCAAATGCTCGTTCGTTTCAAAATGTAATTGTTGTTGAGTAAATAATATCGGAATTTAAAAAACTATGTGGAAATCAAAAGCAATAATTGCAACAAAAAAAAAACTATAGAATTGTTACCTTGAAAAGTAAATACTCGAATGCACAATTCAAATTTCCCATATCGATCGGGATAATTAAAAACCACGTTAAAATCAATAACAGCCGAAAATATAATCGAATCACTCAAATTGAATGTGACAAAAAGTGATTATTTAAATGTGCAATTCAAATTTGCGAGTAAATTTCTGAGGAAAGAAAACCAAAATGTTTTTCTTTCCAAAAGAAAACTCTTTCTGCAGGAACTCTGTAACGTTGATTCTGCCACAGGGCTTCTTGTCAGCCTTTTAGTGTGGAATCCTGCTCGGATAGCAGTCTGTCCAAAGCTACATGGTGCGTAGCGTATTTAAAAAGTGCTTAAAGGTGCTTATTTTCAATTTTAGTTTTTTAAAAGCCCTTAAAGGTGCTTATTTTCAATTTTAGTTTTTTGGTGCTTTTTGTTAGTAGTTGTTTTTAAATAGTACTTGCTTTTCCCCTTTTCAAAATGAGATTTTTTCTTTACCACGTTGATTTTCGCTATAAATTATGCAAGAAGACGCAGTTCACATTGTTCTGTTCAACGTCTTCACAATTAATTCAACCCCAATCTATTTCGGCGTATTGTCAGTCAATAGCGTAAGAAAACGCCATTCGTTTTACATGATTCAGAACTTCATGATTTTTGACAATTGTCAAAAACAATTCCAAAACTTTTTTTTATGGCATGACGGTTAGAACAGTCAATTGTCAAAAACTTCCCAACCCTGCCTAATTATATTTTTTTAAAGTGTTTAAAAATATTTTTGAGTGCTTTAAAAGTGCTTAAAAGGTGCTTATTTTTTGTTGAATAAAAGCTCGAAAGTTAAGGTAGGCATAAGCAGATATAAACAAGAGTGCTTTTAATTTTATCATGTTTCTGAAGAAAGGGAACATTAAAATGACTGTGCCCCACTATGTGAAATGTCTCACTAGCGGTCTTCATCGTTTTATGCAAACAGGGTTGTTATTCATTCGTTCATAAAATAGGTCGAGGGATTTTTCAGGTTCTCATGTTTGCTGAGGGGAAAAACTTGCAATGGTTATTCCAGCAGTTTTTAATCTTAATTTAGAACAGAAGGTTAATTATTAATTATATCAACGGGGTTTGTTTTGAATTATGAATTACAAAAAAGAATTTAGACAAAAAATATAAAAAGATTTGTTAAAGCTTTTTATACTACATATATGGTCCGGGCATGCATCATGTTGGATGGCCGCACACCTTTCCATGTCTTTAAAAGAGACTCTGTGACTGGTATAAGAATGAGCTCTTGGAGCCCTATGTTAGCTTTTTCAGGGATGCAGTTGGCCCTGAGTTCATTTTAATGGACGATAACGCGAAGCCACATAGAGCTCTTATGGTCGACGAATTTCTAGAGAGTGAGGATATTCTCCTGATGGATTGGCCAGCCTGATCTCCAGACCTCAACCCTGTAGATCATGTCTGGGTAGCTCTGGGGAGGGCAATTGCAACTCGCTACCCCCTCTGAGAACCATCCAGGGAATGAAAACAGCGTTGTTTAACGAGTGGGACCAATTGCCCCAGGAGATGATAAACTGCCTTATTTCAAGTATGAAATCACGCTTCGAGACCTGTATATCTGTAAGGTGTGACCATGCCCCCTATTAAGCAACTTTTTTTTTGTTTATTCTGCAATCGCTATTTCATACCTACCGACTCCATCGAGTGTTAAGCACGATTATGCGTGTGTATTACAATAGTTGAATGGTTATTTGTTTTGTATTAAATGAATGTACGTAGATATCAAATGTCATTAAATTTCCGGTTGAGTAATACAATTACTGTTTTTGAGAATTTTGATATTTTAAAAAATAAGTTTTCCCTTAAGAAGCCTCTACCTTCACCATCCTGGATTCTAAGTTCAATTTTTAATTTGCTCTTTATTAGATTTAAGAGAAATAGCGCTTCTATGAATTTTTCCACAAAACTTTAAACCAATGAAATGATGTAACTTAATGTTTTGAGCAACGGTCTTATAGGCTACTTTATTTTTGTAGTTTACTTACATTTACAATTGCTTTGTTACAAATGTAGTTTACAACTACTTTTTTTTTTAAATGTAGTGACTACAAACTACTTTGGAATTTAGTCACTACTTTAAGGAGACGAACTTTGCTTCGGAACTTAATTTACTCCTATGTTTCGAAATGGTTTTAAATAATAAATTGGCTTACATTAAATATAAGGGAATAATTAAGAATTATTTATTCATGTTTACATGAGCCAGTTCGTTATTCCAAAACATTTTTTTCTTTCTAATTCGTTCATTTAACTTTTCACTTTTTATGCTATTTTCGACAGCGAAGATTTAATTTAAAAAATGCGAAATTATCAAATACTTGCAATAATTTAATTGTTTAATGCTTCTTTTAATTCCTCTAAGAAATTTAAGTTCATCGAAAATACGTTTTAATACAATTTTAAAAATACAATTTTTGGGATTTCCGGCAAAGTCGGTGAGCTCGAGTTTCGGAAAATTGATGCTAATCCGATCTGACGATATGACTTCTGCTTGTTTGTTTACACTTCCGTAGGATTTCGAAAACTCTTGGAAGCGTAGTTTCGCTGAAGTAACGTTATCTCTGTAATTTTCACATTGTTCCAATTCTTTTTCTAAAACTTCATCAAGATTTGAGGATTTGGATTTTACTTCTTCTTTATCAGTTTCGGTTTGATCCTCTGGATTTAAAAAGAGATATTTAAAAACGATTTCGTCATTTTCAAACAATCTCTTCGATTTTTCTTCAAGTTTAGCAAATGCTACTGATGCTGACTGGATGTTGTTACCTTCTATTGAAGATTCCAGCTCATTTATTGTTTTTGTTACGGCTGTTCGAAGAACTTTTCTTTGAATTAAGCAATTGTTATCCATATTTTCGTCAATGGATATTTACGTTGGGCGCCAGATATTGTATCTCGGGATCTTTTTGGCTATTGGTTTGAAATGAATCAGTGCGAGCCAATATTTTTTAGTGTTTTTTATTTAAACTTAACGAAACAACAACAAACAAAAGACTGAAGAGAAAAGCTATGTATCCTTACAGATGCGCACACTGCGCCATCTATCGCAAGGTAAAAATTTAATTTAATGGAAGGAAGATGCAACACCCTTCCTTTGAAATAACATCAATGTTTCATGAGTGCGCATGTGAGAGTGTGATCGAAGTGCAGGGTTGCAAAAAATGAACCTAACCAGTATAACCGCCTGGGTTTTTCTAAAATTGATTTCTTATTTATCCTCTGTTATATTAAAGAGCTATTCTATTAAAATATATATGTAGTCTAGCCTAAAAAAATGCACCTATGGTGAAGAAATTAATTGTGTTTGGCAAGGCCGTAGCCAGGATATTTTTTCGGGGGGGGGGGATATGGTAAGAAGCAAGGACAGTTTCAGACATGCAAAGTAGGGGGAAAACATTGTAACAAATATTGCAAAAGTTGAACTAGTAATTAAAAAATATTACACAATACTTATTTTTCAAATAATATTACATAATAATTATAATCAATTAGTAAACAAAGTTTACAAAGACATGTGACGGGGATTTGAAAAAAAAATTTTGATTACTTTTTTAGGACGAACCAGAATATCCCGAAATATGCTTAATAAAGTTAGTTAATAAAAGGTTTGATTCGACAGTTTTTGTTTTTCTTTTTACTGGCAGGCTCAAAGAAAGACTAAAAAGTTTGAATCCCAGAATTTCGGGGGGGGGGATTTGTCCCGATGGTCCCCCCCTTGGCTACGGGCCTGGTGTTTCGAGACTGGAGAGTTACCTTGTTGACTTGATTTGACTGTATAGCCATTGATAAATCAGTGCCTTTGATTCGCTTTCTATGCAAAAAAAAAATTATTTTTTGAAATTAAAATAGTATAAATAAAAAGTAATCCTGTGTTAAAATAAGTTTCTATTGGGTGATGTATGTGAGTACATATAACATTTTGTATCGTGATGCCAGAGGAAACTTTATTCAGACTTTTACACCAATTTATTTGTATTAATTACACTTTAATAACCTATATGTAAAGTCAATTCATAAAATTAAACTTAATTATTAATATTAAAATAAGCTTTTTTTAAAATAAGGTACTTATTCCTGCCCTCTCTTTTGAAAAAAAAAAAACCCTAATGAAACATGAAAAACTCAGAAAAGCCCAATGAAACCCAGAAAAACTCGGGTTTTTTGCAACCCTATCGAAGTGATTAATCATCTAATACTATAAACTAATTTTATTTCAAGAATGAGTTACTTAAGCTAACTGCTCTTACTAAATTTTAAAGTAAAAATAACTTCACTGACATGTATATTATATCTATCTTACTCCAATTATAAGTTTTAGTTCTACTGAATGCCAAAAATTGAGTACAACTATTTTACGTAAGAAGTGTAAAAGAATATTCTTAGTGTTTCAATACAACAGAAACTATCCTTGGTTATTGAGTTAGTAAAACACCGAGGTCCATAACAAGAAATAAACATTACGCAATCATGCACGAAAGCATATAATCGACACAAATCAGTACCAATAAGTCTTTTTCAGTGGTTGGAAAAACTACATTATTTTACTAGTTTACTATAACTACTTTGTTAGAAATATAGTTAACTACAACTACTTTTTTTTAAAAATGTAGTTACTAATTTGGAATTTAGTAACTACTACTCTAAGGAAACGAACTTTGCTGTAGAATTTAATTTACGCATAAGCTCAAAATTTGTTTGATTAAGAAATTCTCTTATATATGTGCCGCTCAGAAGCCAATGCGGTTGAGTCCATTTTTTGATATTTTCTGATTTTTCGAAATTTTGATGAAATAAATAATAATCTTCTTAGTTATTAAACGATTTACTCGTTGGTTACTTTTTTCTAGGTTAGACAGCCCTTTTTTTAATAGCTTCTGAATATATTGAATAATAATTTCAGAAGCCATTGTGAATAAGTCCACCTTTTATCAATATTTTTTTACATAAACTTTGAAATAAAAATTAAATTCTTCTTCTTTCGATATTTGTTGGTAACACTGATAAACAAGAAATTCATAGTAACTCAGGGTTGCCAGACGTAGTATTTTTAATACTACGGTAGTATTTTTTCACCAAAAAAAGGGGTATGGTATTTTTCGTAGTATTTTTTTAAAATGTGGTATTTTTTATTTTTTTAAAATTTTTTTTTCATTTCCTAAAACAAAGAAAAGTGCCACTTTAGTTTTGAAGTAAAAAACAATTTTTGAAATAATCCAACAGTTTATTTTCTATTAGTCACTGTATCTAGTGATGATTGAGAAAAATAAAAGTTCGTTTATACTAGTAGACATAAATTTCTTATCTTTTTCAGCTGCCAAAAGGTATAAGTCCTAAAATTTTTAAGATGCTGTCATTATTTCAATAAATACTTACGTTTTTATTTACACATCCTGTACATATCTTGTTTTTTTGCAGAGTTTACACCTCGAAAAAAGACTTTATACACTTTTCTAATTAAATTAATAAACCAAGAATTTTAAAAACTAATGTATCAAAAAACATTAATTTTCTCAATTATTGTGTTTTGGACTTAACCGCATTGGTTTCTGAGCGACTCATATAAGGGAATAATTAAGAATTATTTATTCATGTTTACCCGAGCCTGTTTGTTATTTCAAAACATTTTTTTCTTCTTTCTAATTCGTTCATTTAACTTTTCATGCCTTTTTCGACAGCGTATACTTAATTTAAGAAAGACGAAACAATCAAATGCTTGCAATTTTTCTAATTGTTTAATGCTTTCCTCTAAGAAATTGAAGTTCATCGAAAATACGTTCCCTTCCTTTGAAATAACATCAATGTTTCACGATTCTGCATCCGCATGTTAAAGTGATTAATTAGCTATTTTTAGTAATGGCTCATTTTTATATTAGCTATATGCAATTTCAGCAACTACAGCTACACTTTCATTGAGGCCATTGAGAGGCGAAGATTTGTATCCGGCAAAGTATGAAATGATTTATAGTTCGCACATTGCCTCGGCATTATATGTAATGCCCGGATTATACCTTTAGTAGGCCCTCCCCTCCTTCCCCCACTCCTCCCCTCTTTTCAAAATATATATACTAAAATTTTCTTCGTATGGAAACGTATTACGCCATTTTAGATGTATTAATTTCAGAAATGACTAAAAGGCATAAAGCTTACAGTGATTTGTACGATAATTTTGGTTTTCTTGTTCACTAAAATTTGTCAGAATCTGAGATTAAACTAAAAGCGCAAAATTTGATGAAAATTTACTCATCCGATTTAGAGGAGAACTTTGTAGATGAATTTTTTCTATTTTCAAATTTGTATGAACATAAATCTGCACAAGAAATGTTGAAGGCTCAAATTAAAGATAAACTTGTGAATACTTTTCCTAACGTTCACATTGCATTAAGAATATATTTGTCGATTCTTGGATCAAATGCAGAAGGAGAAAGATCTTTCTCCAGATTAAAATTGATAAAAAATTATTTGCTTTCAACAATGAATCAAGATCGTTTGGCATCGCTCGCACTTATGTCTATTGAATCCGACATTTTGCGTAGTTTGGAATTCGACAGCATAATACAAGATTTCGTTGAATCCAAAAATCGCAAAAAAGTAATATATTAGATCATAAGATTCTGCAAAATAATTTATTACCGTAAAATATTATATTTTTATTTGTATCTTCATAATTTTGTGCAAAATACACTTGTTGTTTTTAAAGCTAAACTATTTTTGACAACAAATTTTTCTCTCCCAAGTTTTTCGTAGGCCCTAAGCACGTGCCTAGTGTGCCTATAGGTTAATCCGGCCCTGGTAATGCCGGATGCTATTTAGGCAAAGTATGAAATAAACGTCCTGATTAGTTTATTAGGAAAATGATGTGCATGTTACTGTGAATGACCGAAATCGGTGGTTGTTGACTTTCACCTGTGAATGTTGACAATCACATAGTCGCTTTGGTGAATGTCTGAAATATTTATTACATCCGATTTGATATTAATTTATTCGTGGATATAATTACATTTATTCGATATTTTAATACTTACTGACGATAGATTAGAAGAAACATCAGTGTTTGGAGTATCGGGCAAATATATACCGGGCAATGATACTTGACCTTAAAGAAACACGAGTGTCGGGTATACCAGACAGTGGCCCTTGACCTTAAAAAAACATCAGTGTAGGGTATACCGGGCAATGGCACTTCACCTTAAAAAACAATTGCCCGGTATACCCTACACTGATGTTTTTTTAAGGTCAAGTGCCATTGCCCGGTGACCCGGACGTGATGTGAACATGTTTACCTTCACTGAAATTCCCACTTTGATATGAACTCGTCTATCTTGACAGTAACGCCCACTTCGATCTGAACACGCCTACATTGATGGGCGGTCACATTGAACAGTTGATTTGCTACTTGTAGCTGCGATATTATCCACCTCCTCGCTCTGTTTTGATAACACACAACGTACTCACTCGACTGCTAAAGCCAACATAGGAGCCTCCACGACCGTGAACTCAATACAGCTCTTCCGGCTTCTCACAAAACAGCAATATATCGACTAGTGGTGTTCCGTTCATCGAATTCTATCACAGATATAATTCTGGTGGGGAGTAGTGTAGTGTATCTACCACTACTAAAATATAATTCCTATTCACTAGTACAGTGTTTCCCAAACATATGACTTTTGTGTACCCTTTCTAAATTTTTCGTAACGCTGTGTACCNAGCATAATACAAGATTTCGTTGAATCCAAAAATCGCAAAAAAGTAAATATATTAGATCATTTTTAGAATGTATTTTTTACTGTAAAAAAAATTTGCACAAAATTTAAAAATCACAACTGACTGCTGACGCCACTAATGTTTAACTGTTAATTCTGCAAAAAATAGCCAATAGAAAAAAAAAGTAATCGTAAATTTTCATGGCTAGCTTTGTTTCTAAATAAAATTTTTTGACATTTTCGTTTGTAGCAAGATATTTCGCATAAGAAAGCTTACCCCCGCTAAACTGTTCCCGTACCCCTGGGGGTACGCGTACCACACTAGTATATAAGACATGTTAACTCGATTCTATGGTGAGTGGTGAGGTAGGGTAAACTAACCAGTGAAGGAACACTTCAGCTTCGCTTGCCTTTTAAAAAATCATATTAATTTCAAAATTCGTAATTTTAGTTTAATGACAGTGTCAACATATTTGTTAACAATTGCAAATAATGTAAAAAAATTGTAGAGAACTTACTTAAAGTTTCGGAGGTTCAAATAACAAGTAGTAAGAAGACCAAGTGAAGGAACAGCTCTTACCAGTGAATGAACACCCAGTAAAGGAACACTTAATTTTGGTTATTTTTTAATGCTCTTTATGAATTTATAAGCCATACAAATATTTAAAAACAAGCCTATTCTTGAAATTATAACATATAAATACTTGGAAAATGTTAACTTTTTTTTGTAATCATGAATTGAAAATTAAAGTGTCAACATATTAACACATACTGTTCATTCACTGGGAAATCTATGCCCAGTAAAGGAACATGCCTGTTCCCTCACTGGTTAGAAGTTGTTTTTCGTATTTTTAACATACTTTTGATGCGGAACATCACTAAAGGTACAAGAAAATTAAAGTTTATCTTTTATTTTCATTAACTTAGAAAAAAAACCAGTAAAGGAACACTTGTTCCTTCACTGGTTTTTCATCGTTTGGTGATCCAGTGAATAAACACCCCCTTATCTCAGTACTTTATTATGCTATGATGCTTAAAAAAAATAAAACGTAACTTCAATAACTATATTTTGAATTCTCTTTTTCACAGTGAGAAAAATAAAACTATTACATGCAATTAATTCCACTTCAAACATATAAATACAAACACTCACCTTATAATTTTTTCAAAGAAACAAGGTGTTGCAGAGATAATAACAAATTCAAAAATTTTTCCAGAGAAGTCTATTTGACCAGGTAATCCAAAACATTGCTAGATGACTTCCTATTGTTTGGCAGTAAGCTATTGTTACCAATCAATCTAAAGAAAAACTTTCAAATTCTTATTTTTAATCAATATATATGAAATGTTCCTTCACTGGGTAGTGTTCCTTCACTGGTTGGTTTACCCTATATATATATATATATAGGGTAAACTAACCAGTGAAGGAACACTTAAGCTTCGCTTGCCTTTTAAAAAATCATATTAATTTCAAAATTCGTAATTTTAGTTTAATGACAGTGTTAACATGCTTGTTACTAATTGCAAATAATGTAAAAAAATTGTAGAGAACTTACTTAATATAGTTTTAAAGTTTCGGAGGTTCAAATAACAAGTAGTAAGAAGACCAAGTGAAGGAACAGCTCTTACCAGAGAATGAACACCCAGTAAAGGAACACTTAATTTTGGTTATTTTTTAATGCTCCTTATGAATTTATAAGCCACACAAATATTTAAAGACAAGCCTATTCTTTAAATTATAATATATAAATACTAGGAAGATGTAAACTAAAGAGTGGGGGAGTTGAGTGACCCCCCCCCACTCTTTAACATTATGAGCAGCCAAAACAGTCATAAATATTTTATGACCGTCGTTGAACAGCCGAACCAATTTCGAGTTTACGACTACTATTGTTCAACTCCGTAGCCTTGTCATTCTGAACCCAATCCAGAAGACAAGGGAACTCCTGGATCAAGTATTGGGAGAAATTTGCCTTCGTGGAGGACTTTTTGATGGAACTAACCCGCATTTGCTTTACATGGAGAGGTGGACTACTAGAACCTCCCACGGTTAGTCTAACAGCAAGGGGACTCTAATCCATCTACAGCTGAGGATATTTCGCGTCAGCACTGTGGTCGGTGCAAGCCGGATGCGGACTTCGGATCGACCACCCATCGCTGGGATTCGAACCCAGTTCACCGCATTAGACTTCGGTATTTTACTGGGAACGGTATTTTACTGGGAACTGTGTCTTAACGATCAGTCTACTACTACAGGACCAAATCTGCCAACATTGGAGAAATAAAATAACGGATATTTTACTAACTGACCCAATTTCGGGCTTACGGCTACTGATGTTCTTCTCTGTCATTTTGAATCCACTCCAGAAGATAAGAGAACTCCTGGATCAAGTATTAGGAGAAATTTGTCTTCGTGGAGGACTTTTTGATAGAACAAACCGCATTTGCGCTACATGGAGAGGAAAACCCCCCATGGTTAGCCTGACGTCGAGGGGACTCTTAACATTTTCTTACAAATACAGGTAACTCTAAGACTAAATAAATAAATTTGTATTAATTTCAATAAAAAAGAAAAGAAAAAGTCGGGAAAACTCATTACTTTACCTTTTAAAGTCTCAATAAAAACATCTGCAATAGAAATTTAGATCAATGTAACAAATATTGGAGTCTAACTCAGAATGTTAAAAGTGAAACTAACGAGCATTTGCGTAAAAGAGAAATAATAATAAAAAAAAACTTTCATGTATAGCCTAATGGCGATGGAACTGTCGCCACCCATGCATATTCTGTCAGCGAAATCGGCGACTTGGCGATACGAACGCGGCCTATTTTTACTCGTTGCTTTTGTGATAAGTTGTACTTTTATCCATTAATTTTAAAAAGTAACGTTGTCATGTATGAATAATTCTCAGTTAAAGTTTTATGTCATTTCCTCACCTCTCACCCTAAGCAGAGGTCATCAATTTAAAATATTAACAACTTTCGCCCATAAACAGACTTACATAAAACCAACAAAGAAATCGTAAAAAATTAACTGAAAAATTTAAAAACTGCGATTTATTATATAACTCTAGTCGTTAAAAAGTAAACTAATGTCGTTAAAAAGGGAATCAGCATTCATAGGAATAAAACAAATTCCAGAGCAAGAATCTTATTAGTGTGACCTTGACTAGATCGGGAAAACTAAACGCGCTTTAAAATTTAGACTTAGGGAAAACTATAGTTATGTCCGTTATCAAGAATTCGAAAAATCATCAATTGCTGCACATTGTTGGAACCTTGGACATATATTCAATTTTGACAATGCCAGTAACACCACCCTGTAACATCATCTCATCTTGATGCCCTGGAATCTTGTTTTATTCATATGAATGCTGATACCCTTTTTAACCACACTAGTTCTTCACCAACTCTCCGTAGCTCTTGGAAATGCATTTAACTCTGATTTGTCTCTCGTGGCTACTGTGGTTTTTCTAATTTTGTTTCTCACCTTTAGTTTTCTATTTTTCGTAGGCAAATTTGTATTCTAAATCAGTACTCCCCAACTTTTTTATCGCCGCGAACTTTTTAACGTTTATACAACTTTTGTTTCTTCTCATTCACGTCTGATAAGTCTTGGACATGGGCGACAAATTTTTGAGCGCTCGAAACATGTCCACTATTATTTTCACTTTTTATATTTTTGAAGCGAATAAAGCTTTTAATCAAGTAGTATCTCCATTTCTTCAATTTTGTTTTAATTGACACACATTTAATTATCGAATTATTAATATGCATTTATTCTTAAATTTTACTTACATGTTAAATGAATTGTAAACTATAAATCGATTTTGAACTATTTTCATTCACATCTGCCATTCAGTCAAAATAATGAAAGAACAATTAAAAACATAATTCTCTCTTTTTAATAAATCCTCTTATAAACGTTTATTTTTACTCTTAACTTAATCATATGAATTGGTGATAAAATGGCAAGAAAGTCTTTGCTTGCACCTTTCAGTAAACAATTGTAACTTTCATTCTCACAGAGCTCCTAAAATTAAGTGGCGAGAATTTCGATTGACGATAATTTCTATTTGGCGATAAATTCTGCTGGTAGGGAGCGATTAAAACTTGCATTGCAGTTACAGATAGAGTATTTTAGCAGGTTGGAATTTGAATTAGCGATAATATGGCGATGAATTCTTCTTGTAGCTGTCAAAAAACCATTTAAACGCTTATCAGCCGTGTCTCCTGTGTTTTTAACGAAGACTCCTGTATTTTACGACTATCTCCTCTTTAACTGAATATTAAAAATTTTCTCTGTATTTGTTGAAGAAATTAAAAAAAAAAAAAAATTGGCTATAAAATATCCATTGATAGCAAAAATACTTCTCTTATTCTTCAACAGATGGTGCTATTGCCAGTACTACAGTATGTTGAGTGTTAATTGTTTAAGTCGTGCCCGAGATAGCCTGGTTGGTAGGGCACTGCGCCCATGTCTAAGAGTTCGTGGGTTCGATCCCCGCCGGTCGAAGACTCCCCGTGTAATAAATGGTGACTGGTGCACTTTAAATTTGTCGAGTCTCAAAGTCCCCCATGTTCCCATAACAAATCAAAACCTCTGGGGGTACTGATCCAGGAGTTTCCTTGTCTTCTGGATTGGTTCAAAATTAAAGGGCTACACAGTTGGGACATCAGTAGTCGTAAACCCATGAAATTGGGTCGACTGTTCAACGACGGTTATAAAATAGAAATAAAATTGTTTAAGTCAAGTCACAGTGGCTCAGGAAATAGAGCGTTCGCCTCCAATGAGGTGAACCCAGGTTCGAATATCAGCAATGACCGGTCGATACGAATTCCGAATCCGACTTCCACCGACCACAGTGCTGACATGAAATATCCTCAGTGGAAGAGGGATTGCAGGTTAGAGTCCCCTTGTCGTCAGGCTAACCGTTGGATGTTTTCGTGGTTTTCTTCTCCACGTAACTTAAATGCAGGTTATATTCATTAAAAAAAGTCCTACTCGACAGCAAATTTCTCCCAATACTTGATCCAGTAGTTCCTTTGTCTTCTGGATTGGGTTCAAAATTACAAGGCTACGTAGTTGACCATCAGCAGTCGTAAGCCCAAAATTGGGTTGGTTAGTTTTATTTCTCCAATGTTGGCAAGCATGAATCCCATTGAAATTTGGTCCTGTAGTAGTAGACTGATCGTGAAAACACTTTTTTCTCAGGTTGCCGTATGTGCAGAGGATCAAAATTATGATAACATGTCTTTGGCTGATCTTCAAAACTGTTTACCACAAACCGTCGCCAATTATAGTGCAGTTTTGTTGTGACGTAAATAATTGAATTGTAATCATTTTAGCTAGTCGAAACGTAGTCAAAATTTCTATAAACGGTAATTTCTATTTAGCGATAGTATAATAGGACTATAAATTTTACTTAAGTCGTAAAAAAACGACAGTGAGCTCTAGTTGAAATTAGATCATGCTAATTAATCTGAACGCTGATTATTGAACTTGCATTGTCATTCAGCGAATAGCAATATTTATCCTTTCCAAAAAAAATATTTTGGATGGTAGGAATCATAGTTGCAGGCACGTTATTTAAAATATAAAATACGTAGTCTTTACGCTGTATTAGTTTTTATTTCACAATACTATTTTGAAAAATCGAATCGAGACTGTAATTGTCTAATTTATCCTTCATCGGTTAGTAATCACGATCCCGAATTTTAGCACGTGCATGGTGGCGCAAAGTTTTGATTTTGAACTCGAAAGTAAAATTGTGAATCTTGCGCCTGAGTTTCTAGTTTTTTTTCTTTTTTTCAATGCAGCAGTTGACATAGTGAATTTGTTTTATTTCATACCGCGTTCGCAAAAGGAACTATGTGTTTGCATGTCATGTCCAATCTCCAAAATAATTGAGTGACTTCTGCTTAAATTTATCTTTCTTGTATGGACGATTTAATGAGATAAAAGGATTTAAAATATGGCTTAAATAAAATGCATCGTGCCTGTAAGTATAATTTGAAGTTTTAATTATCGAGTTTATTTTATAAATCTATTCATATATTTTATAATGTTTATTGAAATGTTAGTCTTATTTTAAATGGGTTAGCACTTTAATGTTGTGCAGTTTATTTAAATCGGTGTAAATCGCGAGTTTCATTTTGCTTTGACTGTAAATATTGTGATATATTTTTAATTATTAGGTAAATTTAAATAAAAATATTTGAATTGTGAATAAATACTGTGTACTTTCGTTTTTTTCGTAAAATGTAAAGAGATCAACTAAAAACCAAAAAGTTGAATTTTTTTTGATTTACAACACCCATTCATTAAAAATTCTAATTTGTTAGCCGTTTATTTTTGAAACTGTGAGTTTTTATCTTCTTTTAGTAACTGTTTGAAATTGTAATGCTTTTCATATTTTTTAAATTCTTCATTATTTATCACTCAAAAATTTTAATTTAAACCTGAACTTAAAACATCGCAAACAACAAACGACAAAAATATTAAACCTTTTTTTTATTATTTCAAAATTTAGTTACTGGTTTTATTACCTCCAAGACATTTTTTGAAATTTTATTCAGAAATTATTCTATTGTTCTTAATTTGTGTATTAAATATCTTATTTTCATGTTCTGCTTTTAGTTGTTGACTGCTTTTAGTGTTGGTGACAAAGATGTTTTTTAGGAGTTTTTCTACTAAATGTTTAACCTGTAGATTAATTGAAATGTATTTTGTACTTATTAGATAATTAAAATCTGGTAATTTACTTATGTCTGTTCAAAAATTATGCATAGATAAAACTAAGTACAAACTTTCATTTAATTCTAAACCAAGAAAGATAGTTGATCAAAATTTCGTTTTACTATCTGAATCACCAATCTTTTATTCTGACAGTTGAATGTATTTAGATTAAGGTGTCAACAATTTAAAATATTTGAATCAAATGATTCAAATCAGTTTTTTTAAATTCTTTTAATAACTCTACTAAAAGAGTATTAGAATATTGATTGTGAAGTGAAAAGCAATGATTGGGAAAATTTTGCTGTGTTTGCAAAGATATTTGAATAAATGAGAAAAACAAAAAATGTAACTTATCTAAAATTTTAAAATGATTCAAAAATTTTCAAGTAATCTTATACAAAATTAGATGTTTTCAATATACTTTGTATTTATGATCAGAACACACTTGAGTGTGTTCTGATAAAAATATCCTTTAATAATTCAAAGGTACTAATGCCACCAATTTAGTGAGATATTTTTATCATACTAATTGGTAATTGTTTTATTATATTTTTTTAATATTTCTAGGTTTCCTTTTAGAAAATATTAAATAATTACTGAATTTTTCAAACTATCTTATGTAGTGTTTGAAACTTTTTATTCATGTTGTATTTAGGACAATTAATACCATGAATTTATTCAGATATTTTTGGTACGTTACTAATTGTGTGTGTGACTGAATTTGTACAAAATTGAGTATAAAAATTGAAAATCAAATTTGTTTATTCTGATACAAGTGAAACAATTATAAACAGCGGATATATTACTTAAATGCATGTAAATGATTTTTTCTTAGGAAAGTCTATTAATGATTTAGTAATTTTGAAAATTAACAATTTTGAAAATATTAAAGATTTGATATTTTTTGCTTCATAATTGAAGTTTAACTTGCCAATGTTTCAAAAATGGAACATGAACTTTGAGTTCTCATTTAATGAGCAATTACTTGGAATAATATTATTTTTAACTTTACATTATCAAGTATTTTTTGCATTTAGTTTGGTTCAGTTTTCATTATTATTCGATTTTTTATTAATTATAGAAATTTGATGTTTTTTGAATTTTAGAATTTTTTAAAGTTTTATCCAGTTTGTAATGTTTGCCTAAAATCCAATTTTTGTAATAAGACTACAACACTTGCAAGTTCTTAAAGGGACAATATAACCCTCAGTTACGCATCAGATTCGAAATTTTATTTTAAAATTTTAAATTTGAAATCTTAGTTTAAAACATAATATTCCATTTTTAGAATATTTAGGATATCTTGAACCTAAAAATTTTAATTAAATATTTTTGGTGGGTAATATGAGCAAATTGATAATTGATTATGTTTTTAAAAGAGCAGTTCTATAAAAATTTTCTAAGTATCTCAAACAATTATGATTTGTTCAGTGCTCCATTAATAAAATTATACTGGAAACTATTAAAACTTTTAAGTTCCGGACAAACTAATTCTGAAATTAAAAAAGAAGTGTACTTTATTACTCTTTTACGATGAAATTAATATTGTCTTTGCTGTACTTAACCAAATTATATACTTTTTTTTTTCTTTCTTTTTTTTTCTTCTTTTTTTTTTTGTAATTTGCCTATTTTTTAAAGTAGTCTTGCATTTGTATACAATACCAAAAAATGTCTTTATTTTTTTTTTGAAAACTCTGACACTTGCAGTAGTAAATGGCCATGGAATATATATAAGTAATATGGTAACAAATTTATGATAAAGTGTAATAGATAGTTTCACATTTTATGTATCATTTAATTTTTCAAAATATCTTATCAGAAAAATACAAAATCAGTGTTGTTTGTTTTTCACTTTAACTATTTTACACCTTTGCTTTATCTGATTATAAGTAAGGAAAATTCTACTCTGGCTTATTTTTTCATGATACAGAAGAATGCTGAATGTGGTGCTTATTGCTATGATTCCTTTATATTTGTTATGATCTCTTGATAAGTACATATTTGTTATAATCCCTTCTTATGCTCTCATTTTAATATTAATTCAACATGGCTGTTTTTTTTAATATATATATTATATATGTCTAGATATAAATATGTAATTTACTTTGTTATGTTTGATAGATAAACAAACGAAACATATATACATTTATTAAACACTTTATGTATCTATTTTCTGGTAAATCTATGCTCTAATTTTTAAAGGTTGTGTTATAAATACATTTCTATTTCTTCTTAACATGTTTGTTTCATGCCCACAGTTGTTGTTTTTTTTGTTGTTGTTTTTTTCTCATTGGCTATCAAAATTTTGTTAAAAAACTTTATACAAGTTGGTAATCATTTATTTTTCAAATTAAAGTTTTAAAAATAATAGAAAATGGTAGACAACAAGAGAATTGATCTATGTTGATCAGTATAATTATATTAACTGCAAATGTTTTTGATGTATCATAATATATATGGTTGCCAGAAGAAAATTATGGAAATATTTTAATACTTAATTTCCCTAATTAGCTCGCAAAATATAGCATTAATGTGATCATTAATGTTTCCATTAATGTTTTAAGAAAACAATGCGGCATTTGAAAAATTTCTACTATTTCATATCAGGGTGCGTACCGTTTCTTAAAAGGTGCTTATTTTCGTTTTTTGAAAGCCCTTTTGCTGGGTGTATTTAAAAAGTGCTTAATTTTCAAGGAGATTTTTTTCTTTACCATATCAATTTTTACCTCGAATTATGCAAAAAGTGTGTTTTTCAATTTGTTCTATTCAACGTTTTCATAATTCATTCAACCAATATTTATTTCAACATACCATCCGTCCGCAGAGTATGAAAGCCCCAATTAGTTTATGAAAAAATTGCGGGTTTAAATACTGAGCTGGATTCGGTGGGAAAGATTCACGCATTCTCGTGAGCATTTCTGCTGCATTTTGTAGGAGAGATAATCTTTAATCATCATCATCCTAGTTGGCCTGACAGCCCAATGGGAGACAATGCCTTCCTCTAAAGATTTCTCCATAATGACTTATGATTCGTCTCTTCTTTTAGCAATCTTTTTAAATAATTGTTAAATTAATTATTTATAATTTTGAATAATTTTTTTTTTTGCATAATTGTTTAAAGTATAATTATGAATTTATAAACTCACTCAGATTCACTCACTATTGAATGCATTTAAAATTGTGCATGAATTGTTTTTATGGTGGCTAATATAATCACTAAAAGAATTCTCTGTAAGAAACTAATTATTTTATCATGATCATGTCACTTAGAAAATAATTTTGCATTTTGTTAACATATATATATATACAGAGATGATTGTGCTCCTGAAAAAATCCGGTTTTCCAGATTTTTCACTAACTGCGATCCTGAAATTTCCAGAAATCCAAGGTGTAGAAGTTTCAAGAAATCTATCACAATTATGTATAAAAATTCTTGTATATTTTATTTAAGAATATTAGAACTAGAATTTGCATCTCTTTCATTTGTAAACATTTATTCTGGTAGAATAATAAATGTGATTAGAGGTAAAAGTAAACTTATACGTAATTATCAATTTAAATTGTGCTGCATATAATTTATTTAGAATTTCGCGTTGTGAAAATATCAGTGATTTAAATTTATAAAGACATTAATTTTTTGAATTGCGTCATTAATGAGTTTATTCAAGAAATTTTCTGGATTTTTGAGTTGGGCTCACAATTACCCCTGATTTCCCTAATTAGTTCACAGAATTTAGCAAAGAAAACAATGTGACATTTGAAAAATTTCTACTATTTCATATATATCAAAGTTATTTTTACTTTTTTGTTTCTTTAAGTTTTCATCAATATTTATTTATTTATTTTTGCACTAGGGCCAAGAAACGTATGGACAAGGAAGTTGTCTTTGGGAACAAAATTTCAGTTAACTTTGTTCAGAAAAGTGATGTAGATTTCAGTGCAAGAAAGTACTCAACGGAAGAGTCAGCTGAAACTTCATCTACCTGCAGCAGCCGTGATTCATCCCCATCCGAAGAT
Source organism: Parasteatoda tepidariorum (assembly GCF_043381705.1). NCBI lineage: Eukaryota > Metazoa > Arthropoda > Arachnida > Araneae > Theridiidae > Parasteatoda > Parasteatoda tepidariorum. The sequence goes on along the minus strand of NC_092208.1, from coordinate 2,096,325 downwards.
CAAAATTCACAGGACTATGTATTAAACAATGGGCACATTTCATCATCACAAAGAAAATTTGAGTTCCCCCCACCGCCCGTCATGTGCGAGCAAAATTATCCATCGTTTTTAAAAGAAACCATCTTTTCATCCCATCCAAAAAACAGTATGGCCAATTCCAAACTCATGGCATCAGCTGACAGTGCATCTACGAAAAACTGGAGAACTCATGTCGATTGGAACGGTCATTCAGCTTACAGATATAAAGACATATCTGCCTTTTCGCCTGTCCGAAAAGAATTAGATTCCACGTTGACCTCTAAGTATCCCCAGAGGAATGTGGGTAAAGTGTCTCCTTTTTTCATGCAGGATTCTAAAGAAACAAAACACAACACGCCTGCAGTTTTTAATGAATCTTCCGCGAGAAGACATTTTCAGTTGGATGCCATGAACTCTTCGTTTTCATCATTTTCTGCCAGTAGTGGTTTTTCTAATTTACCTCAAACCTCACTGAGTGACCCATTAAAGTATTCTTCTCACTGGAGCGGTGGCTATTCGTTTGACTCGAGGAGTTGTGATGTCCCTGTTGAACTAATTGTGTCCAATCTAGATCAAATGTTTGAAATCAATGAAATGAAAAACATTTTATTCAATGTATTCAGTGATCATGTTATGGTAAGTTCATTCGTGTCATTCAGTTTCTTTTAGAGTTAAATTACGAGCTAAAGAAAAAAACGTCTCGATAACAATTGATGTACTGCTCTGATTTTGGTGCCCTGAGATTCAATCCTTATGTTTCAAAGGGTTAACTTTAAATATACTTATTAGTTAGTGCATACCTATTTTTTAACGCAGACTCCTGTATATTACTACTATCACCTATTTAACCTGTTTATTTTCAAATTTCTCCTTATTTGTTGAAGAAATTTAAAAAAATCTATATATATTTGGTGATAAAATATCCACTGATGACAAAAATACATCTCTTATTCCTAAACAGATGGTGCTATTGCCAGTACTGTAGTATGTTGAGTGTTAATTGTTTAAGCCAAGCCGTAATGGCCCAGGGAATAGAGTGAATGAGGTGAACCCCGGTTCGAATCCCAGCAATGACTGGTCGATACGAATTCCGCATCCGGCTAGCACTGACCACAGTGCTGACGTGAAATATCCTCAGTGTTAGAGGGATTACAGGTTAGAGTCCCCTCCTCGTCAGGCTAACCGTTGTAGGTTTTCGTTGTTTTCTTCACGTAACTCAAATACAGGTATTTCCATAAAAAAAATGTTCTCCACAAACCAAATTTCTCCCAATACTTAATCCAGGAGTTCCCTTGTCTTCTTAATTGGGTTCAAAATTTCAAGGCTACCGAGTTGAACGTCAGTTGTCGTAACCCCAAAATTGGGGCGGTTAGTAAAATCTCCGCTATTTTATTTCTCCAATGTTGGCATGTATGTAAATAGTAATTTTAAATAAATTTTTTTTTNTACCGAGTTGAACGTCAGTTGTCGTAACCCCAAAATTGGGGCGGTTAGTAAAATCTCCGCTATTTTATTTCTCCAATGTTGGCATGTATGTAAATAGTAATTTTAAATAAATTTTTAAAAAATTTTTTTAATGTTTTCTAAACAACTTCTCAAAAAAGTAATATTTATAAAACTATGTTTCTTGTGCTAACTGTTGGATTTTCACAAACAATATTTATACTTTAAAGTGCCACCACTTTAGATATGATTATTAACTATTTTGGCCTCATTTGCTTGCAGAGGAGAAGGCAATGGCCACGGACAACCAATCAAAGGGGGCATACAATTGACAACTTTTAAAGTATACTAATAAAACTTAAAATCTTTTACTGAATAACTAGTATTTATTTATTAAGTGCATAAGCAAATAAAATTTTTTATTGGGTAAATGTACTTTGTTTGAAAGAAATATTTGATGTATTTTATAAGCAAATTAATTTTTTTTATTAGATAAATTCTTTGTTTGAAAGAAATATTTCAAACAAATTTAAAAATTTAGCTTTAGGTCTTGTACTGTTACGGAAATGAAAATTTCAGAACTAAGAATTTGGTTTAAAATAATAAATTTCTACAAATTATAAAATTTCAGCAAACATTTATGAAAACGAATTTTAAATTAGGATTTAAATTATTATGTATAAATATCATCCTATGAGGTTGCATTATTAATCATCTCTTAAGGCAGTGTTTCCCAAACTTATGACTTTTGTGTACCCTTTTCCAAATTTTTCGTAACGCTGTGTACCACTAATAAAAAATGAATGTATTTTTTACTATAAAAAATTGCACAAAAGTTTAAAATCACAACTGGCTGTTGACACAGCTAATTGTTAACTGTTAACTCTGCAAAAAATATCCAATAGAAAAATACGTAATCGTAAATTTTCATGGCTAGCATTGTCTTTAAGTAAAATGTTTTGAAATTTTAGTTTGTTGCAAGATATTTTGCAATAGAACGCTTACCCCCACTAAACTGGTCCCGTACCCCTGGGGGTACACGTACCACACTTTGGAAAACACTGTCTTAAGGTTACATTATTAAAATCTTCTCTTAAGGTTACATTATTAATTGTCTCATAGGGTTACATTATTAATAGTTTCTTAAGGTTACATTATTAATAGTATCTTAAGATAACATTATTAATCATCGCTAAAGGTTACATTATTGATCTTTTTTTCAATCTGATCAAAACATTTGACCTGAGTATTCATACACACTCCACAGTTAGACCTGCATACGTGAGAAAAATCATATGAATTGTCAAAAAAAATTTTACCTTTCGTTTCCTTTCTTTTTATATATTTTTTTTCAAATACTCAATTGGAGAAATACAACTATAAAAATTATTTGACATAATTTTATTAGAAAAATAGCTTATTTCTAAGTATAAAATAAAATGGAACATGATCTTTTTCTAATAAGAGAAATTTTGTGTTAAATTTTTTTGTTAGGATTTTAAACATATTAAAAACAATTTTTTCTTAATATAGTATAATTTATAAAACAAATTAAATCTGTACTGTATGGTTTCATATGCATAAGTTTTCTTTTTTTATGAAATTTTTCTAACTGAAAGGCTTTAGATCTTAAAAAAACTTATAATTTTAACTCTTTTTTTTTTTTTAAATACCAAATTCAGTGATAGCTGTTCTGATTATAAATTATATTTTCATTTGACAAACTTTTTTGAATCTGTATAAATTTTCCTGGAATTCACTATTTACTCTCTTTAGTGATGCAATGTTAAAAGTATGGGAAAACTTGAATTATAAAAAAGATGTTGATTCTTTGACAAAGATATTGAAATTTGAAAGAAAAAAATTATATAACAGTGTAAAAAAGGAAATACAACATGGCAGAATAATATTACTGCAGTAAGGTGTAAAAATGGGATTTTGCTTAAAATACATCTGAACTGAAGTTTATTTTTACCTGATAACTAAATTCTGTGAGCATTTGAATAAAATTGGCATAGCTACTAAAGGATTATTGATGTCTGAAGATTGTTGTATCAATTAAGCTACAATTTTGAGCTAGGATATCATCAGCATGATTTCTACCACGACAATTGGATCCTGTTTAGCATTTGTAACTTTCAATATTTTTTTCAAAAAAAGAAAATAATTTGTTTTGTTTTTTCTCAACAGGGGTATTTTTTTAAACATTTTTAAGTGTTTCTTATTTTTTATTTTTAGAGAATTATTCAGTAAAAAATTTATTCAATTTCACTGTAGAGCTGAAATTACAATTTTACTGTGCCTAAAATATTTTATACTTTCTATTTGCTATTTGAAACATTTGTTACTCTTATTTGGATGTTTGTGTCCAATGATGGGATTCAAACTAATACAAATTTACAATTGGGGGGCCTCTCTTGTTTTTGGAGATTTATATATATATATATATATAATGTAGAGTATATATGTATATAATGTAGTTGAAAATGTAGAGAAAACATGGAAAATATTAAAGATTAATGAAAAAAGAAGAAAAATTATTTTAAAAAAAAAGAAATTTAATTTTGATTTATTAAATATTTTATGTTAATAATTTTTCTCTTTTCAATAATCTTTATAATTTTCCATGTTTTCTCTATATTTTTAACTTATTTTATTAGTTCTATATACTTTCCGCTTATGTGCAGTAAATAAAACTTATTAATTTTCTTCTTTTTTTTTCTCCTTTTTTTTTATCCTTTTTCTCTTTCTTGTGCTATATATATTTGTGTGTATATCAAAATAAACCAAGAGTCAATTATACAATGGTAAACAAAAGTTGCAATAGCCCAAAAATGACAGCAAGAGATACGGTAACTAGAAAAGGGGTTTCTCGGAAAAAAATGAACAATATTTGTCGCCAAACCAAGGGGCATCTGATTCTACACTCTAATCTTCAAACTATCTTATAACCAGCACACGTGAAAAGTTTTCAAACTATTTTTTATTAAAAAAATTAATAAGAAAGACATAGTTTTTTTTAATTTTATTATTAAATATTTTTTTAAAAATATATTTCTGTTTTACTTTATGTGCTGGTACTTGCTGGCTGGTTGAACCTTATCACTGTTAGTATAATTTATTTTTTAAAAAAATCAAGAAAATTATTTATTTTTTTTTGAAAAATTTCTCTTAAGTGTAGTTTTGGGAATCGATTATTTGTTAGCAATTCAGGGCGTACACTGGTCAGCAGAAATTGTGGAAACTTTGAAGACAATTTGATTTTTTTAGGGGGAGGGAAAGCCTGGAATATTTAAACTGGGGTGGTAACAATATTTGAACTGGTGATAACAATAAGTTATCAATGAGATTTAAAGTAAATAATTCTAATTACTGTTACAAACATTTCTTCCAGACATTTCATCACAAAGTAGTTAAAATTATTTTATGTTCAGACGCTATGTCAAATCGAAATATAGGTAGCCTGAAAAAGTATTCGATAATTCTTTTGCTTTAAATAGTTTTTTAGATTTACATTTTCTATAAAAAGGTATTTTCTGATTAAAAATAATGTTGCGTTTAACTAAAATATGATTCATAAATGGAGATTTTTAAAAATTAGGAATTTTTTTTCGGACTTGGAAGTGTTTTGCAGTAGCTCCTGTAGAGTAATATTTTTATTGTGAATATATAATATCTTTGATTATATAGAAACTTTTTATTTTATTTTTCTCTTTGTTTTTAGAAATTTGGGACAATTTTTGAACTTGACTGACCAATTGTTAACGAAATTGGCATTTATATTTTGTGTAATAGTTCTGTATTTCAATTAAGAAATATGTGTTGTTCTTTAGAAAGAAATTGTTTCTATTTATTTAGGTGCTTCATATATCCATGTCACTTCAACCAGATGGTAGTGCAAAAGCTATCGTAAAAGTACCTTCATTGCAAGATGCTCAATATGCGATATCCCGATTGCATAGGAAAAAAATTGGACATAAGAGAATACTAATATCGCATACATTTTCGGAAAAAAGTCCTCCGTTTTGTGTTCTGAAGTAAGTTGAGATAACCTCCTCTATACTTTGCAGGATAGTTGAAAGTTTTGTGGTGTTCCAATTTTATATCTATTTTTATTTTCTAACTATAAGCAGTCGAACATGGTTTAAAGTAAACACCCGGATATGGTGAACGAAGTGTTCACTCCCGTGCCTTGCTATACACATATAATATTATTTTTGTGGATATAGTAAACCAGAAGAAGAGAGGAAATTGGATATTATGATCTTTTTTTCTGTCCTCGACTGATTTTGTTTCTTCATTTTTTGGTAATTTTTGAAGAATATTTTTGAAAAATTTGAAAAAATATCTCTTATCAGCTCACACAATTATATCCGCAAGAAAGAGTACTTTCTAATATTCATGCCAAATATTTAATATTCAATTCTAATATTCAATAGCCAAACAAAAAAATATCAATGCAATAATGTGAGGTCATTTAAACAAAATTGAACACATTAAGCAAAAATATATCACGCAAAAAAAAAGAAAATGTAAAGAAAAACAAAACAAAATCTATATAGCAAGTAGTGAATTCAAATGAACTTATATGTACCGGGATCTTTCAAGAATGATTTAAAATATTTTTGTAATAGGATTGCCAGATTACGAAATATGAAAACAGAAGTGCAATTGGAGTTCAAAAATCAAACGCACTTTCAGTACTGCACTAAGAATGCACCATAAAATAAAATCCCTCTAATTACACTTTCAACTCCATTTGCATGTCTGTATTCATATTTTGTAATCTGGCAATCTTATTAAGAAAATATTTTAAATCATTCTTGAAAGAATCCAATCAAGAAATTTTTATGTATTGTGAAAGATTTTGTTTTAATTCAATCAAACCCCACTATGGTAAGCATGGTTTATAGTGAACTCCCGGAAAGAGTGAACAAAAAATTCGCTCCCATGACTTGCTGCACGCGTATGTTATTTTTTATGGGTATAGTGAACCAAAAAAGAGAGAAATTTGGATATTGCGAACTTTTTTCTGTCTTTAAACTGATTTTCTTCATTTTTTGGTAATTTTGAAATTTCTACTTGAAAATAAATACATTTACTGATTTTTAAAGCCATCAATAGCATGAAACGTAGCAACAAGCATTTTCTCTTGTTTTCTTAGCATTAATTATTATTGAATTGGTTCAGCATTCAAAGAAGCAGAACAAATGCTTCTAGTCAAAGCTGATGAAATGATTTAGCGAGACTACTTTTTATGTGCTTGAAGGGCTGGTTAGACAGGTTTAAAAAGAGGAATAACATAAATTGGGGGAAAATTAATGGAGAGTTGGGAAGTATTTCCATATCTGATGTTGAGGATTGCTCATCAGCTAAATATTAAAAAAAAAATATTTGTACGCAAGACAAATAGCAGTGTTTTCACTACAGCGCGAGAATCTCGCATATTTTTTTCTTTTCTTGCATTAAAAAACGATTACTGCATGAAATTCGCGCATTCTATAAATCAATTTCAAAATTCGCGAATTTCTCGCATTTTGGAAACAGCTTCGAATTACGCCATTTAGAATTAAATCCGTTTCACTTTTCTTCCTGGATCTTTCATTATTTTCAACATCTGCCCCATTATCTATCTTCCCTATTTACCAGTATTGTTCAGAACCTTTTCTAACCACAGAACCCCTTTCAGATCACATTTCTCTGCAACCACGTGTTTACCGTAGGTGATGTTTCTTTATGTGAGACATTCAAATTTTTTATTCACTTATGAAAGATGGACAAATACCTTGTAAAGGCAAAATCTTCTATGATGATGCACCAAAAATATTCAATGCTTTATAAAATAGAAGACGTTAAAAATGTATTATGATTAAAGAAATGATTTTTTTTCAAGAGTTTTTGAGTTTTTTTAGTTTTTAGAAATCTCACTTAACTTTTTGAAATCTCACCCAGTTTTTGAGAAAGGGTGAGAAATTCTCACCCATTTTTTTTTCTATGATGAAAACACTGACAAAGAGTAATAAAAAATAAAAGTTAACTCATTTTCGTTACTACGTATTATTTTTCAGTCATTTTTTTTATTTCATTTTATCGGTCATTTATTTAAATAATGTGTAATAAAGTGAGGGAATTTGGAATCATTAGATAAAATTGTTTGTAAAACCGATATAGTGAAGTTTCGGTTACAGTGAACCGAAATTTCGGTCCCTTGAAGGTTCACTATAGCGGAATTTGATTGTATAACTTTGAAATCATTCCTTATTTGATTTTATATTTATATTCTAAATGACTTTGTTTTATACAATTTAATAATGAAAATAAATTGTTATAAAATCAGTGTTTATATTAATTAATGTTTTTTTTAAATATCTTATTCAGATCAGAAACAATTTCTCTGTTGAATGATATTCCTTCTAAAAGTTTGCCATTAATAAAATTTCGAGAACTATACGAGAAAAGGTATTACTTTTCTTTTTGATTAGTTCCATTTTTAGACTTTTCTTGTATCAAGTTCTTATTTTTTTAATCATTCTTTAGATATCATAGACCCATTGCTGTCTCGGAACTGTATAAAATGAGAGATGTAGTCGTTATTCAAGGTGACTCTGGTAGCCGCGTTGTGTACTTGAATATAGATTGTTGCAAAACTCCTTCTTTACCAGACTCAGAAGATTCTCAGGTTCAGTATTGTTTTATTTAAGTTTATTTTACTTGTTACACACCTGCACTAAACCTTTTTTTTTTCTAGTCTTAAAAAAGCTTCTCAGTTTTAAAAAAATCTTTAGCCCTCTTTCTGGAACCTAATTCACAGTATACAGTTTATTATAATAACTGTTGATTTAGTATAAGAACTTGTAAAACAAAGAGGGAAAAAAACTAGCATAATTTTGTAACATTTATGTGAGTTAAAATCTTATCTATTATCTGAAAACACTTTTTTTGTTGTTGGTTAAATGAGTTGGAAAATATAAATTAAAGTGAAACCTTAGTGATTTTATGGCACTTTTATTTGAAGCAAAAAGTGAGAAAAAATTCTCGAAAAAAGCATTTAGAATCGTAATAAAAGTAAAAGTAAAAATGACCCCTTTAGCTTGTCAAATCTACAATTGCAATTCGGTGTGCTTGGTATTTTATACTTCATCTATTTTATTTTATATTGTCAGTTAATAATTCTTGAACTTGTTGGGCAATTTCATGGTGACTGACATTACATTTTGATAGGTTTTCTTATTTATGAATTTTATTTTTATAAATATTTAGTAATTTTTTAAAATTTTTTTTATTGGATATCTTTCAATAGCCTAATATTATGCATGTAAGAAAAAGGGATGAAAATTATAAACGTTTTTAAAAAAAAAATTTGCATAAAATCAAAGAATGTGACGATACATGGAAATGGCATCATATTTTTATATTCAAATTCTCAATTTTCTTTTGGCAATAAAGGAATTATTTTTTTTAATTAACAGAAGTGAAATTTACTGAAAACATTTACACCACACATGAAATGACATGTAAAACATGGCAAGTTGAAAAAAAGCTCTTGTGGCTGATATTCTTCATCTGTAGCTCTACAGCCTATTTCAATCCAAGTAAAAGGTTTTTCCTTCAGAAATTATCCGCTGCTGCAGTTCTCAAACAGTTGACTTTAATATCATTTAGCGATGTAATGGAAAACTTTAATTTTTTATTTTATATTAAAAAGAGTTAATAAAGAATTTAAAAAAATTATTTAATGTAGGGATGTTATTAAATGCTTATATATTTGTAAATTTTTTGGTTATGTTGTCCTTTGTAGCTTGGAATTGCTCAGTTATCAATAAAAAGTTTTATTCATATATACCCTCTATTCATTTTTTCATGCCTTCATATTTCCAATTTAAGTTCAATAGTTTTTGCACTACAAAACAAATTGTAGTGTGAAACTGAACACCCAAAAACAGTGGTAGTGGCTTTTGCTATTTTTTGATATCGAAAGAAACATTACTTAATATGAATGCTCTAAACAACTCTTAAATGTGATGTGCTAAGGGTATTTGTAAATAGTTATTTTATTTTTTAATTCATGAAATTGTCCTATAATGCTAAAGGCTAGAGAATTATATTGGTCATTTTTAATTTCTTAGATTTGGTTTGATTTCTTAAATAGGGTTGCCACTCTGCAGGGAGAATAGGGAAAACCTGGAAAATACAGGGAATTGAAAAATCACCTAAAATAACCGGGAAAATGCTGGGAATTTTGAGTTTTTCTTTACAAACTGTGACAATTCAGGGAATTTTGTTCCTTATTTTTGTCTTTTAAAAAATTGTGACCTCACAAAGTGCAATCTATGGGATATTTAAGGATATTTCAGCTATGTTAAACTATTACATTTACTATATAGCATTATTTGTTTTAAGTATGTAAGCTTTTTCAGCAGTTAAAACTAGTATAGTTAGTCCAATATAGCTCACAAAAAAAGCAGAATAATTGTGTTTCCTCTTAATATATTGTGTGTAACATGTACAGTGAAAAACACGGAAATTTTTTTTTCCAGATTTGAGTGGCAACCCTGTTAAATCAATTTCAGTTTTTCCAATGTCTTAGAAGAAATTTCTTTTTTTCTGGAAGTTTTCATAAGTTTTTTTTAATCTCTTCAGAACGGGGCTGTCTTATATGCATTCTCTAGGTGTCAATAATCAGGGTAAAAAAATAATAAAACTGGTAGCCAAACTATTTTTATAGCAATAATTCATTTGTGGGTGTGGTAATAATAGTTTGCTTCATTTAATTCACCAAGACTTAGTTTAAGTTAAAAATTGTATAGTTACACTTTTAACTCCCTAGGATTGGATGTGTTAAATTTAAAATGAAAGCAAAAATAAGCCTGTCAAATTAGGTATGTTTTTATTTATTTTTTACTTTTCACTTGTCACTTTTTATTTTATACTATCCTGATTCTAATTTCTTATGACTCGCCTGTCCGGAAGAGATTAAGGACCTTTTAATGACTTTCATGAATTTATTTAACTCTCTTTTTTTGTATTAAATCCACTGAAAATAAATATCCCTTATAATTTTAATGATATTTTTATTTATAGGACTTGAACAATATTGAAAGACCGTATTGTGAACGCCATTTCCACGTGTCTGTTTCCGAAGGATGGGCTGAACATTACAGTATTTGTCCACTGCCCAATGTGCACATTTCTCTCAAAGTTTTCTCAACTGCTGTCCATAGGTTATTGGATACTCATCAAGGTTCTCTTCCACTAATCAGGTTTGTTTATTTTTTCTCAGAAGGATTATTCAATGTATTAATAAAAGCTTACCAGACAAAAAATCAGATACTGTTAGAGAAATCATATTTTTCATTTTATAACTGTCGTTAAACAGCCGACCCTATTCTTTGGGTTTATGTCTACTATTGTTCAACTCTGTAGCCTTGTAATTTTGAGCCTAATCCAAAAGACAAGGGAACTCCTGGATCAAGTTTTGCTTGGATTAGTTTTTGGTCTCGTTAGTTTCAGCATCCATTAAAATCACTTGTCCAGATTATAGCTATGTCATTTCTTTAGTGGGTACACAACATAAATAGATACATAAAATTATAGCGTTTTTAAAAAGTGCATATTTTCAATTTTTGTTTTTAAAAAGAAGGTGCTTTTTTAATGGATGTTTTTAAAAAAAAGTGCGTAATTTTCCCTTTTTAAAAGTGAGATTTTTTTCTCTTTACCATATCTATTTTCGCCATGCATTATGCAAAAGCGCGGTTTTCACATTATTCTATTCCACATCTTCACAATTCATGCAAACACATTGCGTGTCGACCTACCGTCGGTCCGTAGCGTGTGAAAGAGTTTGTTTACATGTTTGATGAAATACTTGCAGGTCCATATGCGTATACTGAACTGGATTCAGTCAGAAGAATTCTTCCACTCTCATGTGCAATTCTGCATTTTGCAATATACTCCCAATTTCAGGCTTTATTTTTCCACCCCCCGAAATCGAACCAAAAAATCTCTTATCGTTTTATGGCGGTTAATATAATCAAGAAAAGAGTTTTTCGCCAAAATCTAGTTATTTTATCATGTTCATCTAAAGTCTTTTAAAATTATTTTCCATTTTATTAATGTATGTAGTGCTTAAAACTATTTTTGAGTGTTTAAAAGGTGCATATATTTTGTTGAAAAATTTGGCTATGCCCCCTGAAATAGATGCACAAAATACGTTTTAACTTCTAAACCATAAATTCTAACATTATCTCCATGATGAGTCAAGCTAGTGTTAAAAAAAGACTCTTAAAACATATCCTCATTTGTCTGGATATCATTTAAATTTCACTTGTCTTTTAAACTCCAGGATTTTGTGGGCTTTTCATGTGAGATAAACTGATCTCAATGGGTACCAGCTTGTTATTTTATGAAATATCTGGGTTGCAATTTTTTTTAAAGCTTAGTTTGACTGTACTAATTCCCTATGCTAAATTATTCTAGAAAAAAAAGGAATTGAAAAGAAACTTTAGAAACTGTTTCTAAAATGACCTAAAGATTGGCCTTAGATACTATATTTGAGTATTATTCTCTTTATGTTCTTAGATACTTACTAGATGGGAACACAATTCTCTTTATGTTACTGGATGGGAACATAATTCTCTTTATGTTCTTAGATACTTACTGGATGGAACATAATTCTCTTTATGTTCTTTGATACTTGCTAGATGGGAACATAATTCTCTTTAAGTTTTCTGTTTTCAACAAGCACAAAATTGTATTTACTTCTTTTTTTTTTTCGTTTATAAAATCCCAGAAAAATAAGCTTTTCTTTACAGTGTAATCAAAGAATTTCCTTTTTTCCCTTTAAAACCTCCTTTATCCCAGCCTTTTTCTTTTCAGTTTCATTATTGTTTTTACTTTTATAAACTAAGATTTTTATTAAAAGTTGAATGATTGGCCAAGTACAGAGATTCAGAACTGAATCCATTTGTTTTGGTTAATTTGTTTAAACAGACATATCTATATAGTATATTTTTTGTCCTGTGTCCAGCCTGAGCGAATCAGCCATGTGCTATCTTGCTGTTGAATAAAAATGTCAAAAACTAAAAGAGGTATCCCTACTGTCCATATCTTTCAATTTGCGGCACGAAGATATATTGTCCATTTATGGAAACAACCTCATATATTGAGCATGAGCTATGTATTTGCATGTAGTATGCAAATGCATATAAAAATTACTCATACAAAAAGAAATATCACTGGAACAAATCGCTATACAATATCCTGCTACTGTCGGTCACAAGTGAAAGAAGATACTGGTTTAAAAGGCTAGCAATCATTAAGTTGTTTTTATCTGTTAAAAGTTTAATATAAAAATAATGTTCTAGTGATTTTTGATTTCTTGCATTATATTTATAATACGGATGTATCTCATGATGTTATTTTATTTATTCACTAGCTTTTGTGATTGTTATGAAGCTGAAATCGGCCCTTTACCTGTAGTTGATGAAAGAACGTACGAAGATGAAAGATTAAAAGGAGTTCCTTTAGAGCATTTAATAGCCTGTGTAAATGGAGTTGAAGTAGCCCTGTCCGCATTGTGCATCAAGAAAGTTCAATGGCTTGAAAATAAGCTTATGGAAGTTAAAAGTAATAATATTTATTTTTATCTTTCTTCACTCTTGCAATAAAACTCAATGCAAAGTGATCCAAAAAAATAACAAGGTGTTAGAAATTTGATACTGAAAACTACTAAATTCAATTACAAGGTTGTCACAGACGACTAAACTGTGACTATAGGCAACTATTTTCTGCCTTAGGCGACTATAGCGACTTTTTTTTTTCTTCCTGAAAAGCCTTTTTTTTAAAAAAAAAAAAAATTTTTTTTCAGGATAAAAATACTTTTCTGTACCCCTAGTGACGTTTTTAGCATAAATTAGGTTGACAGCTTGAGGCCCGAGAGAGCTTCTGGATGCAATTAATTATTTTTTCTTAAAAAATAAAAAAATTTTAATTGCAGATTTGAGTCCTCGCTTTTTAATGCACTAAATTTACACAGATTCCATTGTAAGTCTATTTTGTTTCTTGATCACCTTGCCACGAAATTCTGCCTGATTTTTTAAAAAACCAATTTTTAATACGATCTTACGATGCATGAATTTTGAATTTGAGTAATCACTTTTCACAAATATATATGTATATATATATTTACAAAATCAATTATTGATAAAAGGGAAAACTTTTTAGAAAAAGTGTGTTTTTTTTTAATGAAAAAGTATATTTTTTAATGAATTCTAATTATTAAAAATATTTAATTTTCTGCAAATATTTTTTTATGTAAAAATTTGGTACCAGAACACTAATATTTATATAAATGAAATGAAATTTTAGTCACATTATTGAAAATTTTGTATTTAGGTTTTCAAAGTTTCTGACTATTTTCATGTTTTAGGCTACTAAAAGTAACTATTTTGTTCTTGTTTTCTGGGGCAACCATGCAATTACACCAATATATATATATATTTTTAAATATTTGTCATGAAGAAAAATCTGAATCAATGCAGACACAACAATTCCAGAAATTAGATTAAGAGTCAACTAACTGAAATTATCAATATTTGTCTGAACTATAGTATACTTGTTGCCCAAATTAAAAGTGCTGTCAAGAATATTAAATAAATTACAAAATCTAAAAATGTTTCCAAAGCATATTATTTTTTATCTTCTCTTTATGTAACCAGAAAGAATCTCAATAGATATCATGAAGGTTGGAAAAGTTATCATAAAAATTCAAGCAAATTCCAAAAGAAAACATTTCAAAATTGCATTAAATATTTGTTATTTTTCGTCACACTTTGATCTCTTATAAAAATCTAATTATTAATAATATCTAATATTAATAATCATATATATCAAAGCACAAATCACCCATTTATATATATTTAGANAAATGTTGCATACCATGCACCTTTTTTTACCCCTCCTGAAATCTCCTGAATTCTTGTTAGGGAAACTCCTGAATGTTAATTTTGCTAGGTTGGCACGTCTGCATTTATATATATTTAGACTGTTTTGAAAACATTCCTGTACAGAATTTTCTGCAAATTTATCTGTAATTCTGTAAAATTATTACATTAATTTACTTGGAAAACTCTGGAAGGATTTAAAACATAAAACCAAAAGATGTCAAGATTTGAGAATTAGCTTATGGCTTGCATAGAAAAATTAACTTAAAGTTTAAATGGATGTTAACATAAGAAAAAGGAATGTTAAAAGTACTTAATGGAGTAATGTAAGATAAAAGAGGCTGAAGGAGAAAATCTGTGACAAGTGGTTTACCACATGACATCACAAGTGGACACTCCTGATAGCGTCAGAATTACTGTAGCATACCTAGCCACTCTTCCAGATTTTCCGGAATGTTTTACTTTCGTATTTAATGTGATAACATTTTTGATTTCATGATTGATTCCTGTTTTAACACATTTGTTTTTTATTTATTTTTAACTACCACTACATTTTAATAGCTTAAACATACATAAGAAGGATTCTGCCACACAGTTAATGGTCAAGATTACGGCTGAGTAATAAAAATAGCTATTTTTGCGAATTCTCATAATAATCTATTTAAAATAAGTAATTTTCCCCCTTATTACCAAGAACTATATGTAAAATTTTGTTTGTTTGCAACTAAAATAAAAAAGCAAAACCGATTTGATAAAAACAAAGAAATCTTATTTTGCCCACTCAACAAGCGATTCAGAAAACTTTCTCTCCTTATACAGGGCACGTAGCGTTTGTAAAAAGTACTAAAAGGTGCTTTTTGGGGGATTTCGTTTTTAAAAGCTTTTAAAGGTGCTTTTTTCAGCTGGTGTTTTTAAAAAGTGCTTTTTTTCACGTATAATTTTTTTTCCCTTCAGTGATATCTGACGGATCCCCTGCATTTCATGAAAAATGGGGTGTTTGCTACGTAATCATTCACACGGACTTCATGTCGTACCCACGCAATGACTTGCGCATGCACGCACACTCGAAACTGAAACCAGAGTGCTCCAATTTGGATAGAGTCCGATCCTTATTAAATGTTTTTCTTTTTAATTTGTTTTAATTTTATTCTTGTTTATTTTATTTTGCTTCTAACACTCTTTTGATGTAGGGGGTAAGGGTTCTTTTGCTCTGAGTTCAGAGTCAAGCTGAATTCACTCGGTGATGTGGAAAAGTACTGATTGTTTCGATTTACGTCTGTTTCTTTTAGGTTTTTTTTTTTAATGCTAAAACTGTTCATAAAAGTTTTTGTTTTTCAATAATATCATTGCTTCAATATGAATTTTTTGAGTGCTTGAAAATTTTTGTAAAGTGCTTGAAAAGTTTTTAAAAAGTGCTTATTTTTGATTCAAAGATTTGGCTACGCACTCTGTTATAGTAAAGCAAAAAAACATAAACTCAAAAAATCTGAAATGAGCAAAAGTTTTTAGTGATTCAAATGCAGGTTGGTAAGAAGTTCTAAATTAACCAAAAAACTGGAACTTTAATTCCAAGTAATTGATTTAATTTTATTATTACACGCAATTTTAAACTTTTTTGGTGATTTATTTTCTATTAATTTTTTAAATATGATTTTCATTTAATTCAACCACAATCTATTTCGGCGTATCGTCAGTCCGTAACGTATTAAAACGCCATTCGATTTTCATAATTCAAAAATTTTGACAATTGTCAAAAACAATGCCGAAAGTTATAATTTTTTTTTTTGACATGACAGTTAAAACCAGATAAAACCTTCAATTGTTAAAAACTTTCCAATCCTACCTGATTGTGATTTTTTTGCAAAGTGCTTAAAAATATTATTTAAGTGCTCAAAAAGTGCTTATTTTTTGTTGAATAATTAGGCTACGCACCCTGTTCTCTAAAGTATGCAAATACTAACATAAAAGTCACAAATAGAAATCTTTCTTCTAGGCCTCCAGAGTGTGAGCCCAGCATTGGCAGGGCAGCTAACGTTGTTTGGACGTGAGGTTATAGATCTTTTAAAAAATCAGCCGCAGTGCCTGGTGTCTTTTAACAAATTCATCCCCACCTATCATCATCATTTTGGTCGCCAATGCCGTGTTGCTGACTACGGTTTCACCAAACTCATTGATCTCCTGGAAGCCATTCCTCACATTGTTCAGGTAACACCAACTTTTAATCTTTTTGTCCTTATTTTTGTGTGTGTTCAGATCATCCCATTTTCTTCTTCAGATTCAAATGCAGGTATTAAAATTAATCAATTTAAAAATTCAAACTTTTTTGTTCTATATACAGGGTATCCGCACACTTGGAAAGTCGTGGATTTCAGTTTTGAACAAACTTTTTCCTGATTTGAGCTTTTTTTTAATAAAAAAAAAAAATCATGAATTTGGGTCTCTGAAAAATCTAATTTTTAAAATTGAATTTANCCCCCCCCCTCAAACTTTATAGTGTTCCAAATATCTGAATTTGTAACAAAATCCCCACTCACAATCATATTTTATTAAAATGTAAAGTGTTCCGAATATCTGAATTTGTAACAAAATCCCTACTCGCAGTCATATTTTATTAAAATATAAAGTGTTCCGAATATCTGAATTTGTAACAAAATCTCCACTCTTAGTCATATTTTATCAAAATATAAAATGTTTTTATCATGTTCTTTAAAAATTATGGTGTACTTGCAAAAAATGAATTAAAAAACATCATTTCTAGAGTGAATTATCTTTTAAGCTTCCATGATTTCAGTATCTTTCAGAATATAATTTAGCAGAAAAAAAGAGGAAAAAAATATTTGCTTTTGTGTTTTTTTCATTTATTTTATTGCTTCAACTCTTTCTTTACTCTGTTTTTTAAATTTAAAATCTATAAATATAAAGATGCAGAGTATAACAGTTTTGTTTATACCTATCATTCCAATTAATGTTATTATACTGCTTTTTTAAATTTATTGTTGTGTTTTTGTCATAGAAAATAGTAGCTTCGTTAAGTCATGAAAAATTCTTCGAATTAGTCATGGAAAGTCTTCAAAAGTCATAGATTTAAAAATCTAAAATGTAACAGATACCCTGTATATCTTTTATTTAAAAAAATCAGAAAATATTTGTAAAAACCGTTTACCCTGTATATCTTTTATTTAAAAAAAATCAGAAAATATTTGTAAAAACCGTTTTATATAATGTTTGTGAAACTGCAAAATTCAGTAGTTTGACCGTAGGGACCATTTGCTTACATGACCGTAATATATGTAATTGTCTGCACAATTTATTGTTCAGTGGTTCTATAAAAAACTCATTTAACAATTTTATCAAGTTTTTATGTTGATAAGTTCTGGGTCATAGGCTTATTATTTTCTGCATATGCAGTGGTAAAGTTTTTAGTTTCACATTAATTAGTCTCTTTTAAATGATTTTTTAAATAATTTATTCCAATTAGCAATGTCGTAATAATATAAAATTTTTAAATGGAGAAGTGAGGTGACCCCCCGTGGCAGAATTACAGCGACATTGTCACAGAACGTTAAGAGTTCTTGCAGAAAGATTTTTCATTTAATGAGTAAAAAATTTTAGTTTTCTTTTCTAAGGAAATTTACACGTAATATTTAAATCATGCATTTAGATAACCACTTTTTGACACGCTCAATTTATGCCAATAGTATCACAAATTGATGTAATTTTTAGATTTTATTTTCGGCGGTTACTGATTTTAATTTTCACATGGTTTTTTAATATCCCTATATGTTTCAAACATTATGGAAAATTCGAATTGATAATTGGCAGTTGTTGCTACTGATTTCTCCATAGTTAATAAATCCGATATTTTTTTTACGATATTATTTATTACAACAACTATACCTCGAAATTAAACACGCTTTCGAGGAGTCCGATTCGCGTGATTTGGTCGTTGATCTTTTTTTCGGCAACGAATTTCATGATTTTTATTTTGATTGTGATGATTATTTACAAGATGCGAAGAAGTAAATAAGTGGTAAGTTTTTCCCCCAACAGAATATGAGAATAGAAAATTCTTACACATTCAATTAAAGAAGAATTATAATAGTTTTTTTGTTGTTGTAAACACAGCGCTTTTGTTATTATGAATTAGTAACATATAGGTTTGGTATTATTAAAAGTATCTTGCAGAAAGATATTAGCTCTAGAGTTTTGTCGCAGGTAACTTGGTAAAATTCTGCCACAGGGGAGGTGATAATTCACTTAATTACTTGTGCAAAAATGTTAAAGCTGCATATCCACTGCCATTTCGAGATTAGCTAAATCTTATTTTAAAATTCTTTGATAAAGGAAGTCTTGAATTAGATTACAAATTTGAATTAAATATTGGCTTGAGGGAATATTAACTAATCGATAGTGATTCTATTTTTTTTTAATGCAACAGTTCTATTAAAATTTATTTGTACTGATATAGAACTATTAAGAGTTGATCTGTGCACCATTAATAGAATTGTACTAGGAACCTGAAAATTATTCATTTGAACTGATTTATCCAACTACTATTTCTTTGATCATCTGCATACCTACCAAGGTATACAGATTAACATACCTGCCAAGCCTCTTGTTTTTCAACAAAGACTCTTGTATTTTATAAATATCTCCTGTTTACCTGTATATTCTCAAATTTCTCTGAATTTATTGAAGAAATTTTTTTTTTTTTAAATNGGGGGGAATATCCGCTGATGGCAAAAATATTTCTCTTATTCCTCAACAGATGGTGCTATTGCCAGTACTGCAGTATGTTGAGTGTTAATAGTTGAAGTAATTATAACTAATAATTTAAAATACTCTTAAGATTTTATATATATATTTTACTTCGCTAAATGTAAGCGCTTATATTATTTCTAATTTTGAATTTCTCTTTTTGAACTTCACTTGTAGCCTAAAAAATGTCGCTAGTAAAATATGCATTATTTTATTTCTCGAATGTTTTTCTGATAAGCTAGAGTGCTTAAATTACAACTGGAGCTCTGTGTCAGATGACTATACAAGTTACTATTGTTTTCTTTATTATTGTGAGCAAAATTTATTTTATATCCAATCGAAATTTCGACCATTTTCAGGCATAAAGAAAAATTAAAAATATGAGAATAATTATATTGTTGTCACATCTAAAATAAAAACATTAGGTTCATCATTCTCTGCTTCAAATCTGATGAATAAAACAGCCATTCTTATGTTGCAGGAAAGTGAAGAAAACGCCTCTTTAGTCTCTGTTAATTAGAACTGTTGAAAGATTCATTTTTGGTTTTCAATAAATGATCAAATAAGCATATGGTGCATAACGTTTTTAAAAACTGCTTAAAGGTGCTTATTTTTAATTTTCGTTTTTTAAAAGCACTTAAAGGTGCTTTCTTTATGGGGTGTTTTTAAAAAGTCCTTAATTTTTCCTTTTTTAAAATGAGATATTCTTTCTTCACTGTGTATTATTCAAAAACGTGGTTTTCACATTTTTGTATTCAGCGTTTTCACAATTAATTTAACCACAATGCATTTTAGTGCCTTCGGTCGGTAAAGTATCACGGCTCCAATCATGTTATATGTTTAATAAAATACTTGGGAGTGACTACTGACCTGGGTGAGGTGAGATTGTTGCACTCTCATGTGCAACTCTGCTGCATTTTGCAAGATATTCTCAGTTTCGGACTTCATTTTCCACCCTCTGAAATCGAACGGAAAAATCTCTTTATCTTTTTATGGTGGCTAATATAGTTAAGAAAAGAGTTCTTTGTCAGGAACTAGGTATTTTATATGTAAAGTCAATGAAAATTATTTTGCATTTTGTTAATGTATATAGGGATTGAAAATATTTTTCGAGTGCTTAAAAAATACTTATTTTTTGTTGAAATATTTGGCTACGTACCCTGCCTTAGGCTCTGTTAACTAGAGCAACATCCTGTTGAAAGATATATTTTTGGTTTTCAATGAATGATCAAAAAATACTGGGTTTCAAACTTTGTTTAAGTAATTTCTTGTCACTTTGAGCTATACAAAATAATAAAAATTGTTTTTTGTTCTTTAATAGGTTTATATTTCCTGATTGTTTTCTTCCACTTGTTTGGTAATACCGGTAGTATTTTTTAATTTTTAGGTACTGGGAGAAGGTCAAGAACGCCAAGTGACGCTCACTCATCGCACTCAAGTGAAGAGGTTTTCCGCCGAACTACTTCGAATTCTGAAGTCCCGCGCCAGTAAACAAATTGCACTCGTTGAATTTCCTCAATCCTATGAGCAAGTGATTGAGAAAAAGTTTGAAGTGACAAACTATGGAGTGTGTGAAATCGAGGATCTTCTAGAAGAAGTGTCCGAAAATGTTATTGTGGTATGAATAGTGATTGTTTTCATTTAAACACTGTACTAATAGAAAATACAAACAATCACTAGTAGAAAAATTTGTACTAACAGAAAATAGTGCTAATATTGTAGATGTTGTACATGCATGTACATGAATGGTATATGCTTATATTGTATGTACATGAGACATGTAGGCATTTCCTGTATGTTCATACTATACAAAGCTGGTATTCATTGTATATACATACGTACACAAGCACAAACTCACATTGTGCATGCATAAGTATAACTCGCTCACCAGGAGTTGGCCTCCATCATGTGGTATGCAATGATACTATTTTTGGGAGAAGGAAAAACGGTAGTTACACAAAATATTTTTTCTTAAAATTTAATTTTTGTGTTCCGTATGAAACTGTAAATCCATATTTTTGTGTTGACTTTTTAATATAATTTTTAATTTTTCGCAAATTTTGTCTAAATTTTCGCAAAATAGGTACCTCTCAGAAAAACCTATACAGACCCCTGATTTGGCAATCGTATGGCAAAAACATTTATTTTGAAAACTTTATCTGCATTTCTATAACAATGAATATTTCATAAATTTGATGTTATTTTGTGTCATTTTTTATGGTATTTTGAGTGAATAGTTTTTCTTTTTTGAGACATTTTGCTGGGAAAACAGCAGTTTTTAAATTTGAAATATATTTAATTAGTCAGAGAAACGAAAGGTATAATAGGTAATAAAGAGAAGTAAGTGACTGAAAAAGAAGTCACTGTTTGTGTTTGGCAAGCATTAAGGATTGTCTTAATTTCTAGCGAGAAGACGTTTCTACTCCCATGCTGAAATGAGCTCTGGGTCAGAGGAGGTGGCCTGGCCAACTCCTGATGAACAAACTATATTTGCAGAACGTGTATACAATCATTGTGTATATACATACATGTCTACTACATATATATTATATATATAAATATATGTGTATGTATGTAAGTATTTACCTATATATGCATTAGGTAAATGCATACAAAATGTATTATTATGCATTACGTTATACCATCTGTGTTGTATAACATGATACATACTGTATACAATCGTTTTTACTTGTAATCTTATATTTTGATTACTTGTAATCACGATTGAAAGTTATTGAATATGGCAATCACGATTGCAGCTGTAATTAAAATTGAGTGTGTAATCATGATTATGAGTACTGTACTCAAAAAATGTAATAGATTACATTTTTGCTAAATTTTGTCTAAAATCAGTACTCGTAATCAATCCATCGTAGTCCGTTAAAATCAGATTATCATGTAAAAAGCTGTTATGGAGCTCAGCTTCTTTTTATTTTGCAAATTAAATATTAATTTTTTTAAAGTTATTCAATAATTATTTTTAAAAGTTGTAGTTTAATATTAAAAGTTTTTGTATTTAACTTGTCAATTTATGGACATAAAAATTTTAAAATTTCCATACCTGTTTTACGGGATTTGATACAGGGTCGAAATTTTGTGTTTAATGCTTAACAATGTTCAAGTCCATTTTGAGCTATGTCCACTTTCATTAACACGCATTTTGAACTAGTATGTTTATTTTTGTAAACACACATTTTGAGCAATGTCCAAATTTCGTAAATGCGCATTTCTAGCTATGTCAATTTTCATACACGTGTCTTTCATTAGTTATTGCAGTTGCCTTATTCAATTCAAACTGTATGAAATGCATTTCACATTATTTCTCGTAATCGTTCTTTTTTTCTCTTCTTTTTTTAAAAACTTTTTTAAAGCGAATGAAATTACCATGAATAATTTTTTATCCAAACAAATTTGATACAGTAAGATTTAAATTACAGAAAATCGTAATAAAGTTTTATATAGAATTTTAACTTTTTACCAACCATTTATTAAAAATTTTCTCCTGAAATAAAGACATTTGATTTAACCAAGGCTATATTTCTTTGGCAAGTTCTGTTTTAATTTTTTTTTCCATGAATCAAAATTTTAATTTCTTTTTTAAGTGAAAGATTCTGTAAAAAATTTTATATCTTTTAATTAATTTCCAATCTCCTGAATCTGAAATAAAATAAGACAGTTGGAGAGACTTTTTTGAAAAGGGTCATCACGGGTCTCTATAATTTTTCTTTTCTTTGTTTCTAATGTTAAAAAAAAACTATTACCATATTACATATGTGACTTAACTACCACTACAATTATAAAATATCAATTCACTAATGTATGTAAGACATGCTAACTCTATTCAATCTTGAGGTACCTTTTGATGAAAGATTTGTATTGCCAATTACTTCTCTCCCCACATTGGTGACCCAGGTGTTATATGAACTAGTCTTCATCGAAAGTAACGTCCACCTTAAAGAATGGTCCACTAAATGGAGCTGTATTAAATCCACGGTCATGGTCGCTCCCGTGTTGTCATCAGCAGTCGAATGTATACAGGCCGATGCATCGTGTGATCGAGACTGAGTAGCAACAGTGTGAGGTGGATAATGTTGCATTCCCAAGTAACTTGCAACTCTTCAATGAGGATCATCCATCGACGTAGGCGTGTTCATATCAAAGTGGGAGTTTCTGTCAAGGTAGGCGTGTTCAGATCACGTCCGAAGGTCACCAATGTGGTGATCTTGGTTATACTTGCTGTTTCTGACTGTTGTTGTTGTTTCTCAGTCTCATTTACACACTCAACAGGAACACAGGAGAAGCCACACACCCAACTTAACACAGCTCTCACAACAAACGCTCAAAACTCGGTGAACTTAATACAGCTCTCTTTCGCAAACGCAGCAACTAATGGTATACGTTCATCGAATTCTATCCCACATAAAACTTCTGGTGGGGGATCATATCACTACAATTATTATATATCAATTCACTAGTATATAACACGATTCAATACTTGAGGTACCTTTTGATAGAAGGCTGACATTCTATTATCCCCAGACATATGATAGTTACTTTCTCTCAGTATCCTTGAGGCAAGATTTGTTTGAATGTTCTTAGTTTTCCTGATTAGAAATACGTTGACACAATTTTTTGCCCTGATATTCCTAGTATCTACGTGTGTTCAGAACTTTATTTTGACCGAGAATCAGCCGTTGTGTAAAATTTTTACCCTATTTTATTTTTCTGACCGGGTTCTTGAGTTTAAGTCTTGTTCTGTTTAAGTTGAAAGTTCAGAAATTCATATTTCCCTTGTGAGTACAAAAGTCAAAGCAGTAAAGTAACTATGATATTCATTTAGTTTCTGTTTTGTTCTAAGGATGATGGAACAAATATTTCCTTGCTCACTGGTCTGTAAACAGTGCAAATTTCACTGCATTTTTCTTTAGTTAATAAAAGCGTTTTTACTATCATTTTCCTTTATTAACATGTGTGTAAAGAAAGATATTTGTTTGTTTAAATAATGAAGTGTGACATTTATTTTGATTAGTACTTTATTTTTTTCAACAAAAGTTTGCTGTTTTGCAGATTTGCTCATCTGGTGATGAAACTTTGATTGGAATTCCGAAACGAGGTAACAGCATTTTCAAAGTTAAATTATTTTGTTATTTTTGTTTTCTAATTTTGTGTTTTGTTATTGAAATTGTTTGTTATGGTGTGATTTTCAGGCTTATAAATATTATAAATGTTTGTTCATAACTAATAAATGTACTAATTTTGGCAGAATAATGCATTGTATTATAAACTTAATAAGATAATATGCCTATTACAATTTACCATTTTCATTATACCAGGTGGGCGTGTGCCTCTTTAACAAACGTTAAAACACAGGTGTCAGGGAATGGCCGCAAATGAAATTCATTTATATGTTGCTAAAAACGTTAGGATATTTATTGGAAATATAATATCTTTGAGTCTTAAACGTTGAATATTTAAAAGGTCACTACAAATTTTAGGATTGGAAATGTCATAAATGTTTGCTCATAAGTAATAAATGTACTAATTTTGATAGGATAATGCATTGTATAATAAGCTTAATAAGAAAATATGCCTGTTACAATTTCCCATTTTCTTTATACCCAGAGGCCTCATTAACAAACATTAAGACATGATAAACGCAGAGGTGTCAGGGAATGGTCCCAAATAAAATGTATTAATACGCTGCTAAAAACCTTAGGATATTTATTGGAAATGTAATACTTGTGAATCTTAGATGTTGAATATTTATTGCTTAACCATTTGAATATTTCTACCATTCTTTTTGCAATAAATTTAATAAATCATGATATTTACTTCTCTGATAATTAGTATATAAATTCTTAATATATTCGCAGAAATGAATGAATATAAGATATTTATTTATATTTTGTTTTCTTTGGAACAGATACAGAAATTTTATGTTCCCTGGGAAAAAAAATTGGGTACAAATCATTAGTTTCAGTAGTTCTTCTACTGGGAACTGTGTCTTTATGATCTGTCCACTGCGGGCGTGTAACCACTTTAAAATGTAAAATATAAGCTTAATCTCTGTGTAATCTCATATGTCAACAACTTCATTGAACTAAAAATTTAAATATATAAGAAAGTCTCTCTTTTTTTTTTTTTTTAAATATATAAACCTAGCAAGAAGTTTTTTTTTTTGCTTTTCGGACCCTAAGCTAGTTCATAGTTTGAATCTAAATTTAGAAAATATTCTTTCTAGTCTTGTCATAAGAGAAACAATAAATAATTGAGCAACAAGATATGTTTCGACTTTTAATTGATATTCTGAATTGTGGTTTCTGCCAAATTATAAATTCTAATTTTTCCTTCAAACCTTTTTTTTTCTTCCTCTTGCAAACGATACAGTGTACAGATGTGATAGAAATCTTAGAATAAAATGAGGATATTTTGGTCTAATCTTTTTAAATACTCATCACAAAAATTTCTTAGCTAAGAAATTTATTAAGTTAATGTAATGTGTGTACTAGTGATTGGTGTAATGTGTATGCATCTTGCATATAATTTGTTTTATAGATATGTATTGTATTATAATTTAGCAATATGATTTTTTATTTTTTTTTAAATCACGTACTGTATTTTTATTACGTATCATTATTTGTATTAAATTGGCTTGGAAAGAAAATCTGATTTCTGTAATGTTTTACTTCATATGATTTTATATAAAAAGTTGCGAAGCTAAATTTATCAAGCAATAATTTGATAATTCTAAAGAGCAATTTTTTTTAATAATTGCAACGAAAATAGGATTGAAAATTATAAAATGTGAAACATCCCACAGGTGAATATAAAAATGTGTTTTTTTCAAGTGGGCTTAATCTGAAAAAAACCTGCTGATTTTTCTCTTCTGGGTTCCTCTTAACGAACCCTGACTGGTAATAAACATATTTCCATTATAGCCATTTTGTTCTATATTGCTTAAAATACAAGTGCTTTTGAAGATTATTAAATGTGTAATTTGCATTATTCATCGATAATGAATAAAGGGTTGTTCTACCTGGAGTAACTTAGAATAAATGTTTTCTCTTTCCAGTAATTTTTTTTTTTTTTTTTTAATCTTATCTAATTTACTCTTCATTAGATATCTGAATAACAAATTGCCTCACTGTCTTTTAAAATCCATCAGAATGTTGAACATGAATAATAATAATTGTAATTTTAAAATTATTAACTGTTTAACTATAATATTGATTTTAAATAATATAAAGTGTTATAAATATTTTATCATATGCTTTGGTTAGTAAATAGAAAAAAATATCTAATTGACTTGTAAAAAAGAATTTTTGTCTACTATGGATGGATTTTGAGTACACAATTTGAGCACCAACTATGGAATTGGAGCACACTCTGTGGATTGTGAACAGTATTTCTACATAGCTAATATTAAATAAATAAATTCCACTATCATTATGTTTTTGATGTTGATAACTCTAAGTTAAAATAATTGTCTTACTTACTTAATACTTAATTACTTAAAATACTTACTAAATAATTACTTATTTCATTGTCTTAAAATAATTGTCTTACTGTCTTAAAATAATTGTCAGCTACTTTTTTATTAAGCTTTTTACAATTATTAAGCTGTTTATTATCCATAATTAATAAATGATTGCGTAGTAATTGAGAATATTGTAGTGTGCTCTTTGGGTAAAAAAACGTACATTTTTCTTGTAAATGTAGATTAAAATTTCAACTTTGTATGGTTGCATCTAGCGAAATTCTCTTTTGTTTAACTGGAGAATTTTTTTCTTTCTAGAACAAACACCTGAAGAGATAGAACGCACAAAGCAGTTTGCTGTTGAAGTAATTGAATTACTAAAGCATACACCTTGTTGTACAATGGCATTTAATAAATTTATTCCTGCATACCATCACCATTTTGGAAAACAGTGCCGTGTAGCTGACTATGGTTTCACAAAACTCATCGAATTGTTTGAAGCTATACCTCATATTTTAGAAGTAAGACTTCAGTTGATCTTCCTTAATCACCAAAACAAGAACTTTTATTAATCCGTACAGACCTGGAATTGGTTGAGAATTTTTTTAAATACAGTCAAACCTCGTTAGCATGAAATCCGGCTGGACTATCATTATTATTTCATATCAACTAAATTTCGTCTTATCTGATACATTATGAAAACAAAGTAATACGTACTACAGTCAAATCCCGCTATAGTGAACACCTTTTATAGTGAACTCCCCGATATAGGCCTTGCTACACACATGTAATGTTATTTTTTATGGTTATTGTGAACCGAAAAAAGAGAGGAAGCTCTATATTATGAACTTTTTTCTGTCTTCAACTGATTTATTTTCTTCATTTTTTGTGATAATTTTAAAATTTCTACTTCATACTAAATACATATACCAATTTTTAAAACAATCTATATCATGGAATGTAGGAATAAGCACATTTTCTTGTTTGCTTCATTATTGAATTGGTTCAGCATTCAAAGAAGCTGCAATCTTCCAGTATCTGAAAAAATACTTCAAGTCAAAGCCAATGAATTTGCTAAGCAATTTGGTGCAACTACTTTTATGTCCTTCAATGGCTGATTAGACAGGTTTTAAAAGCGGAATAACACAAATTCGTGAAAATTATTGGAGAGTCTGGAAGTGTTTCCGTAACTGATGTTGAGGATTGTTCATCAGCTAAGGATTACTCTTTTTTTTTTTTTTGTACGCAAGACAAAAAGAAATAAAAAATTAAAGTTAATACATTTTTTTTACTACATTTTATGTTTCAGTTATTTTTGTATTTCATTTTATTGATCATTTATTTAAATAATGTGTAATAAAAAGGTGGAATTTAAAACCATTAGTCAAAATTGTTCGTATATAGTGAATGTATATAGTGAATGTATATAGTGAAGTCTCGGTTATAGGGAGCCGAAATTTCGGTCCCTTGGAGGTTCGTTATAGCAGGGTTTGACTGTATTAATTTATGTTATGTGATACATTAATGTATACAAACAATACTGTTATGAACCAAACAAATTGAAATAAGCTTAAAAGTTTTAACTATATTTACTTGCCCATCTACTACTTCTAACAAAAGAAGAAAATAGAAATAACCTTCCTCAAAATTAATGATGGTGATTTTATTCACATGCTTATTATCTGTGCTGTGTCCAGTTTCCTTTTATGCTAAGCAATAATCAGAAATTTCATGTTAAACATGTAGAATACAACAACAACTGATTGCTGACTCACGGGACGAAACGTGT
Organism: Parasteatoda tepidariorum; assembly: GCF_043381705.1. Taxonomy (NCBI): domain Eukaryota; kingdom Metazoa; phylum Arthropoda; class Arachnida; order Araneae; family Theridiidae; genus Parasteatoda; species Parasteatoda tepidariorum. The sequence goes on along the minus strand of NC_092208.1, from coordinate 2,067,899 downwards.
TTCATGCAAAGCAGTATTTCATGTTAAGCAGTTTTGCGTTAATGAGGTTCAACTGCATACAAAAAAATCTTTCAAGAAGGCTTAATTTAAATGTATAAAATTCTATTTTCTCTAAAAGTCTGTTATAAATTCTGAAGGATATTTTTTGTTCAGTTTTGATTAAATTTGTACCGATAAATTGATATCTACTAAAAAAAAAAATTCTGCTCTGATGCATTTATATTTCTTACAGTTATAAAATTACTTGAAAATATATTAATATTCAAAAATATTTCCAACGAAAAAGTTTTTTTAACATTTATTTGAAAATATAGCTCTTTCAAAAATATTTACTTTTTAAGAAAGCAGTATGCTGTTGAGTTTTTATTTGAGATATGTAGCTCAGCTCAAACTGCATGCAAAAAATTAAACTTAGTTTGAAATGTGAGTTTTAACAAAGTGAAAATAGTTCAAATAGTGTGTTTCAGAAAATGACAACATTTGATTCCATTTTTTCAAACTATTGTTAAGACTTGTTCATGGTGCATAGCGTTTTCAAAAAGTGCTTCACTTTCCACTCTCTGAAATCGAATTGAAAAATCTCAATCTTTTTATGGTGGCTAATATAATCAAGAAAAGAGTTTTTTTTCTCAGAAACTAGTTGTTTTATTATGATCATGTAAAGTCTTTGAAAATTATTTTGCATTTTGTTCATGTAAATAGTGCTTAAAAATTTTTTTTGAGTGCTTAAAAGGTGCTTATTTATTGCTGAAAGATTTGGCTACACACCCTGTTGTTATTTTTTAGAAATTTAACGAAAATGTAGGAGCAAGAGTATTTAGAAATTTTAATGTATTTAAAAAGAAATCAAATGTATTTAACAAGCGTTAGATGATGCTAAACTTAAATAAAAAATGTAAAAAGCATGTCCTGGATTGTAGTTTTTTCTCTCTCTCTTTTTTTTAAGAAATAGATAAATAAATAAAAGAATTTATAACTACATGGAAAAGATTGTTAAATAATTTTCTAATCTTTGTCTTTAATAGGTTACCGGAATGGGGGAGGATAAAGTCTTGTGCTTGGTGCCTAAGGAGCAGCACAAAATCCTTACCCAACGCCTGGTTTCAGTCCTGAAGTCGCAACCAAATGAAGTGATTGACATTCACCAGATAAGTTCTTGTTATGCGCAATTGCACGGGCACTCTCTGAGACCCACCGACTTTGGCTTTAATGACTTACAAGATTTAGTCGAGCACATGGATGCACTGAAAGTAATTTTAATTTTTGTTTATATTTTGAGATATGCAACAATTTCTGGCAATTAGAAACTCTGGGAGACAATACCTTGTGGTTGGAATTCATTGGGATTTAACTGATTCTTAACAGAGAATTGAAAAAACTTTTTTTTTGCCTTTAGAATATTTGTGTTGTGTCTGCCACTACGAAAATACAATTCCAATTCACTAGTATATAAGACATGTTAACTCGATTCTATAATGGGGTACCTTACCATAGATGGAAGTTGACATTGTCGATAGCTACCATCCCCACATTAGTGACCCGGATGTGATGTGAACACACCTACCTTGAAAGAAAATCCCACTTCGATTTAGAAACACCTACTTAGATAGATGAACCATATTGAACAGTTAACTTGCTATCTGTGACTGCGACATTATCCACCTCCTCGCGTTGTTGCTACTCAGTCTCGATCGCACTCGACGTTGACTTGTATGCACTCAATTGCTAATGGCAGCATAAGAGTGACCTCGACGGTGAACTTAATACAGCTCTCACGATCAGCACTCACGGTCCGGTGATCTTAATACAGCTCTAGAGGCTTATCACAAAACAGCAATGTATGAAATAGTGGTATCTCTTCATCGAATTCTGTCACAGATATAAATCTGGGGAGGGTGGAGTACTATCGTACGTCTACCACTACAAAAATACAATTCCAATTCACTAGTATATAGGACATGTTAACTCGATTTTGTGTTTTGGTACCTTTTCCTAGATGAAAGTTGACATTGTCGATAGCTACCGTCCCAACATATTACATTCCATAAACTGTAACAGGTTGCCAGGAACAGGGAAAACCTTGAAAATTAAGGTAATTTGAAAATCACCTAAAATAACAGGGAAATGCAGGAATTTTTGAGTTTTTCCTTACAAACTTGGGAAAATACAGGGATCTGTGTTTTTCATTGTCGTCTTTTAAAAAATGGCAACCAAACTCAGAGAAATCTATGGGATATTTAAGGAAGATATTTCAGCTATACTAAACTGTTTTATTTACTATAGCTTTATTTAAGTATGTGCAGGTGTTTCTTTTTTACTAGTTTTTCCAACAATTAAAACTGGTATAGTTAGTCTGATATAGCTCATATAAGAGCACAGTAGTTCTTTCCTCTTAATACATTGTGTATAATATGTATAGGGAAAACGCGGGGACTTTTTTTTTCAGATTTGAGTGGCTACCCTGGTTAATTTTAATATAAAATTGCGTAAAATTTTCGTAACAACTTAAGAATATCGTTGAACACCATATTAGCTGGTTTGCATATTAATTTTGGAAAACTATTATTATTCTTGAAACAGTCTTTTGCATAGTTTGGCAAATAGTTTTTTCTTTCTTTCTTCTATATGTTTATAAGACTGTTTAAGACATTGTGAATCCTTGACCCTCAGGTTGCATACTTTTATTTTGATCAAAGTGGGTTAAAAAATTTTATTAAATATTTTTCATTATCATCATACAGAGTTGCCACTCCACAGGGAAAACCTGGAAAATACAGAGAATTTAAAAAGCACCTAAAATAACAGGGAAAATGTCGGGAATTTTGATTTTTTTCTTTACTAACTGGGAAAATACAGGGGATTTTGTTTCTTATTTTTGCTTTTAAAAAAATTGTGACCACTGAAAGCATAATCTATGGGATAATTAACCATGATATTTCATCTATACTAAACTATTTCATTTACTATAGCATTATTTAAGTATGTTCAGCTGTTTTTCCAGCAATTAAAACAAATAAATATAGTTAGCCCAATATAGCTCACACAAGAGCAGAGTAATTGTTATTTCCTCTTAATATATTGTGTGTAATATGTACAGGGAAAACACAGGGAATTTTTTTCCAGATTTGAGTAGCAACCCTGTCATCATAGTTGGCCAGACAGCCTAATGTGAGCCGATGCCTTCCTCTGAAGATTTCTCCGTAACGACTTTCTATCTATCTTTGGTCTCGAATTCTTTTCAATAATTGCAAGAAAAGGCCAGACTAGCCTGGTCGGTAGCAGGGCTAAAGAGAATACAAGGGCTAGTTCACTCCGCTCTTAGAGCTGAAGCTCCTCATGACGTCACTGTGTCTACAGATCTCGGAGATCGCAAGCAAAGATATGANGAAGTAAAAGTGCGAGCTTTGCGCCAAAGTGACGTCACTAGAGTGACGTCGGAGGATCGGCGCGGCAAGAGATACTTCAAAGGAGTGAACTAGCCCTTCTATTCTCTTTAGCCCTGGGTCGGTAGGGCACTGGGCCCATGTCCTGGAATTCGTGGATTCGATCCCCGCTGGCGGAAGACTCCCTGTGTAGTAAATGATGACTGATGCACGTTAAATCTGTTGTCTCAAGGTTCCCATAACGAATGAATACCATTGGGGGCCCTGATACAGGAGTTTCCTTGTCTTTTGGTTTAGAATTACAAGGCTACAGAGTTTAACATTAGTAGTCGTAAACCCGAAAATGTAGTCATCTGAACCGAGGCCTTTCCCGTTTTCTTGTTCTTAAACACAAAATCCAAATTTTTTTTTTCAAATTGTTTACCAATCGTCAAAGCATAAATGTATTTCTGTTTTCTAAATCATTTATTGTGAGTGTCAATTGTGCAACTAGAAAATGAACTGTATTTTTAAAAAAAAAACATTTCAGAAGTATAGAAGCAGATGTTATGTTAGGTATCTTATGCATTACGCAGAGTGCAAGAGAATTTTCTCTAAAATTAAAAAAGTTCCCTCCGAATTTTACTCATCACTTTTTGAGGAAAAGCTTGAAGCCTTGCTTTTGATTAAAAGTAATTTCTTTAGCAACTGTTATAAACAGATTTTTGATAAAAATTTCCTATGCGAAGCCAAATCAGCTATTTATGTTCGAAATATAAATATATAAAAATTCTGTAAAATAAAGCTAATTTTTTTAAATTATGAATAATGGTTTTTAAAAAATCTTCTTTAGAATAATATTTATCTACCTATTTTTTACTTTGCTAAATATAAGTGCTTGTATTTCCAATTTTGAATTTTTCTTTTTGACTAACATGATTATGCCGGGTGTATCAAAACTGTACACATAGCCCAAGAATTGTTGCTGGTAAAATCTTCTTTATTTTATTTCTCAAACGTTGACAGGTATGTGAATGGGAAAAAATATTAGGTGAAAATATTTCTAACTTTAAACAAATAGTGTTTTCCCCTCTGCTGTGTCACAACTTGGAGAAAGTGGGTGTTTCATTATTCTGCTCTAGGTAGATGGATGTATAGTTTGTTAAGTGCATTTTTTGTCTCCATATTTAAAGTAAAATAATGCTTAATTTTAATGTTTTAGATAGTGATTGGGTATGTCAGGACTTACGTGACCTTGGTGGATGAGAAAGTGATCCATCAAATATCACTTAATATCCGGCGTTTATTGATGGAGCAACTGGAAAGTAAAATGACCATCAATGAATTTTGTGAGAAGTATGAAATGCGATATGGTCACAAGATAACCCCTTCCTTACATTTCAAAGATATGGAAGAATTCATTGAGGTGAGTTATATTGACTTTTTTTAAAATCACTTTCCAACATAAAGTAAAGAATTCTTGAATATTTAAACCAGAATACAATAAATGATGCTGAATAAATGCATGCCTGCCAAGTCTCGTCTTTTTTAACGAAGACTCCTGTATTTTACTAATTTCTGTTTACTTGTATATTCTCAAATTTCTCCCTACTTGTTGAGGAAACTTACGAAGAAAAAAACTTATGATAAAATATCCCCTGATGACAAAAATACTTCTCTTATTCCTCAACAGATGGTGTTATTGCCAGTTATGCAGTATGTTGAGCGTTAATAGTTTAAGTTGAGCCGTGATGGCCCAGGGGATAGAGCGCTCGCCTTCCAACGAAATGATCCCAGGTTCGAATTCCAGCAATGAATGGCCAATGCGAATTTTATTACGAATTTTAATACGAATTTTATTTTTCTGCTGTTGTCAAGGGTTCTGAAGACATCCATAAAATATTAGTATTTCAATTGAAATAAATACTTTCTATTGAGAAATTTTTAAACTATTCTATGTATTGACAAATGAAATTTTTTTAAATGTATAATTATTCCTTTTGAGATTTATCATATGTTTTTATAATGGATTAAAGTTGCAAGTCAGTAAATAAAACAAATTTAATAAAAGAACAAGCGTTCAACTAAATGGTTTTTTCTTTAATTTGATGAATGGTTCCTATATGCAGCATTTTATTTCTTGTATAAAATATAATTTTTCATACAAAAAAAATTTTTTTTGTGTGTTTGTCTTAATGTAATGTAAGCATATTTCACTGAAAATAATACCACATTTTATAAATTTCCTATGCTTGACCTAAAGTGGATTAAAGCATTACTTTTTAGCTAATCATTGTCTTTTTAAAACTTATAAGCAATGCTCTCATTTTTTTTTTCTTGTCATAATGCTGTTTTAATAAAGAATCCAAATTAATAATTTTGTTACATCCATTTTTTATATTAAAATATATTTTTAAAATCTATTCTTTATTGTATACACTGTTTTGATGAAATTAATCCTGAATTTATTTATGTAATTATTTAAATGTTGTCCAGTTATATGGGACTCAAAAAATAAATTCAGATTGAGGAAAGGAACAATTTTCTGCATATATTGTAAATTCTTAATATTTATGCGAATTTCTAAATTTCAATTGCTCTTATTTATATTATAAAAATCTGTAATTGTTTAGAAACTGTGAAATCTCAGAAAATTTGATTTTGCCCAGATAGATCAGAAATTTAACGATCATTCATTATGAGCAATATATATAAATCGACGAATGTTAATCAACATAAAATAATAAATAAAGATAATAGATAAAGGTAAAATCGCTAAAAAAACATAGTATATCAGTGTTTTATTGAACGTGAATTACAATGAAAAATAGTCACACAATTTTACTTTTTGTTTTTGATCCGGTATTTGGAACTATAAAATTTTTGCAGGCTTTTCAAACGCCATTATTCCAGAAATAATTTCAAGCAAAATATTATTTAAGATTATTTAATTTTTTTTTTTCAGATTTAGTTTTAATCAGAAAAATTTTAATTGTAAGTCATACGTTTAAAAATTTTATGTTATTTTGAACTATGCAATTCTTAAATGACAAAATTGAAATTTTGGTTTTTTAGACTTCTAAAAAAAAAATTTTTAATTAGTACAGTAAAACCTCACTCGATCTTTACTCATGGTTTCATTCATTAATCATTATACTCATTCATTAAGAACATTACACATAATAAAACAGCGAATGTGGGTCAACATAAAATAGTAAATTAAGACTTGAAAATTATGAAGAAGTAATAGACTGTAAAATGTATAATTGGAATAAAAGCTTTAATTGATAAAAAACATGTGCAAAAATATTTCTGATACAAAAGTATGATGAATAAATACATCTATTTATTTAAATGTTTGGAATTTTATTTGTATACTCTTCTATGTTTATCATAGTAAGCAACCTGATAAGAACATAAAAATAAATATAATGAATTGAATGGTGATTCAAATGAATGATGACAAAAAATATAAGGATATTGCTTTTTAAACCCACTGGAACAAGAAAGCAAGGGGGGGTTGCGGTTGAGGGGGGCTGATTTGGTGGAGTCCGATTTTCTTGCAACTAATTAGAGATCATTGAAAAATCAGAAGTCGTTATGGAGAAATCTTCAGAGGAAGACATTGGACTGTCTGGCTAACTATGATGAGGATGACTCTTTTTTGTTTGGCACAAACAATAAATTTTCAACATTTGTAAAAGGTTGCTGTTCAATGTGAATACAGCTCCTCATTGTCCAATGCCTGGCACTGATTGTGATTCAGTTTTGCCATCTTCATCGGTGTTCCCTTGCTTCTGCAACCATTTCTCGAAACCCATAACACCACTGCAGCTCGAGCGGTACATCAAATGATGCATAAACCTCAAACATGATGTTTGAGGCATTTCCCCCCAACTGTTACAAATCATTGTTTTCTTCATCATTAGCATCACCTACAGCTTTTCTTTTCTAAATTAATTGTATTCAGTATTTTTTTTTTGTAATGTCAGTAGAATTTCTTGATGATAAACTACTATTTTTCTACTGTTAAAGAATCTCCTATTTTTGAAAACAATATAAACGGGTATGATGAGCATTGTAAGAATAAATATTAGTGACTGGACCGATAAAATAAGGCGATACCTACGGTAAACCGAAGATACAGGAAAGATGGGACGAGGTTGGACTGTATTATAAAAATAATGAATCATAAACTACTATATTTTGCATGTAAGTGTTTTTTGATAAACTTGTTTTTTAGTTGTGTGCATAATCTTTTTTTCTGAAGCTATGGAGAAATCCAAAAAAAGCAAAATTAAACCTATAGACACTTGAACTATGCCTTTGAGGGTCAAGAATTGAAATCTCTTGGAAAAATGAATTTTTATACAGAGAAATTACATCTTTGTGTCTGATGGCATGTTTTTAAATATCACCTGCACTGCATATTTAGAGATGATTCTGTTTCCGGAAAAAATCCGGATTTTTTGCTAACCACAATCTGGAAGTTTTGGGAAATCCAAGGTCCAGAAGTTTCAAGAAATCAATGATAACATTTATGTATAAGAATTTTTGGATATTTTCTTTAGAAATATTAGAACTAGAATTTATACTTGGCATCTCTTTCATTTGTAAATATTTTTTCTGGTTTAATAATAAATGTGATTTGACATAAAAGTAAACTTATACATAATTATCGTATTAAATTATGCTGCATATAATTTATTTAGAATTTCATGTTTTGAAAATATCAATAATTTAAATTTATATGGAAAGTAATTTTTTGAAATGCGTCAATGATTTTGCTTAAGAAATTTTCAGTAGTTGGGCTCACAATTACCCCTGCATATTTAAGCACATTAAAATTTATCATTCTAAGTCGTTGTGATTGTTTCTCATGACATTACATTCTGATCATTAGATAAAAAAGTTATCAAGATGTTCTGTTTTTTTATTTCCACACATTTTACATTGAACTTTTATTTGGAATAGAATCTTTCTAATCTGCACTGCTCTTACTACTAAAACTGAACTCAGTGGTGTGACAGCCCATAGAGGGCCAAGGACTACTGGGTCCATCTCAGTTTTCTTGACCTTTGAGTCTGGGGCACCAGAGCTAATGTTACGGTTGGGTGGGAACGCAGAACTCCCTGTACTTAGTTCCTATGCATGCTTGGTACTCATTTTAACGTCCTACTGAAATAAAAGACTGAGCCAACCTTGCCCAGTCCGAGGATCGAACCCAGGACCTGTGGCATGAGAGACACAGCTCTTACAACTCAATATAAAGCGTTTTTAAGAAAGTGCTAAAAGGTGCTTATTTTCAATTTTTGTTTTTTAGAAGCCCTTAAAGGTGCCTTTTTCATTAATTATTTCAAAAATGAGTGCTTAATTTGCCCTATTTGAAATGATTTTTCTTTACCATGTCCATTTTCTCCATGTATTATGCAAAAGCATGCTTTTCTCTTTGTTTTATTCTATGCTTTCACAATTCATTCACATACAATCTATTTCGACATACTGTCAGTCCATATTGTATGAAAGCACCAATCATTTTACATGTTTCATAAAATACTTAAGTCCATATGTGCATCTACTGAGCTGGGTTCATTGAGATTATTGCACTCTCATGTGCTCTCAACTCTGTTGCATTTTGTAACTCAATTTCTGGCTTCATTTTCCACCATCTGATATTAAACCGAAAAATCTATCAATCATTTTATAATGGTTAATATAATCAAGAAAAGAGTTCTTTGTCAGAAACTAGTTATTTTATCATGATCTTGTAAAATCTTTGAAAATTATTATGCATTTTGTTAATGTATATAGTGCTTAAAAATATCTTTGGAGTGCTTAAAAGGTGCTTATTTTTTGTTGAAAGATTTGGCTTTGCACCCTGAACAAGTGTTGAAATTCGTTTTAATTTAAGTGTTTTTTCCTTTCAGGTTAAGGATGGCTATGTTTTATTGACTCCTCTACAAAATCTTGCAAAGAAGATAATACTTCTCTTACAAAAGGAAGGAGGTTGCGTGGAATATGCTCTCTTTCGCAGTATTTATCAGAAGTATTATTACACGAATATCAACACAAAGAATTATGGTTTCACCAATCTGAATTCACTGTTTGAGCACTTTTCAGATTATTTTTCTGTTAGTGGGAAAAAACTAAAAAAGGCTGTATCCTTGAATGTTGAAAGATTAGGTAGGAATATTTTTCATTTGGACAAAACAAAGAAAGGTCAATATATTTTTGTTAGCCCCTTTGTGAGGAAATTTCTCAATCGTGTAAAACAGTGTTCCCCAACCTCTTTATCATGACGGACCTGTCAACGTTTGTTAATTTTACCTCGTCCCGTTGGGGGGGGGGGTGCATTGATTATTTATATTTTAGATTTTTTTGATTTATTAATTTTATTTAAACATGCCTTCAAATTAAATCAAATTACACCAAAAAATAATTATAAAGTAATTTAACATTTTAACTTACTAGAACATTAAATCAATGAGAACCCTGATCTTGTTTCTTTGCAATGAGACGGTTCCATCTGGGTGTAATCGGAGACAATGATACATTACAAACATAAAAAAATTTATGTCACTACCTTCGGGGGCTCCTTTTTTCTAAAAGATGAAGTTTTAATGGAACACAGATATTTTTAATTTNTTGCTTTGAGACGGTTCCATCTGGGGGTAATCGGAGACAATGATTCATTATAAACATTAAAAAATTTATGTCACTACCTTCGGGGGCTCCTTTTTTTAAAAAGATGAAGTTTTAATGGAACACAGATATTTTAAATTTAGTTTCAATGAAATGGACGGGCTGGTACCATTTGATCCACAGACCGGTTGGGGAACACTGATATAAAACATTCAACTTCAGTGGTCACTATCAGAGCCTGACTAAGGTAGGAGCATGCGGCCTCCCAAATCGAATAGAAAGTTTATTTTACGTTTCCTCTTATGAACTTTTTTTAAACAAAATATCAATACAATACAGTGTAAAATCCGTCAGTTATATGTTAGCTTCTTCATTAATCTATCGTATGAACACAATTTATGTTTCGTAAATCTGTGGCTCTCTAAGGCTGAATTCAGCTAAATTTCTGATGAACAAATTTGACCAATTAAAAACCTGTATTTGTGATGTGTTAAAGAAAATACAGATTTCTGGTTGGCTTAATTGAGCCATCGTAATTGCGAAAATTAAGCTGGATTCCGCCCTAATGTCAGCAAGGAACACTCAGAAAACTGCATTCAGAATGATGGATATAGAATTGTCAGAAAATTGACAGAACGATATTTCGTCTGATGCCTGAAGGGGGGGGGCTTAATAGCTATTTTATGTTCTAGTCAATTTTCTTGTTATCTATAATGAGGTGAAAAATTTAAATACATCCATAAAGTTCGGTTCTTCATTACTGAAGTAATGAGGGCCACAAAGCAAGTTTTTGCCCCTGGCCCCAATTAAACTTAGTCGGGACCTGGTCACTATATTTTATGTTCAATGTCAAAAGTGCTTGAATACAAGTGTGCTGTAATTTGATTGAATAATTCTTTTTTAAGATGAAAGAACAGTTTTTATATATTTAATTTTGAGACGAGATCATTTTTGTGAAGAGTATTTAAACTAAAAAAAAAAAAATAGTAAACCTGCTTGACGTATACAAACTAGTCTTTTAAATTGTCTTTCAAATGTGTTCTTTTCATTATTTCACTTTCATATTTTCCCTTTTATTATCTGATAATTTTGAATATATTCCTGATATATTTTGATGTGACACTTTTGTAAGTTATTTTAATATTACAATTATTTTGTTGGGCATGCCAGTAGTTCTGTTTCTTTAATTGTTTCACTAATTATTATTTATGTGTATTTTAGAAGAGTTATTCATGTTTAATACTTACTGAATGAAACATACTTGTTTAAAATTTCAAAGACACATATTTTAAATAGTTTATAAAAAAAATATTTGTGCCTCTTGAAAAAGGGCTATCAAGAAGCCAACCTTTCATGAAAGATTATGTTGACGAGATTTTACAAACAAAGGAAAAATGCTTTTATTTTTATCGGATCCTGTTCTACGTGTCAAAATAGCATGATTCAAACTTGTTTTATTACCATAAGACACTAGCACTCTTTTAAGAAATATAGTTTACTTTTGTAACATACAGGGTATACGCGCACCTGGAAAGTCATGATTTTCGTTATTGAACAAAATTTGTCATGATTTTAACTATTTTTTAAAAAAAATTCGTGGAAGGTCATGGATTTAGGTCACTGAAAAATCTAATTTTTAAAATGGAATTTACACCCACATTTCACGGTGTTCTGAATATCTGAACTTGTAACAAAATCTCCACACAGTCATATTTTATTTAAATATAAAATGTTTTTATAGTGTTCTTTAAAAATTATGGTGTTCTTTCAAAAAATGAAAGGAAAAATATCCTTTCTAGAGCGAATTATCTTTTTAACTTCTGTGATTCAGAATTAGTATTATTATTTTATTTTTTTTTTATCAATTTAAAATTTTAGCTGAAGCAAGCCAGTCATTGGCGATTTTTTTTTAAATTTCAAAATGAGAACAGAAAAATCAGGAGTATTTCTTTCCTTTTCGATAAACAAGGAAAGTATCTTTATAATATAATTCTGCAAAAAAAATTTGAAAAAAAAATCATTTGCTTTTGTATAAATCAGGAGTATTTCTTTCCTTTTCGATGAACAAGAAAAGTATCTTTAGAATATAATTCTGCAGAAAAAATGGGGGGGGGGAAATCATTTGCTTTTGTATTTTTTTTCCAGCTATTTTATTGCTTCAACTCTTTCTTTAGTCTGTTTCTGTTTTTTAAATCTATAAATATGAAGATGCAGAGTATAACAGTTTTGGTTATACCTATCATTTCTATTAATGTTATTATAATGCTTTTTTAAATTCATTGTTGTGTTTTTGTCGGAGAAAATAGTAACTTCGTTAAGTCATGAAAAAATCTTGGAATGAGTCGTGAATTTGAAAATCTAAAATTTAATAGATACCCTGAACTTAGCACCTTCCATCTTTAAATTTAAAAAAACTAATATATATCTATACAAGTTAAATTATTTTAGTATTTTCTGTTGCTAGCTCATTATTAGGTTTAAAGATGCTCTCTAACTGTTATTCCTTGAAAGTTTTTATACATTTCTTCATGTGAAAAAAGTCTATTGAATGTCTAAAATGAAAACATTTTATTTAATTTTCAGGTATCTTGAGTCATCCTTTGCCAGATTTTTTAGCATCTTCCCAGGAAACAGAGCTTATCAAAGGTGAAAATTCAACACATTTTGGAACTCAATTTGTGGAAGGTGAGAATTTTTTCTTTTTATTATATATACATATATATTGGGAGTACAAGTAAGTTTACTGCCATTTTTTATCAAAAATTGGCAGTTTATTGCGAAAAAACGGTACATTATTTTTTATTCAAAGCATTCTCCATTACTAAACACTAATTTTTCACATCTTTCTGGGAGCATTCAGATACCACGTCGGAAGAGCTCTTCGTCTTTTGAGAATAACCACGAATAGAGCTATTCCTTGGTTTCTTCAAATGATGTAAATTTCTGCTCAGACAGACAATGTGCCATCGACAGAAATAGATTATAATCTATGGTCTGGTGAATACGGCGGTTGAGGTAGGACTTCCCATTGAAGTGTTTCCATATAGCAAAATCAATGTTCAATTTCTCTTGTCTTCAGTTCTTATGGCACACAACTTCCTTGTTTTTGGATCTTTCCCAACGATTTTAAACGATGTGAAATTGCTTGCTAAGTCACTTGTTATGTAAGAGCAAGTTTTTGCGTTTGAGACGAATTTTCTTCCCAGTCCTTGTCTTAGTGCAATTTCAGCCTTCCTCTGTGTTCTTTGTTTTCCACGTCAAACTCACAATTTTTAAACTTCTGAAACGACTCTTGACAACTTCTTTCATTTAAAGCGTCCTCACCATATGCTTCTCCAAGCAATCTATGCACCTTTGCTGCAAATGACGCTTATTTGGCAGAAAACTTGACATTTTTGATAATTTCTAGAGCAAATTATCTTTTAAACTTCTGTGATTTCGAAATTTTTTTATTTTATCAATTTAAAATTTTATCTGAAGCAAGCCAGTCATTGGGGAATTTTTCTTATTCCAAAATGAGAACAGAAAAATCAGGAGTATTTCTTTCCTTTCCAACAAACAAAAGTATCTTAAGAATATAATTTTGCAGAAAAAAGGAACAAAAATTATTTGCTTTTGTTTTTTTTCTCTAGCTTCAACTCTTTCTTTACTCTGTTTTTTAAATTTAAAATCTTAAATATGATGATGCAGAGTATAACATTTTTGGTTATACCTATCATTTCTATTAATGTTATTATAATGCTTTTTTTAAATTTATTGTTGGGTTTTTGTCGGGAGAAAATAGTTATTTCGTTAAGTCATGGAAAGTTCTTGGAATGAGTCATGTATTTGAAAATCTAAAATGTTTCAAATACCCTGTACTAACTTCCTTTTTTTTTAAAGCCAATGTTAAATCAATCATCAAGTAATCAACTGTATTTTTTTCAGACTCAAATGATTCATCTGAAGAGAGTCATTTGATCATCAAGCGATCTCCCTCGTGCTCAAATGAAACATCATCCATGTTAAATCTGCATCAATTGAACCTCAAGTCTGGAAATCTTCAAAGAACAGATTTGTTCAGATGTTCAGGAGATATCAGAAGTTCTAAGAGCACTCCGACGCAGGGGAGTAGGAAAAATAGAATTGCTGCCAACTTTTCTATGCCAGCATAACTTTTTATGTCCTTTTTAAAAACCTCAAAATTGTTTGCTATGTTCCTGAAGACTTATTTTTTATTTGAAATGCCACTGTCTTTCATTTAATTATTTTTTTACAGTTCCGCCCACCCCATTGGTTTTTTTTAGCCAGTATTATTATTTATTATTTGAATAACTGTTATTTATTGTTATGCTGCAAGAAAAGATAGTTTTCTTCTGTTTTTGTATATGAAAAAATATGATGTTTTGAATTATGAATGTTGTGTTTTTTTAATGAATTATCAAATCCTATTTAACACAAGGTGGAAAGTTTTTTTTTTCCTTCATGATAATCATCCTTAACATTGAATGCATTCTTTAATTTATGCATGAAACATTTATTCGACTGTATATGTTAAATGTAAATTTAATTATTACAGTCGTGCACCTACCCTAGGGTAAAAAGAGTTTTATTTAAAGATCATATTTTGCCTTTTTACTCAATGTTTACACTATCGGAGTGTAAGGAAAAAAAATAGCAATATATTTTTTTTTCGTTATTTTTTTTTCAGTATGCAAGGTCTATCTGTTGTATTTTTAAGAATGTTCATTCAGTTTATGTTCAGCGCCATATTATGTGTAGAAATGTATGATATTATTTTCATGCTCATTCTAAATTTGTTTTAAAAAGGTAGCAAATGTTTTAATTTAAAGTGATACTTGAATTGAATTGTTGTGGTTGTAAAGTAAATATAATATAAATATTTTATTTTTTTATATTGAAAATAAAATTCTACATTCTGGAGTGTCTTATCTTATATTTGCTCATTGTGGTGGGCAGTTGGTGTGGAGTCTGTAGTGGCTCAGCGATGACTGGTCGATTCAAATTCCGCTCACCTGAAATATTCTTATTTATAGACAGATCGTGAGTTAGAATCTTAAAGATACCAACAAAACCAATACAGGGTTGCCACCCCATAGGGAAAACCTGGAAAACACAGGCATACCTGCCAAGTCTCCTGTTTTTTTACAAAGACTCCCATATTTCAAGACTAGCCGGCCAGGTGGCCGAGCGGTTAGAGTGCCTGACTGCGAAGCCAATGGCTGCGGGTTCGAATCCCGCTCTGGGCATGGATGTTTCTCTCTGTGTTGTCCTCTGTTGTGTGTGATGTGTGAATGTGGCCCGCCCTATGAACGGGTTTGTGGCAGTGCGGCGTGGGTAATGTTGCTCGCCTCCGTGACTTAGGTTCACAGGTGCCCACTGGGTAACGCTAAATGAGCAACACTTCCGGCATCTTCCGAGGTGAAGAACGAGAGTTCAAGTGCCTGCCGTTATTTAATTAAAAAAAAAATATTTCAAGACTATCTCCTGTTTATCCGTATATTTGTTGAAGGAAAATTTGGCAATAAAATATCCACTGATAACAAAAATACATCTCTTATTCCTCAACATATGGTGCTATTGCCAGTACTCCAGTATGTTGAGTGTTTTTAGTATAAGTAATTATAAATAATGATTAAAAAATCTTTAGATTAGGATTTATATACATATTTTTTACTTACGTGATAATGTATCAAAACCCCAAAAAAATGTTGCTAGTAAATCTAAAAATCACCTCAAATAACAAGGAATTTTGAATTTTTCTTTAGAAACTGGGAAAATACAGGGAATTTTGTTTCTTATTTTTGTCTTTTAAATAATGGCAACCACTCAAAGCACAATCTATGGGATATATAAGGATGATATTTCAGCTATATTAAACTATTTTATTTACTAGAACAATTTTTTAATTTACGATTTTTCTCTTAAGTTTTTTCAGCAATTATAACTATAATATAGTTAGTTAGTGTATCGCAATATTTGAAAGAAAGATTTTGCGGGATATACTTGGTGGTGTAAATGAAAACAATAACTGGAGAAGGAGATTTAACTTTGAACAGTACAAGATTTATAAAAACAACCCGATATTATTAAATACATAAAAATAAATAGAATGAATTTAATCGCCCACGTGATTCGAATGAGTGACGACAACACAATAAAAAAGATACTGCTTTTTAGACCCAGTGGAAAAGAAAGCGGGGAAGGCCGCGGTTGAGATGGGCTGATTCAGTGGAGTCTGATTTTCTAGCAATTAATGAAAAAAATTGGTGGTCAAAGATAAATCGGAAGTCGTCATGGAGAAATCTTCAGAGGAAGGCATTGNTATAGTTAGTTAGTGTATCGCAATATTTGAAAGAAAGATTTTGCGGAGTATACTTGGTGGTGTAAATGAAAACAATAACTGGAGAAGGAGATTTAACTTTGAACTGTACAAGATTTATAAAAGCAACCCGATATTATTAAATACATAAAAATAAATAGAATGAATTTAATCGCCCACGTGATTCGAATGAGTGACGACAACACAATAAAAAAGATACTGCTTTTTAGACCCAGTGGAAAAGAAAGCGGGGAAGGCCGCGGTTGAGATGGGCTGATTCAGTGGAGTCTGATTTTCTAGCAATTAATGAAAAAAATTGGTGGTCAAAGATAAATCGGAAGTCGTCATGGAGAAATCTTCAGAGGAAGGCATTGGCTGTCTGGCCAACTATGATGATAGTTAGCCCAATACAGCTCATACAACAGTGATTGTGTTTTTCCTCTTAATATATTTTGTGTATAATATGTACAGGGAATTTCTTTTTTCCAAATTTGAGTGGCGACCCTGCAACACCACAGCTGAAAACAAAGGAGTTGAAAGATGTTTGTAAGAAACTCCTTTATATTTCAACCTGAAATCAAATAAGTACTGTACACAAAAAAAAGATGTCCTAAATAACTTCTGTTATAATAATTAGATATTTCACGTTCTAAGTGTCAATCTTAATATTTCTGGAGAGTAACTTCAAGTATCCTAATTAATTAGTGCTAACTAAAACCGGACACAAAAATGTACTTTCTCCGAAATAACATGCAACTTTTTTTACATATTTCGATTTTCCCAGTAGTCAAACATCACTGGCTGCGATCAGTAAGCAGGTGGGTACCACTTTGATCAGCCTGCATAGAGACTGAGGGTGCACGGTATCGGTCCTCATTAAACTCTTCTGTAATTGTTCCATAACTGTAAATTGCTCACCTTCATGCGCAGGTCACCATAGGAGGGGAGCCATCCCCTCTGCAGAGGATCAAAATTATGATGGCATGTCTTTGGATCATCCTCCGGGATATTTCCCAGACCATCGCCAATAGCCCATTGTGCAGCTCTAGTGTGACGTAAATAAATTACCTACCTACATATTTGGATTTCTAACACTATAAATAGGGCTCTCCCCAGATATATGAGGAGGTAGACAAAATTCCAAAAAAATTGGAATATAAATTGGGGGAGGGGGCTAGGAGGATATATATATTTGGCAATGCAATCTAGAGTGAACATATATAAATATAATAAAACATATACAATAAAATATCTGCAATTTAATTGTTTTATTCACTAATGCATTCTCACATCTTTTGTTAAAAGTCTTAACCATTTGCAGCTGTCAGGCACCAAATGTTTTTGTAGGGATGCTGATCGCTCCACTTTCTGTAAGAAATATTATAAAGTGGTCAAGTATTAAAAACTATGACAAGCATAATTTTGTTTCCTTTCGCCAATGCTGTAGAAGGCGCACCACAATATATTTCGAACATGGAAAATTTTCATATTTGAATGTAGTGGTGGGCATCACAACTGTTAATCATGTTCACTAAGTGGAGCATGTTGGCATCTTTGCTTCTGAGTGTTGATAGGTTATGACCGCAAAGAGTTAATGCAAGAAACGAGCCTGACATGAAAGTTATATATTTTTAATAATTATCATTTATGACTTAATGTGATTTTTAGAGTTATGTTACACATGCATATAATATTATACAAAAGCAAGTTAAAAATTTCTAAAGATGTTTCAATTATGTTATTTTAATTACAATGAAACTTCGTTTGTAAATAAAAATTAAACAAATGAACTATTAAAACAGGTTTCCCACGGGTCAGGGAGTTTAATTTTAACTCCAAAAATCAGAGAACAGTCGAGGAAAGTTGCTATTTTTTTTTTTTTAAAAAAAACCCCTCAAATTCCTATATTATACCCGGAAAACAACCAGTCTAAAAACTGTCAGCAACAGTAATCAGTTATTTAGATTAGAGTTAAACAATTCTAACATTTATTACAATTATTTGTTGTAAAAATTTCGCATTTTAGTCGAACTGAATTGGTCCCATACTCATTTAATGATATATTTTTACACAGAAAATCTGATATTTGGCGTTACAAATAAAAGAATCAAAGTTTTCTGATGAAAAAGTGCGTGATATAGATAAAATATGATCTCTATTTTAATTGAAATTTACGTGGGAAAGTCGGGGAATTTTTTTTTCTTCTAAAATTGAGTGAGTACCTTGTTAAAAACACGTTAAGCTTCTGCCTTTCACCAATATCTAAATATTTTTTTTATAAGTATATATTAGCAAACTTTTATAAATAAAGTAATAACTAAAAAAGTTAAGATCCGAACAAAATGGAATGTTGAAGAATTATGTTCCCAAGAACTAGGAAGGAAGTGGTTAAGTACGATTTAACTTGCTAGAGTCTTTTTAATTACCATTTGTGTACCAATATAAAATGAAATATTATCTAAACTGCTAATAAAAAATTTGTTTCATTGCAAAAAGTTGAAAATTCTTAAAATTTTGTACCCAAGTCTCACAAATCTTTCAAACTCTGAAAAATATCTTGCAATTAAATTCGGTATATTAATTTTTAAATACAGACGAATTACTAAGCTTTCATTTTTCTTTTCGACTGTCACCAGTGACATAGTTTTGGGTAGGGTTTAGGGGGACAAAACCCCCTCCGAAATTAAACATTTGATTAATGAACTATTGTAGGGTAAGTAGGATCTAGATACAAAAAAGTTTTCATTTTATGTCATTTAAACATTTAGAATATAATATATATAGTCGGCTAAATTATTATTCCAGACTCAACTGTGTTTTATTCTTTCTCAATTGCAGTCGATCTGCACATTCTTTACTTATGAAATTAGACATAAGACCCCCAGTCTACAGGAACTTCCCTCTCATTTCCAGAAATCACATAAATAACAAATTG
This sequence comes from Parasteatoda tepidariorum, assembly GCF_043381705.1. NCBI lineage: Eukaryota > Metazoa > Arthropoda > Arachnida > Araneae > Theridiidae > Parasteatoda > Parasteatoda tepidariorum. The sequence continues at coordinate 2,048,638 of NC_092208.1, read as the reverse complement.
CTGTATACAAAAGAACTGTTTTGTATTTATTCCAGACATAACTACTTGTGGCGGGAAAGATATTGGCGCCTGTATTTCGCTGGCAGGTGCGAGTTCAAAAGCAAGCAGGGAGAAAGAAAGACTTCCTCTTTCAATTTGTTTATTATTCGATTCTGAATTCATAATATTCTCTCTTATTTTTGATTGCGCCGAAAAAGCATGTTCTCGATTGAAATACGATGGCCTTTATCATATTTTTGAACTAGGAACGTTTTGACATGCAAGAAATCACTTAACGCTTATCAAGACAATTGAAACATAATTCATTATCTTTTACAAATTGTATTTTCTATATCTGGGAAATCTTGTAGGTAGAACATATACAAAGGGGGTGATTTCCATTACATATAATGCAATTGGAACTCTTGACATAAGACATAAAAGTTATGATGTATTTCTTTCATTATTACTTTTATTATAAGAACTCTTAGTGATTTTCCAGGAGGTGTGTCGTAAATAAATAAATCTATTTCCTTTCCTAGTTTAATTAACCAGGTGTCCGATTGTTTTACACTTATAAAAGTAACGCCTTATCTGTACCAAAGAAAATTTTTATACACTTATTAGGAGGCACATAATGGGCCAAAATAGATTTTGTTAATTAATCGGAAGGAAGTTCTTTAAGCTATATATTCGGGGAAGCAACGTGTGAGTCGTGGTGTGGTTGTTAGCGCCGTGGGTAAAGAAGTTTGTAGACTCGGTGGTCAGGGGTTCGGTCCTGGGCACGGATTAATTTTTAATTTTTTTTTCTATTTACTTCATATTACTTTTAAAAATTTATTTTTTGAAATTTCAACGTGAATAAAGTGTTATATATATAAAAATAATTATTTTTCTTTGGGAAAGAGGGAATAATAGCTGAAAAACGGATAAGTTTCGACTCCGGAGCTACGCACACGACTCATTCCGTAACTCCCTTTAGTATTAACTAAAAATTTTCAAACTCTGCCAGAAATTAGAGTTTTATATACCAAACAATCGTANTAACGCTTATCAAGACAATTGAAACATAATTCATTATCTTTTACAAATTGTATTTTCTATATCTGGGAAATCTTGTAGGTAGAACATATACAAAGGGGGTGATTTCCATTACATATAATGCAATTGGAACTCTTGACATAAGACATAAAAGTTATGATGTATTTCTTTCATTATTACTTTTATTATAAGAACTCTTAGTGATTTTCCAGGAGGTGTGTCGTAAATAAATAAATCTATTTCCTTTCCCAGTTTAATTAACCAGGTGTCCGATTGTTTTACACTTATAAAAGTAACGGTTTCCCTGTCCAATATTTGGAAGAGTTTGTTTGGAATTATAAGCTGATTTAATGTTTTAAAATCTGCTACAATCCTTAAATTTAAATAGTACACTCAAAAGGCCAGGATACCCTGGCTGGTAGGGGTTGGGCCCATGTCCAAGAGTTCGTGGGTTCGATCCCCGCTGGCCGAAGACTCGCCGTTAAGTAAAATGGTGACTGATGCACGTTAAATCTGTCGAGTCGCAAAGTCCTCCATGTTCCCACAACAAATCAATACCTCTGGGGGTACTGATCCAGGAGTTTCCTTGTCTTCCGGGTTGGTTCAAAATTACAAGGCGACGGTGTTGAACATTAGCAGTCGTAAACCCAAAATTGAGTCTGCTGTTCAACGGCGGATAGTAGAAAAATAATACACCCAACTGGTGGTTAAATTTAACTACTTTGTGGTTCTGAAATTGTCCAGGCAGAATTGAGCCTTCTTATTTTATAACCGTCTTTGAACAGACGACCAAATTTTCTGTTTACGCCTACCAATGTTCACCTCTGAAGCCCAGTAATTTTGAACCCAAGCCAGAAGACAATGGAACTCCTGGATAAGGTGTTGGGAGAAATTTTTGATGGAACTAACCCGCATTTGCGTTACATGGAGAGGAAAACCACGAAGATCTCCCATAGTTAGCCTGACTGCAAGGGGACTCTAAACCATGATGCGTCTACCACTGAGGATATATTACGTCAACACTGTAGTCGGTGCGGAATTCGAATAAACCAGCTTTCGCCAATATTCGAACCCGGTTCACATTATGGGGAGGCGAGCGCTCTATCCCCTGAGTCACCACAGCTCAGAATTGAGTCATTTTATTTTATTTTATATCCGTCTTTGAACAGTCGACCCAATTTTGGGTTTAGATTTTCAGGTTTACTAGCCACTTTAGTGGTTAACGCATACCTGCCAAGTCTCCTGTTTTTTAAAGAAGACTCCTGTATTTTACAGCTATCTCCTGTTTACCTTTATATTCTCAAAAATCTCCGTATTTGTTAAGGAAATGTAAATAAAAAATAATAAATAAATTTGGTGATAAAATATCCTCTGATGTCAAAAATACTTTTAGTCCTCAACAGATGGTGCCAGTGCCATTACTGCAGTATATTGAGAGTTAATAGTTTAAGGCTAGCCATGATGACTCAGGGGATAGTGTTCGCCTTCCAATCAAGTGAACCGGGTTTAAATCCCAGTGGTGACTGGTCGATACGAATTCCGGTTGGTAATAGACTTATCGATAGTCCCCTTGCTGCCAGACTAACTGTGGTTGGTTTTCATCTCTGTGTAACTCAAATGCGGGTTAGTTCCATCAAAAAGTCCTCCACAAAGGCAAACTTCTCCTGGTACTCGATCCAGAACTTCCCTTGTCTTCTGGATTGGGTTCAAAATTACAAGATTCTTAGTTGAACATTAGTAGTCATAAATCCGAAATTGGGTCGGCTGTTCAACGACAGTTATAAGATAAAATAGTTTAAGTAATTATAAATAATCCCGGAAAGCATGTAACCTTACGACAACCTTGAGTTTTAACTTTACTTTCATTGTTACGAAAAGGTTTGCGGTAAAAACCTTTTTTCAATGACGTAAAAATATTGCAATTTCCAACCTATCCTCCTTAAAGGAAAACTAAATGATTTTTAAATCTTTTTTTAAAAATATTGTTATTTAGGTTAAAAAACAAGCAAATTGTAAACCTTATTTTTTGCATTTTTGTTTGCTGTCAAGATTAGATAAGCAGAAATATTAAGCGAAAACCTTTTTCAAAGGAAACGAAATAAAGCAAATATTAACCTTTTCAGCGAAAATATTAAAAAATAATAAGAAAATATTTTGCAAAGGGCCTCATTTAAAGGAAAGCAAATAAACGAGCATAAGACCATGATTTTGGATTGTTTTTTTAAAATCTGCGAAAGTACAATACGAAAACTTTCTTTGAAAGGCTTCTCGACACAAGTATAAGTAATAGTCCTTTTTTAGAAACTTTTCATTCAAACAATCTCATTAAAATAATAAATAAAATTTGAATCTGGAGTTTAAAATTGACTCTTCAATATTTTGTTACATATTTTTTTTTATTCTCGAATTTGGCTTTAGGGGTCCTATGCGTTGCGGATGCTTTATAATGTGGGGCCTTCTCTCGTTCATTTTACCTTATTGCAAACCTAATTATGGTATAGCAATAAAATTTTCGCACGAAGAGAATTTTATTTAAAATATTTATGAGCAGAAAAAATACGCCCAACAGTCTATTGTGAGCTAGCGGGTCATCGATATTAAGACTCCACGATTTATGACTAACGAGGAGTGGTGGTGAAAATAAAATCAGCATTGTGCACCAACCGCCTTTATTTCCCTGACAAGCTGGTACCCGCTCTACAGCAGGGTGGATTCAAAACTTAGACCCACAGTTTTTTTCATCATATCT
>NC_092208.1:2017550-2044369 GCF_043381705.1 Parasteatoda tepidariorum | reverse complement strand
AGCAGATGTTAAGAGTTAACTTTAAAAAATGGTCCATTTCTTTCCTTTATTATTATTATCATTCAACAGATTCAAAGTGTCTACATTTCTCTCTTAGATGGTTATACACTTGTACGAGTTTTGTTGCTTTATCTATTCCTAATCTATTTCGAAGTTTACTCTGCACCAAACCGAAAGTTGAAAAGTGTCTTTCGATAGAGACAGAGGATGCTGGTGCTGAGAGTGTAAAGAAAAAAGAATTGACAGAAATTTTGTGGAAGCTAAGAATTTTATTTATTTCATTTTTTTCGGTGAGTAAAATAACAGTGCATTGATATTTCATTTTTTTTTTTTTTTTTNCTTATTTTTTTGTTTTTTTGCCATAATTTTCCACTATTTTTTGATGAAAACTGTTGAATAACAGTGTCAAGCATCATTGATTTTGGAAAGTATTCAGGATCGGAAATTTTGAATGCCATAACACGTGGCAGAAATTCTGGATGATGAAAGACAGTTTTCTGCTAATTGGTCTTGTTCATCATTTAAAAATTGTCCCTTTGTTTCGGGATCCAGGATACATATGCTAATAAATGATGTGGCTGAACAGCCTGATTGAATCTTTTTACAAAATGTTTATGGAGTTCTAACTCATCACACGATAGTAAGTTAATTCATATTTCAACAGCTTCTGAAATTGAAATGTTTTCTGATTGAAGCTTTTTTAAAGCTTAAGAAACAATTGATATCTGTTTTTCCCAATTGATAGTTTATTGGTAAAGCCCAACATTATTTAATATTTTTGACATATTATTATTAGATTCATTTTGATGTTCAAGAACAATCTCTTCATATTTATAGTAATTATTGGCAAAAGTTTTTAAGCTCTCACAATATGAATTCCAACTAGTATCATTTGGTCATTGGGTCATCAAGCAGTTTTTTTCATTTGCCCATCCATGTGCTTGATGCACATTTCTAAAATATTTGTTAACTTCAACGATGTGTCCAATAATAGTATAGATACTTCTAATATAGATACTTCTTTTTGAACCAAATTAAAAAAAAAAAAACAATGTGAAAAAAATCACCAAGTGGGTTTTTTCAAAGTGGGCCCACTTGGGGAACCCTGGTTATATGTATTTTATATTAAGTTTAAATAACGCATTATCACTGATACATATTTGAATCTTCTTTATTGTTAAGTACATTACGTTTCATAATTTTTTAACTCAAGAATTATAAAATATAAATACAGTAATATAAAAGGAACAAGTTAATTAATCTTTTTGTTTTCACACACATTTATTTACTATATTTATTAAACATATGGATATTACATATTATAAAATTATAATCTGTAAATATTTATAATCAGTAAAAATTAAAATTTCATCTGACTTGAGTAAAATAAAAAACTGAAATAAATATTTAATGGTCTTACATGTTCTTATAATAAGATTAATAGAAAGTGAAATTAAAACTACGTAAAATTATAAAGAGTATCAGTTACTTGTCCCATTTGTTTTCAAATAATTAACCCTAGGAAAATGATTTCATTTTTAGATAAATAATTTTAAAAAGTTCTCTTATAAAAAGTTTTAGCTTTTTTTTTAAATCCAGAAAATAAAACTGTTTAAATTTGTTAATGTATCACTTGGTAAAAAAAGACAAAAATTGTTTCTTTTCAATTTTTTTAAACATATGAATTAATAATAATAACCTGTTTATTAATATATAAAGCATGCAACAATATTTGAAAAATTGATCTTTTCAGAGTATATTATTTAAATTTTTATTTCATTTAATATCATTAAAATATTACTTTTTGAAAAAAACCCACTTGAAGTTTTCAATAGTAGGTACCTACTATAAAATTATATGAAGATTTGAGTTTCTTTTACTTTACTAATATTAAAAACTTAATCATATAAATCATGCAACTCTATTTGACAAATTTATGCTGCACAATAAATTATATAAAAGTAAATGCAAAACAATAAGTTTTAGTGAAAAAAATTTTTTTTTTTTTAAAAAAACCCACTTATCGTTCCAAGTGGGTTTTTTCAAGGTGGGCCCACCCAATAAAACCCGGGCGGGTTTCTTCAAAGTGGGCCCACTTGGTGAACCCTGGTTTGAACGGTTTTAATTTTGCAAAGCCTTAATTCTAAGAATGAAGTTAGTTACCTTATTTTACCTTCATGAAAAAAAGGAGATGCTCCTAGAAGAGGACATATGCGTCTAATGGGATAACAAAAGCAATTGAACTGACTTAATAAAATCGTACTACACATTTTGTTGAGCATAATTACAGGTTCAAAAATAACCAGGGGCGTAGTTATGGGAAGGGTTGGGGGGGTGTCAAAACCTCCTCCGAAATGAAGCATTATTTGAATAATTAACTGTTGTTCGGTAAGTAGGATGTAGATATCAAAAATTCATTATTTGTTATTCAAACGTTTAGAATATATATATATGTGTGTGTGCAGACAGATGGGTACTTTATTTACGTCACACTAGATCTGCACAATGGGGCTATTGGTGGACTGTTAGGAAAACATCCCCGAGGATGATCCGAAGACATGCTATCTCAATTTTGATCCTCTGTAGAGAGAACGACCTGCGAGCGATTACGGTAGGACGATACCGCGCTCCCTCGGTACCTACGCAGGCTGATCAAAGTGGTTACCCACCCGCTTACTGACCGTAGCTAGTGATGCTTGACTTCGGTGTTCTACTGGAAACCGTGTCTTTACGATCAATCCACTGCGGGATAGAATATATATATTATAACTACTAACGCCTACTTTCCGTAACGTATAATAATGATAAACCTTGCTCAACTTGATTTAACAAAAATTCAATCTTGATTTTCCAAAAATTTAGTATCTGAAAGTTTTCAACAGCATAAAAATTTATGTCAAAGAATAAATCAGAGCAAATTTACTGAAAAGACTACAAGCAAAAGAAAATGTGTTCACCGTTGACATCCTTATGATTGACAGATTCTCTCTATCTTTGTCGGAAGTAACAAGAAATAGAACATTCACAGTTTTTAAAATGACAAAAATTTTTACATTTTGAATTATGTATTTGCAGAAAAATGAAATTCTGGTCATTCCAAGCACAATATTAACACTGGAAAGACTGAAAATTAGTATATACCTATATTGCCCAAAAGCAGTCAAAATGACTTGTGTATGCGTCAATAAATTTGTTTAAAATTAATTTTTGACATTTTTTATAGTCGTATATCAAGTTATTAGTAAATATTAACAATAAAAAAAATTATATGTTGTTCAAAAAGTCACAAAATTCTAAGAAATTGTGTCATTATATACATCATTGTTTTTTTAATTAAAAATAAAAGCAGTCAAAATGACTTCCTAAGGCAATCTAGTGTTAATCGAAACATTAATTATGCTGCTCGCAGTTGGAAAATGCTTTGGACTGAAAGTAGGCGTTACTTTTCATTAGTAGGGGTAACTAATAGAATTAGAGGAGAGATACTTTCTCACAAAACGGAAGGCGAATTGAATAAATATTAAATTTCGAAAATTTCCTAAATCTTATGTGGAATTGTAGTAATTTCGTTACACTATAGCAGGGGTGGCGAACCTTTATACACCAACGTGCCAACTTTTTTAAAATAATTGTTTAATGAGGTCATAGACGTGCCTTCAAATAATTTTGACTTCGTGATTATTGAGAATACTAAATACAATCAACTCAAAACTCTTTATTTACATATTTAAAAAAAAATGCATTTCGCCATGTCTTAAGACAACTTAAAGTAACATCAGTGCAATTTCTGTTGTTGCAGATTAGATGACAAATAATTTATATTAAGTTGTAAGATGTTAGTTTAAGCAGGACTGTTATTTTTTTGGCTAGTTATTTATTTTTAGCTTGGTTATTAATTGTTTTTTTTAGCATTAATTGTTAATTTTTTTATAAATAATTTTTTATTTTTTTGAATTTTAATTTAATTGTTACACATATTAATTACATTGTTACATATGTCACATTTGTGTAATAACAATTGTGATCGGTGGCGTGCCCAAAATATTGTGCCTCGTGCCATTGGTTCGCCATCCCTGCACTATAGGCTGCAGTGGAATGCACTGTTATTTTACTCATCGAAACATTTGCTTTCTTTCCGTATAATATAGGGACAGCGCTAACGCAGTCCCAACTTCCAAAAATTGTGCACCCAATCATTCACAATTTGTGAAAGTGGAGAACGTCAACCCCTCGCAGTGCAATGAGAGGTCTCTGCTCGGGGGAGCCTCCTAGTTGATCAAGGCATCCTCAGTGCCAAGTAAGTATAACTAGATGACTTGACAGGAATTGGAGCGAAGTACCTGCCCGCGGAGCGGGCATCTCACTTCTTCATCTGGTCTTTAGGTAGTAGTTGTGACTATTGGCATGGGTTGGTATTACTAGATGAAATTCATAAAAAACTAAATAACAATTAACTTAATATAAGACTGGTAGCTAAACAAATTTATATATTTAATAATAAATTTCTTTTGCTAATAATTACCAGTCCCACAGAGGATTGATAGTAAAAACAGTGTTCTCAGTGGAACACCGAAGTCGAGCATCACTAGCTACGGTCAGTGAGCGGGTCGGTAACCACTTTGATCAGCCTGCGTAAGGACCGAGGGCGTGCGGTATCGGTCCTCGTTAAACTATTCTACCGTAAAGTGCTCGACTTCACGCGCAGGTAGTCGGGTTACCGAAGCAGGGGAGTCATCCCCTCTGGAGAGATCAAAATTGTGATGGCATGTTTTCACCCTCAGGGATGTTTCCCAGTCTCCAATTAGCCCATTGTGCAGTTCTAGTGTGATCAGGGCCTGATTATCGCCTAGGCCCAATAGGCACGGGCCTAGGGCCTACGCTTTCTGGGGGCCTCAAAAATTAGTAAGAAATCCACAATATTTCATTAAAAAAATACTGAAAGAAACAGTTTATCTCAAAAAAGGCATTTTTTATTTCAAATTTTCCTTATATTGTGATAAACCAAACTCGTGTAAACATTGCACTAATCAATTTCGAAAGTACAGCTGAATTTTAATTGGTGCAATCTTTACTCCAATGGCTTAAGCAAATGCAACTGGAATGCAAAGTCACTTATAAATGATTAGTGTCAACAAGAACTTAACAAATATGTAAAGCTGTAGATGGAAGGCTGCAATCTTTAAAATAATTCAGCTGATCAGTGAATTTAGCAAAAATCACTTTCAATTGTTGGTGGTCACCAAACTATTTTCATACAACATTGTTTTGTTTTATATTTTGCCTTAATAATTACATGTTTAAACTTTATCTTAGAAAAATAATCTTCAATTGTCAACTTTCAAAATTTTTTAGAATGTTTCTCTTGAATCGTGCAGTTCAGTTCAATAGATTCTTTTTATAGTTAGAACTACTCTCCAGAAATTTAATTTGATACCTCAGGTTATTTGGTTCGATCAATTTCGTTTAAATTTTCTATTTTTTTTTCCTTGTTAAATTACCTTTGTTTAAAACGATGTAAAAAATGGTATACCGTACAATTAAATTTTTCTCCCATTATTTGATAAAATAATGAATATTTACTAAAAGTTATTTTTCGACAATTTGTACAATTATAAACGATCTTTGTAATTGTGCAACACCTCTGACGTGAGGGTACGGGGCAACTGCCCCTTTCAGCCCCTGTCTTAGTCAGGCTCTGGATACGACTATGCAGGGAATAGAGGGTTCGCCTTCCAATAAGGTGAACCGGGTTCAAATTCCAGCGATGGTTGGTCGATACGAATTCCGTTCGCATCCGGCTCGCACCGACAACACTGCTGACGTTAAATATCTTCAGTGGTAGACTTAGAGTCTCCCTTCCCCAAGTTGCGTAGCCAAATCTTTCGAAAAGAAAATAAGCACCATATACACTAACGAAATGCTTAATAATTTTCACAGACTTTACATCATGATAACATAACTAATTTCCGTCAAAGAAATCTCTATTTGGTTACATTAGGGGTGGGAAGAGGGTGGAAAATGAAGCCTGCAATTGTGAATATCTTGCAAAATGCAGCAGAGTCTTACAGAAGAATGTAATAATCTCACCCTACTCAGCTCAGTAGTACTCCCAAAGTATTTCATGAAACATGTAAAATGATTGGCGCTTTCATACACCAAGAACCGACGGGACGTCGAAATAGATTGCGATTGAATGATATGTGAAAAACCTGCTTTTGCATAATACATGGCGAAAATCGACATGGTTTAGAAAAAAAAATCTCAATTTCAAAAAGGTTAAATTAAACACTTTTTAAAAACACCTTGAAAGGGCTTTTAAAAAGCGAAAATAAGCATATTAAAAACGCTGCGCACCATGGGTTATTATATTTTATACAAAATATTGATCATTTCCCTTTTTTTTCTTTTTTTTTAACTGCCTGTGAAGGCAGAGGGAGTGCGATTGTTCTCGTTTTCCTGTTTAAATTCCTTGTTTTCCAAGAATTCGACTTCTGCCACACCCGTTTATAAGGCGGACCCATTCATTCATCCACAGATCTTAATTTTGACCTGAATCAGAGAACGATCCATTTCCAATTCAGTACCCCCAGAAGTATTTATTTGTTATGGGGACATGTAGGATTTTGGGACTCCACAGATTTACCCTGCATCAGTAGCATCAGTCACCATTTACTACACGGGAAGCCTTCGGCCGGCGGGGTTCGAACACACGAACTCCTGGACATGGACCCAGAGCCCTACCGACTAGGCCAGGGATGGCGAACCAATGGCACGCGACACAATAATTTGGGCACGTCACGGATCACAATTGTTATTGCACTATGAATTTTTATTACACAAATGTTATTACACTATGAAGCATATGTAACAATTAAATTAAAATTCACAAAAATCAAACAAAATAATAAGCAATTGTTAATAAAAAAATTAACAATTAATGCTAAAAAAAACAATTAATAACCATAAAAAACAAGCTAACAACAATTAACTAGCAAAAAAATCAACAGTCCTGCTTCAACTAATATCTTACAGCCTAATATAAGTTATTTGTCATCTAATCTGCAACAGAAGACCCATTGATGTTGCTTAAAGTAGAATTACGCCTATAACTGAGACATTGCAAAATGAATTTTTTTTCAATGTAAATAAAGAGTTTTGAGTTGATAGTATTTAGTATTATTATTTTCCCAATAATCATGAAGTCAAAATTATTTGACGGCACGTCTGTGACTTCATTAAAAATTTTTTTAGAAAAAATGGCACGTTGTTGTATAAAGGTTCGCCACCCCTGGACTAGGCTATGCCGTCCCCTAGTATTTAATGATCATTAATTAAAATATAGAGAGAAAAGGCAACAATAAATATACATAAAATAAAATGTATTTACTCCTCATAATACTGTCTTCCCCTTTTGTTCACTCCTTTTTCATTGATTCAATAGAATGTTTCATTAAAGTAATATATTATTTAATATTCTAAACAACTCTTATAAATTGTTTTATCAATTGCCTAATCATTGTTATAAAAATACTTTGTTTTCATACAAATAAAAAACATTGAATCTTCAGAGTTTCGTGTTTTTATTACTAAAAATTCTTTTGAAATTCTATTTATTTATAAGAATCTAGGCTTTTTTTCATTAATTTTGCTTCATAAAACATTAAAATGTCATGCAAAAATGATGCAAGATGATTTCGTTAAAAAAAATTTTCTTCATAAATGAAACTTTACTTTTACAACATTAATTTCATGTAAAAGTTTGTTTCATTAATAAATTATTTTATTAATTAATGCGCTTGACGTATTAAATTTGTTTTCTGTACATATTAGAATTTCTATTTGTTGATATACAAATTTAAAATTCGTTTTATATTATTATAAAAATAATTACCACGACGCTCCCATTTTTTTCTACTAAAAGCATTCCAAAAACAGAAAGAAAAGAAAAGAGAATCTAAACATTCAAAAAATATAAATACCTTTAAATTTTGCCTTATTAATTTAAAAATATAGTTTCTCAAGAAATATTTAAATTCAAGTACTTAAAAATGTATCAATCTTCACAATGCATTTGTTTTTTACTCTAATTTATTTCATTTTATATTGCGTTTCATTCAGTTAACAACAAAATATGCTAAGAAGTAAAGATTATTTAGTTGAATAAATGCAACAGAGTATTTGCTAGTGAGCATTATTTTCGTTCGTTCTGTTAATAGATGAGTGCACCAGTTATTTAAAATAAATAATAGTTTCATTCTATAAGTGGAGATGTATATCGTCAACTGATGGTACTGAGATATATTTTATTTTAATTTATAACCGTCGTTGAACAACCGACCCAATTTTTGGGTTTACAACTACCAATGTTCAACTACGTAACCTTGTCCTTTTGAACCCAATTCAGAAGACAAAGGAACTTCTGGATAAACCATTGGGAGAAATTTGCTTTTGTGGAGGACTTTTTGATTGAACTAACCCGGATTTTCGTTACACGGAGAGGAAGACCACGAGTACCACCAACGGTTGTATGAATAATATTAACGTACGACAATGAAATTATCTTATTTTCAATTTTTTTTGCATATGCATTAAGAATTGATTTAAAAAAAATTTCGGAGTAAAAATTACCAATGGAAAAATTTCGAACTTGAAATGAAAGTTAAATTTAGGTAAAAAAAAAAGCAAATAAAAAATAATTTCTTTATAGAGTTCTTGAGGTCAAGAATTATGACCACAACAGAAAAATACAAAGCAGCATTGTCGAAGAATATTCTACTAATAGTCTTATAAAAGAATTGAAACGTTAATTTTGTTTTATGAAAGTTACATCTTTTATTGATATTTAATCTTAAATTTAGGTATAATAAAAGTTAAAAAGAAAAAATGAAGGAACCGTTGTGAGTTTCTCATGTAAGCATGACAGCAATTATGTTAACTGATCAAACGAATTTATTCAAAAAGAAAACCTTGGTAACAGCTTCAAACATAAAAATTAAAGTTTGAATGGGAATTAGTACAAAACGCGCCAAATTACATGTAAAGATAAAGATGATAGTATGGCACCCTAAAGAATCGTAGACAAAGAACTTGCCGATTTAAAAAATAAAACTTAGCAGGCGATTCTTTGGCAATTTGCCAGATGTTCCTTTAAAACTTTAAAATGAAAGGGCAAAATTAGAATTGACAATTAGAATTTTTCTAAACAATTCTTATTTTTTTATTGTTTCGGATAATAATGTCTGACTCATATTTTGTTTCATGCTACTTAAATTTTATGAAAGCTTATAGAATATGCACTTGCATAAAAGGGACATTTTATGCATTTATAAATTGTAAAATTACTGACAATTTTCACTCGGGTAAGAGCCAGCTTTAATAAAAATACAAAGGCTGCGCTTTAAAACCCGTACTTGGTGTGAATTGGCTTAATTGCCCAAAATTGGTGTCAATTTTAGATAGTAATAATGTTAAATAGTAATAACTAATATCAAATGATAATGTTTGGACGCCTACCCCAATAGTTTTACGTGGAGATTTCTGTTTTAACCATTTTCCAGTATAAACTTTAATTCATGATTTTAATTATTTAGGGTAAACTAACCAGTGAAGGAACACTTAAGCTTCACTTGCCTTTTGAAAAATCATATTAATTTCGAAATTCGTAATTTTAGTTAAATGACAGTGTCAGCATATTTGTTACGAATTGCAAATTATGTGAAAAAATTGTAGAGAGCTTACATAATATAGATTTAAAGTTTTGGAGGTTCAAATAACAAGTAGTAAGAAGACCAAGTGAAGGGACAGCTCTTACCAGTGAATGAACACCCTGTAAAGGAACACTTAATTTTGGTTATTTTTTAATGCTCTTTATGAATTTATAAGCCATACAAATATTTAAAAACAAGCCTATTCTAAAAATTATAACCTATAAATACTTGGAAAATGTTAACTTTTTTTTTGAAATCATGAATTGAAAATTAAAGTGTCCCCATATTAACACATATTGTTCATTCACTGGGAAATCTATGCCCAGTAAAGGAACATGCCTGTTCCCTCACTGGTTAGATGTTGCATTTCGTATTTTTAACATACTTTTGATGCGGAACATCACTAAAGGTACAAGAAAATGAAAGTTTATCTTTTATTTTCATTAACTTAGAAAAAAACCAGTAAAGGAACACTTGTTCCTTCACTGGTTTTTCATCGTTTGGTGATCCAGTGAATAAACATCCCCTTATCTCAGCACTTTATTATGCTATGATGCTTAAAAAAAAAGTAAAACGTAACTTCAATAACTATATTTTGTATTCTCCTTCTCACAGTGAGAAAAATAAAACTATTACATGCAATTAATTCCACTTCAAACATATAAATACAAACACTCACCTTATAATTTTTTCAAAAAAACAAGGTGTTGCAGAGATAACAAATTCAAAAAATTTTCCAGAGAAGTCTATTTGACCAGGTAATCCATAACATTGCCAGATGACTTCCTATTGTTTGGCAGTAAGCTATTGTTACCAATCAATCTAAAGAAAAACTTTCAAATTCTTATTTTTAATCAATATATATAAAATGTTCCTTCACTGGATAGTGTTCCTTCACTGGTAGGTTTACCCTATTTGCAGAACAAATTAACAATTCAAAATGCTTTATTTTTCACATTAAATATTTTCGAAATAATTAACAATCTTTTTTTCGGTTAGTATACTCCAGATAAAGAACTTCTTTTTTTATTATACTCCCGAACTAAAACTTTAATCATGTATAATATATCAACAATATATAACAACAACAATGCATATAACATGTATATATCATGAATCCACCATGAAGTGCTCTATAAATTGCCTTCAAATTTTGACAACAACTTTGCATGTTTTGAATTGTAAATTTTTCCTTCATGATTACGTCAAAGGATGATTGTTTATAGGAATGTCAAGTCTTTCAGATAAACAATGAAAGAAAGACATTCTTTTGAAGGGGGGGGGGAGGATAGAATGTTATCAACAGCCACCATCGACGAAAATGAGAAGCATTTAACTGAAATATTGACCTCAGAAAGTCATTTGAGTGTTAGAACATTGGAACAAAAAAAAGCATTTTATTTTATAAGTTGAACAGCCGACCCAGTTTTTTGGGTTTACGGCTACTAATGTTCAACTCAGTAGCCTTGTCATTTTGAAACCAATCCAGAAGACAAGAGACCCCTGGATCACATATTGGAAGAAATTTGCTTTCGTGGAGGACTTATTAATGGAATTATCCCGCATTTGCGCTGCATGGAGAGGAAGACCACGAGAATCTCCCACAGTTAGCCTGAAGGCAAGGGGACTAACCGATGATCCGTCTACAACTCATGATATTTTACTTCAGCACTGTAGTCGGCGAAAGCCGGTGTGCCGAACATTTTAGCATAAAATTTGAAATCATTTAAATGGTTGCTAAATGTTTTCATATCATTAAAAGTTATCATTTCTCACCATTCTAGTTTTCGTCAAAACATTTGAAAGCTTAAAGCCAAAAAAAAAAGAGCCGGGAACAAAGAGAGGGTGATTAAAATAAATATTTTTAAAAAAAAATTTATAAAAAAAATTGTGTGGGGGGAGGGATCTGAGTCTATGACCCCCCCCCCCCAGGAAAAATTTCTGGNCTATGACCCCCCCCCCCCAGGAAAAATCTCTGGATCCACCCCTGGTAAGAATTGGTGGTAATCAGCTTAAGTTAAGCAAGTAATGTCTTAGATCCCTAGTCAAAATTCTTGATGGTCTCCTCAAAAAAATTTGATGGTTTATGTTGGTTTCAGGGCGATTCATGATGGTCCAACATCATTTGATGGTCACCATCATCCAACATTTTCCATTACGTGTTCGTGATTTTTGATATGCCAACAAATTTCCATCATTCCATGATGGAAAATGCTTCTTTAATGCTATGATGGTTAACCATCAAGAGAAGTTTGACTCTCATGAACCAACAATCCATGATAATCCGTGGTGGTTTAATGGGAATTCTTGTTGGTTCTCAGGAATATACCATCAGAAAAATTTGTTTTGTTTTTTATGTTGGACCATCAAAAATCAGCCCGAATTTCTACATTGGGATAATGGTTGTTCATGATCAGTTCAACATTGGATTTCTAAGACACTATGATGGAAATTCGTGAAGATTCAACACGAACAAACCATCAAAACAAGTTGATGGTGTGTTCATGTTGAACCAGCTATTCTTATGTTGGACCATCATAAATCGATCCGAATTCTTACTTATTGTTGGTTACCATCAAAAAAAATATAATGGTTCATGATGGAATTATTCATGGTTACCATCAAGAATTGATCCATCAATGGAAAACCATCAGAAATTTTGACTAGGGATACCTCAGCGCCTAATGATTATCCTGTTTTGAATTTGGAGACCACCTAATAGATACTACTATAGAGATTTAGTAGTATCATTAGTTATATTTAGTAGTATCACATAATAGAGATTTAGATACTATTCCACTCATTCATTGCCATAGTTACCAGTCAAAAGCAATTTACGTTTTTCTATCTCGCTAAGCGTTCATGAAAATTTGCAGATCCCTTTTAAGATGCATCTTTCACACAAAACTCGAAATTTAACGTTTGAAGAATATCTTAAGTTGCCTGTTTGAGAATTTATTTTTACCTGATGACGTAGTATGATTAACTTAAAGGGTTTTTGTTCCAGAATATTTTTAGACCTCTGCTTTATTACTTTGAAACACTTTTTTAGTTTAGTTTCAAATGCATTCATATAGATAAAAAAAAAAAGCATTGAAAATGAAGAACTTTAATAAATGATAGAGCAGTGAAAAATGAAAATATTCCNATTAAAATATTCCGTAAAAAAATCTGACAATTTAGTTCAGAAAATATGTAATTTAGAATAAACATATTTAAATGTTTTATATCTTAATCTTTATAGGGCAATACCTGCCATAGATATTTTATTAAAAGATATATTGGAATATAAATAATCGTATAAAAAATAAGCGTAAACGACAGGACATTTTTAACATGAATTATACATAGAACTTCTTACACTAAGTTATAATGTTTCAAACGTTCTCTTCTTTGAAAATTCTTTGTGAGCAGTTAAATTTAAAAATTAGTTTGAGCAAAATAAAAAATAAATCATCAATAGCTGTATAGTATATCTAAACTAGCGACAAACCTAACCATTCAGCATTGTATATAGTACAATATTCTGCCACAATAGAATAGTTTGCATAAATATTCTTTGTAATTTTTTAAGGTGAAAAAAAGAAAAGGGAAAAGAGATTTTATTGAATAGTAAGATTATTAAAAGTGGAGAATCGAAAATTGAACGTGTTTCGTGCTAAGCCATAAAAGCTCGAGAGACTAAAAACTAAACTAAAAATTGCACTTATGAGCCAAAAGAGAATACAGAACTACTTGAATCTAATAATTCCCTATATTCTTCGATTAAGAGTATTAGAATGGTTACATACCTGCCAACATTGGCGAAATAAAGTAACGGAGATTTTACTAACAGACCCAATTTCGGGTTTACGGCTACTGATGTTCAACTCCGTAGCCTTGTCATTTTTAACCCAATCCAGAAGACAAGGGAAGACCTGGATTAAGTATTGGGAGAAAATCGCCTTTGCGAAGAACCTTTTCACGGAAATACCCGGCATTTGAGTTACATAGTGAGGAAGACCACGAAAACCTCCAACTGTTAGCCGGACGACCAGGGCACTTAAACCAGTGATCCGTCTTCCAATGAGGATATTTCACGTCATCACTGTAGTCGATACAAGGTGAATGAGAAATTCGCATCGACAGTCGTCGTTGGGATTCGAACCTGGGTTCACCTCACTGGAAGGCGAATGCTCAATCCTCTGAGCCATTTTGGCTAGACTTGATGAATTAACACTCAACCTACTGCAGTACTGGCAATGGCACCATCTGTTGAGGAATGAGAGAAGTATTTTTTGCCACTAATGGATATTTCATCGCAATTTTTGTTTTGTTTTTTAATTTTTTCAACAAATGCGGAAAATTTTGAGAATAAACGGGTAAACAGAAGATAGTCGTAAATTGCAGGAGTCTTCGGTAAGAAAACAGGAGATTTGGCAGGTATGGGCGTGTCTATTATATTAGAAAATATTAAAAACAAGAATAAAAAAAGTAGCGTTATTTTTGCATGATAATTATTGCCTTCGATTATGACTACTTTGAACTGCGATGGCTAATGGGATAGATCGTTCGCCTTCGAATTAGGTGAACCGGTTTTCAATCCCGGTGAAGGCTGGTCGATACGAATTAAGCACCCGACTTGCACCGACCCCATTGCTGACGTGAAATATCCTCAGTGGTAAACGGATCATGAGTTAGAGATCTCCTGCCGTCAGGCTAACAGTGGGAGGTTGTCGTGGTCTTCCTCTCTATGTAACGGAAATGAGGGTTAGTTCCACAAAAAAGTCCCACAAAAAAGTTATAAAATATTGAGCAAAATGTTATTTGCATGCGTGTAAAAAGGAACGATTCTTTAAAGATAGCATAATGCAATCATAATAAAATCGCATAGAATATAGGATCAATTCATGAGCCTTTACTTTTATTTTCTACTAAAAAGGCTTCATATTTAATCTTTTTTACACCCCTTAAAATACCACAAGATATCATAACTACTGATTTATTCGAAACAAAAATATTTATTTTGCTTTTTTATTACTTGAATAATGAATGTTCCATGAATAATGAATGTTCCATTACTAGAATAATGAATGTTCCATCCTCATGTTTAAAAAAAAGTAAACTTAGCAATTTTTAATGTAGTAGCTTTGCTAAATAATTATGTATTTTTAATTTCGCAAAGTAAATTGAAAAAATTTTTATAAAACGTATAAAAATATTCATGAACTCCACAATTAAACATATTTTGTATTTCAAATGTTTGATTTATATAAAGTAAAAAAAAATTTTTCAAATATTAAATATCCTTTTTACCAACAAAAAATAAGTACTTTATAAATATGTTTCGTTTAAAATAATTTAAGTGATTTTTCTTCTTAAATTAGGTTAAAATTACACAAGGTACTAAAAGTAATGTTAATAAGAGACAGTCAACAAAGATTCAACGCCTTGAGAAGATTAATTTTGAGGGAGAGGTAACAAGTACCACATCACGCATATTAGTTCAAATATATTTTAGTAATTTAAATTTTTTATTTCAACTTGCATCCTTTAAAATATAAAGTTCTACTTCACTCTTTTATATTAATGTTTTATTTACTAGTTTATTTCAATTTCGCTTTTTCTTGTAAATATCAATCTCAATTCAAGCAATATTGCGCAAATAATTATTTTATGCTCTAATTATATTATAACACTTTGTTACTTAAAAGTAAAATGTAATGGGATCTAAAAATAAGTTTCTGCATTTCGGGTATATGTTTATCTAATGTAGTTTTACTTGTGACAATGGTATAGCAAAAAAGGGTGATCAATAAGTTATAGAACAATACGAGTTTAATTATGGGCTACCGTTTTATTGCTCATCAAAACAATAAGACATGGCGAATGTCAAATGTGATTAATTTTTTTGGAATTACTAAAAGCTGTTGAAGTGAATACGAAATGCGGGTTTCTCTTAAAACATACTTATTTCATAAACACAAACGGCAATATAACATAAACTAAATTAAACATTATGGGTCGTTCTGCGACCAAGCTAGCTAGTAAAAAAGTTTAAAAGGTAAGTGGCTGTTCTTCCTCTGAAGGACAGAATATATATCACTAGGATCACAGGGTTTCTTTTACCTGAAGATCTTAAATCCCCAAGCTGGCGGTAAGACTGGTGAGAGTGGCGAGCACCGCACTGTCATTGCCAGATTCTGTAATACTAGCGTTCATAGATTTTATCGTTTGAGAGAATAAAATTGCACAATATTAGTTGTCAAAACCAATTGTATGTTTAACAAAAAAGGCATTTATTCATAAAGATCAGAAGAATTAACATAGTTTGTTGCTTAGTTGTTGGACCGCTTTCCATAAACATGTTTGATGTTACGTAAATACATAGTTTAAACCGCTTTCAAACTCATTTTATAAGGTAGTAACAAAACATTTATAGAACTCCTAAGCCCCTGCAAGTGTTCCTAAAACATGCTTTCAACTGCTTTAAAAGTATTCCTTGATGTAGAAATTAACATTGAGATGTTTGTAAACGTTTTGAATGTTTAAATTTATTGTTCACTTTCTTTGTTTAGCATTTCAATACGTTAAGAGTTCAATTGTGCTACTAGTGTTGATCAATCTAGTTTAATTTTCCAACTCGCTATATTCTTTTCAGATTCAAACTTAATTTCAAAACACAGTTATTACTTCTCAGTAAATTATCGAATTTTACATATACCATTTGAGCTGTATCTAACAAAATAATATAAACATTCATTGTAATACTCATTAAGTCATTTTATGCACACTAAAGATATTCAAAGCCGTACACTAAGCTTCACGAAGCTAGCTATAAGAAAGAATTTAAACTCAATAAAAATGTTATGTTTTGGTTGTGAAGGGAAATTTGTCGATATTATGCTAAAGGAAAACACTTTCAAATTAAAGAATTAGAAAGGTAAAAATTGTGAATCGAAAATTGCTTCAAATTTCGCAGATTTCTTTAAGTAAATTAGAAATGTGGCTTTTCCCTCTAAAATATCAGACTTTACTTTGATTACTAAATTGTAATTTTGCAAGGACGCAAAATCCCAGGAATTTAATTTTGAAAATTTTTTTTATCAAAAGTAATTTATTGAGGCAATGCATTTTGAAAGAAAAAATCTTTCAATTTGAGGATAAAACTCAATTCAAACGTATGTTTTCCTGAACATTTTTAAGGTATATACAATTTCAGAAATTCATCTCTGAAACAGATTCAACCCCGTCAAAATAAATACTGCCGATGCTTGATTCGCATCGAATAATCATCTATGTGATTTTAAGTTACTTGCGTGATGTTTAATGCTTTATCACATGATGTGATTTAATGCTTTATCACAACTGTTCAATACGCTCAAAATTTACGAAATCTTACTTGGTATCAAGTTTAATCCTTGGTTAGTTCAAATTAGTATACAGTATTGTGGTTAAGGAATCTATATTTTGGTTCAACATTGAACCAACTTATCTGAGAATTTATCATTTAAAAGAATGATAAATTAAAAATTCACGTGTATTAAATGAAGTTACATGTAACACTAGTTATAACCTTAATTTTATAATCTTTGGTAAAATTTTGATAGTCTTAAAAGTTAGATATAGGGTAAATGAGCAAAAGTGAATTTAGCATCAACTAAATTTATGACCTACCATATATACTTTCCAGATTTCCTTCATAATCCTAAAATTTGAGGCTAAACAAGGGCTAAGTGCAGTTGATATTAGGATTAGCAATTTTATTTTTGCGCGGTGTACATAGCAACTAGTGTTTTAAATGGGAAAATAAAACAAGTTTGAAATAAAGACTAAAAGAGTAAATACCATTTGAAGCGATACCACGGAAATAAGATTTCTGAATGTTTTAAAAAAAACATTAAATACACATTAATTTATACAAGACTAATTTATTAGTTCATTTCAAATGTACATCAAAACTACGAAAAAATTGTCACAAATTTTAACATAGAAATAAATCGCTCACAAATTCTAGCATACATTCAGTACAAGTTCTAATATAGAAGACTACCAATGCTAAAAAAAATTCTATTGCCAAACAGAGGTCAAACAAAAATTCACATTTGTAAATACTTATTTATTTATACATGCAATTTTGATGAAATTTAGCACTACTACAAATAAATGATCATTTAAGAGAAACTTTACTACAGTTCGCTAGTTTACAAGAACTAAAATTTAAAGTTCGATCAAAAACTAGAATTCGGGGAAAAGCAAAAAGAAATTCTATTTAAATGAATTTGTTTTCCAGCTAAAATTTAAAATAAACTATCACTTAATTTATTAATTTCAGTTACTAATTTCATTTTATAAAATGTTCGGGATTTTAATTATCAAAGTTAAACTTTGTAGCCTTCGTAGCAAACAAGATGTTGAAAATACAAATTAAACATTGACTGAAAGTTACAATTTGAGTTGGAAACTTATTTACTTTGGATTATACAATTTAATTCCTTATCTCTATTGAGTATCCACATTTTTGTTCTATTATCTTTCTTTATAGCAGGAAAGAACATTAATAGAAATTTATAAATTTCAGACTGTTTGAAAAAAAAAGGTAAATTGGAAAAATTACAATTACGCTGAATCCGTGAGATCAAATTCATGCCTTTTCTTATAAAAGCAGTATTTGAAAGAAAATCTGTAAAAACATTACTAATACCCTAAAATCTGTCACACATTCAATATGTAAAGTGTCTCAATTGAAGAATTGAAACAACATATCAATATTGTAAAATCAATGATCTGAATCTGATAAATTTACTTCATTTTGTTTCTTAAAAATTCCTTTCTTATTTAAAAAGTAAATTACATTACATTAAAAGGATCATTCAAGATTTTTTTCTTTAAATGTGAGATTTAGAACACATTTTACTCTTATTTTATGCCACAGTTGAGATAAATTCTAGCTTTTAAGGCTCAGTTTTAATAAAAGTTAATTGAAAAGCTCGTATTTAAAGTGACAGTTTTGTTTTGAGAAACACCATTAAATAAACATCAATACTTACAAGACTAATTTATTGTTTCCTTATTTTAAAAATGCACATCAAAACTGAGAAAAATTGGCACAAATTATAACATCGAAATAAGCCGCTCACAAATATCATACATACAGTACAAGTTCAAATATACAGGACTACCAATGAAAAAATTTCTATTGCCAAACAGAGTTCAAACGAAAATTCCCACGTAAATGCTAAATTTAGTTATACATGAAATTTTGATGAAATTTAGCACTACTACATATAAATGATGATTTAAGAGAAAACTTTAGTTTACAAGAACTAAAATTTAAAGTTCGTTCAAAAACCAGAATTAGGGGAACAGAAAAAAAAAATTCTATTTAAATTTGTTTTCCTACTTTTTCGAATTAAACATTAGTAAAAATAAATTGAAAGCTTTCCATGCATTAAAATAAAAAGATTTTTTATTGACTAAATTTATTAAATTTAATTCAGTGAAAAGTGATATTTCAATTACTTTCCAACTAAAATTTAAAATAAACTATCACTTCCTAATTTATTAATTTCAGTTATTAACTTCATTTTATAAAATTTTCGGGGTTTTAATTATCAATGTTGAACTTTGTAGCTTCGTAATTTGAAATCATACCCAAAAGACAAACGCTTATCAAGCACTGAAATAGTCTTGGGTGATAACTAACCGAATTTTTGAAGATCTAATGGAATTTTTGTTAAGTTCTAACGTTACAGTAAAGTTATCCGCATATGCAAAAACAAAAAGCAACGAAAATCTCCAATAGGTAGCCTGAGAAGGGGATTCAAACCAATGATCCCTTTTATCACCGAGGATATTTAATGTTAAAACTGGAGTCTGGGAGAGCCGCAAGCCTAATTCAAATCGACCAGGTCATCTCTAGGATTTGAATTAGAGTCACCTAAATAAGAGGCAAGCGCTCTATCCCTTGAACATTTGTTTTCATACTTCTACGAAATATGAAAACACGGCACGAAGCCGAATTGTCCAGAAACAGACATTTGAATAAGTGAATTGTGAAGTTCGGAAACGGCTGAAAGAGTGTGAAACACAAAGCAAAAGCGGTAGCGGCCGTCTACCACTTCCACTTCATGCATCACATTCTCCCAGTCACTTCAAAACTTCTGATCATTACTTGCAAGTTCCTGTTTCATATTGTCCTATCAATAAGAAACTCATTTCGGTAAGAAATTCACTAAATTTAGGCTTTCTTTTAAACGGAAGGAAAGTGGCTTTCAGTCATAAAAATTTAGAATCTGATAACCGTTTGGCTAACCATTGGAGTTTTTCGCCGTTTCCTTTCCATCTACTGCAAATGCTGCTCACTAAAAGAACTATTACGAGAATTTTCGCCTTTAGTTCAAACTAAAAAGATAAGTTAGGAAAATATTTCAGATTGCGTTCTGAGGGACGTTGTATTAATTTGTTTTGATTCAACTATTGCTTCGCTATTAGATTTTCTGTAACAGAAACGAGATTGACATGGAAGATTTACTCATCGAACGGGGATTAAAGTCAAATTCGCCAAAGAAAGGAATAGCTTGACCTAGAGATTATCGTATTTTATAGAAATTACGGAGAATCGCGTGTCCATTTTTAGGACGGGAAAACCTAAGCGCATGGTAATTTAAGAGTTACGAAACGGCTATTCATTTCCACTAAAGGTTAAAAGAATCCATCTTTCCTTAATTAATCGCAGTAATAGTTAATGACTTTTTCTGAAACATCTTGTTAAATAACGCAAAAAAATTTTCATTACTATATTAGAGACAATCTCTGGGATATAAAGCAGATTTATAAGATTAAATTTTATTAACGTTTATCGGGTCTATTTAGAAACAGAAGCTAATTTAAATGTAGAAAATTCGTTATTTTCGAAAAAAAGATTTATAAAGTCCCTTTAAATTTTAGTTCTTTA
Organism: Parasteatoda tepidariorum; assembly: GCF_043381705.1. Classification (NCBI taxonomy): domain Eukaryota; kingdom Metazoa; phylum Arthropoda; class Arachnida; order Araneae; family Theridiidae; genus Parasteatoda; species Parasteatoda tepidariorum. The sequence goes on along the minus strand of NC_092208.1, from coordinate 2,023,726 downwards.
ATTTAACATTTAGAGAGGATTCAGCATTTGAAAAACTAGATGAAATGGATAATTTAAACAAAATTAAGTTCTCGCTACAGAAAGAAAAGACGCTTCGTACTGGAAAACAAGCATTTCAAACCATTGAAAACATTAAGCAATTTTCACAGCATTCAAAGAAAGTACAAAATAAACTTTAATACAAATTATGGTCTTCCTCCAGACAGTAATCTACACATTTAAAACAGAATTTTTGACTACACAACATTTATAGGTCGCACATTAACAATCATAAATTCATAAAAAATGGAAAAACAAAGATGTTGAAAATACAAATTGAACATTGACTGAAAGTTATAATTTGAGTTGGAAACAGATTACTTTGTATTATACAATTTAATTCCTTCTCTATTTACAATACCCCATTTTCGTTCTATTTTCTTTATAGCAAGGAAAGAACATTAATATAAATTTATAAATTACAGAATGTTTAAAAAAGTTAAATTTTGAAAAATTACAATTACGCTGAATCCTTCTGATAAATTTCATACCCTTTCATTTAAAAACAGTATTTTAAAGCAAATCAGTAGAAACTACTAATATCCTATAATCTGTTACACATTCAATATGTAAAATGCCTCAGTTGGAGATTTGAAACGATATGCAAAACCAATGACTGAATCAGATAAATTGAACTTCATAATTTTGCTTCTTTTAAAAAATTCCTTTCTTATTTAATGCAAACTAAATTACATTAATACGTCGAAAAGCCCATTGAAATTAAAATTTGAGATTTAGGTAACTTCTCTTATTTAATGCCACAAACTGAACGAAAACTTCACCGTGATTCCTGCTTTTTTAAGGCTCTGTTTCAGTAAAAGTTAATTGAAAGCTTGTATTTAAAATAAGAGTTGATACTTTGACAGTAAAGCTTCTGTTCTGGGGGAATAGTCAGCACACTTCCCACACTTGTTTCTTAAAAAAACACTGCTTTTCATGCAAAATCAGTGCATGCTCACGTTTGATTTAAAATAAAATTTGATTCTACTTAATAAAATTTTTATAGCAGTACCCAAACACTTATACTTAGCAACCTTTTCTTAAGATACCCGTCACTTTAGCAGAAACTTCAAATTTGAATTAAAAAGAAATTAAAAAGCTCATTTAAACCTGCTCTCAGAAATATGTAAACGAGAATCCTATATAAATATTGTTCTGTGAAACTGGCGTTCGTTCTTTAACAAAGGCTTATTCTGGATTTTCAGAAATCCTGAAAATTCTACCTATACATTTCTGGAGATAAAAATTTCATATTTTTACTAATCTTTGTGAAGTCAATATGATTACTGGTTTTTAGGAGAGAAAGTGATAATTTTAGAATTAAACTGAAGTTATGCAGTCTTTAAATTTAAATTATGAAAAACAGGCATTTAAAATTAAGTTCGGTGATTGGGAAGCAAATTTCTGATCAAAGACAGTCTTAACTACTCTTAGCCAATTTTACTTGCTTTAAATTGTGTGCTTAAGATCACGCTTATAAGTTTTGAACATAAAATTCTGAGACTAATATTTTACTACTACAGAGTTTATTCAAAAACTTTAGACTCATCGATATTATTTAACTATTTTATGGTTGTAAGTGTTTCATTATTCCAAATCGTTTCTAAATTTCGTATGAGCAACGACGTAGAAATGTTTCATTATCTACAACATGTCTTTGTTGAAAATAAAAGACCTAAAGAAATTTGAACTTTAAAGAAACAATTTAAGAATAGCATATCTACTACGACCACAGTGACTAGAATTCCACTTTTTATTTTTCTCAACAAAAAAGCTATCTGAACATATTGAGGCAAATAAAAAATTCAAGTAAATGTTGTTTCAAGGTATGAAGGTAATCTACCAGTAAAATACATCAGATAATTCAGAACCTTAAATTATTCTGTAATTTTAGACTTTTATTTAAACATTCTTACAAATTAAAACTGGTTCAAAATTTGAGATTATCCAACACCATTTATAAAGGCTAGTGATCTAATTTTGACCTAAGCATTTTTAAAGAATCAATATTTTAGTCATTTCTAAAAATATTTACTTTAAACTAGATATTGTAACTATATAGTTTGGAAAGGAACAGATAATCTGTTATTCATAATCTTCAGAATTATGAAATTTCAGCAATTTTTATAATTCATTTTCTTTATAATAAGAAATCCGGATTCTAATCCTATGTTAAATATTCCACGCAAATCAAATCTTATTTTGCTTCTGAAATAAGTTAGTGTTAGCTTTCTGTTAAGGTAAGTTATATAGAGTTACTTGTTAGTAATTTACTCAGAGCGAAATAAGATTTGAATCTCTTCTGAAGAATTAAGAAGCCACTTTATAAGAATTTTAATTTTCATAAAGATTTCCCCCTATTAAATACTTTTACCTGAAACGTAAGGGACGTAAAAATTAAACTTTACGTAGATAAACTGAATATGTTTAGAAACTTAAAAAAACCCAACTAAACATTAAGGGGTCTTGTTAAGATTTTTAAATAAAACGCAATTTTATTTCATCTTTTTCAATCTTCACTTCAAACTTTCCCTTATTTGCAAATATTCTCTTTCGCCACCAAAAGATTTAAAGTTAAACGAAAATATTAAAAATTTATTTACTAACTTAAAACAATTATCCACTTGCAAAGCTTTTCAGGTTCTATTAAATCTTTGAAAACTCTAAAATGAGAGCAAATAAATTTTTAATATGCGTGGAGGTGGAAAAAAAAAGCAAAAACTCCAAGTCACTGTGGTGCTTAGAATAAGGGTAAATCCTGATAATTCTTTAAACTTTTTTAGACAGAAAAAATAGAATTTTGATTTAAAAATGATCTAGAATATTCTTAAACACACTTTATTAGCCCTTTCCGAAGCTACGAATTTAGATTGAAAACTTTAGTGGTGCAGAACATTAGAAAGTTCGTCCTTAGACATTACATTGAAAGTAAAGATACTGTAGCTCTTAGTTATTTAATCAGTGGTTGCAAAAAATCCGTGCGTTTAGTTTTACATTCCTAGTGTTTTGTTAAGTATGTCGACGACGTTTTATTAAGTAATCGTTTTTATTAAGCTTCTTCCGATATTTACTTGCGTCCCATATCTATTTTTTGAAGCTAATTACAAGCAAAACATTTTGCTATATCTTAATAAAAAAGTAAACTAGTTACTAAATAAATATGTTAGATTATTGAAATTACATAAATACTTTATTAAATACAAAAAAGTTCTCATTGAAAAATTTATCAAGTGTATTTAAGATCTTTTAATGATGAATAAACTTTAGATCTAGAAGTGAGTCGTATTGAGCAGTGAGTCGCCAAAAAGTCACCGGTTTTTTTTTCACGCTGTATTTTATAACTATAAATTATTAAAGAGCTAAATACGTTTGTTACTTCTTTTGGCCTAAATACAAAATGAAAAAGTGCAAATTGGTTTAATGAAAATTCTGTGTCGAAGAGTTAAAAAAGGAGGGGTCTGTTAAAACTAAAATTACTTCTGCGAATCTAAGAAATTTACGACTGCCAACTATTTGGGAAGTCGCAGAAACAAGGAAAACATAAGATAATGTTTGAAATTTCCAGATTACAGTAGATTTCTAATCTAAATGTTAGAATGTTTCTGCTCTGTTTAAATTATAAACATCTAAATGTTTTAGATCATTTAGTTTAGTCGGACTGATGGTCATTTTTAATATTGAAAATATTAAATAGCCATTATGTAATTTTATAAATGTTAATACTTTATATTCGATTGCCGATTACACAATATAGATTACAAAAAGTGGTTTCTAGCCCTTGGAAAATTTGAATTTTGTTATCCCTTACGGTGAACGTATTTATATATTGTATTTATATATTGTATTTCTCTACCGTTTTACTGTTTAATAGTAAGTTTATCTAGTTTTTAAATTTATTATTCTATTTTTGCAATTTAAGTTTTATCCCTTTAGTTTTTTCCCATTACTTAGAACCATTATATTTTACTATTGAATCACAATTTTTAAACTTACTACTTTAATATAGTAAATTTCCGTTTAATGCAGCAATTTATTAATCTGTATCCACATTTAAAATAAAAAGAAACAATGCCATATTGAGTTGGAATTTTGGATTTAAGTTAGAAAACCAGCAAATCTAAAAATTTTCATAAAAATTTAATTTTTGGAAAATATTTTTACCCAACCTGCATCTTTAAATGCAAAAACATATTAAGATTTTTATCTCTCCCGTTTCAAGCTTTGAAAACATTTAGATTTGTTATATTTTTAAAGAAATTAAAAAGTAAGATTTGCAATTTTTCTTAACTTTGATTTAAACTTATAAAATTACTTTGCTTATTCAACTCTTTATGAGGACTGAATGATTTTAACGTTGAAATTAACATAGATTACAGTTTTAATGCGCCAATTCATATTACTATTCCTTCCAGCATTAATCGTAGAATTAACTAAATAAAGACTTAAACCACTAATAAGAAAAAAATAGAAGTCCAACTTATGATTTTTAGTCAAACTATTTGCAAATTAAAGATTTCATTACAAAAAGCATTTTAAAAAAATTTTAAGAGGCATAGATTTAAAGTTTCAAAAGAGTTAAAATTATTTTAACAGATTTTATCATTAGAATAGATACGGCTTAATTTACAGGATTAAAAATGCATAGGTTTAACAAATTCTTTAACTGTCAGTTATTTGAATTCCTTTTCATTTCTTAACTAGTTCTGTACTGATAAAAAGCATACTGATATGTAAATCAAAACAGGAAACAATTAGTTCGAGTAACATATTTGCCTTCGTACTTTATACCGAACTTTATACTGTACAAAAAACATCAACTGAAATAGTATATTTTGAATAAGTATTTTGAAACAGTTGTCAATTCCCTAAAACAAAGTTTTGTAAAAATGTATCAATACAGCTGCAAAATAATTTTTAAGTTCGAAGAAAAGTATAGACTAACTTATTGTAGGGTGTGGCAAAACTTAATTGCAAGTAGACTTCCATGAACTATTGCTCTGTTGTCGTTGCTCTGTCTATCGACGGGAATTTAGAGGTAGACATACTTCTGGCGATTCTGATAGAAGAACTAATGACTGCACTCTTAATGAAAATAGTAGAGAAGCTCCTGCTGTAAGAAAAACACATTCATTAGTCACGAAGAAACACTTAATTCATGTATAGTTTAAAAATCTTAATTTGTAAAACTTTTCTTAAAATGTATCACCATTCCATCGATTTAGTTTAAATTTTGTATTTTAAAGTTTGAGCTTAATTAAAAAAAATTTCTTTTTGTACCGAATTTTTCAACCACTAACATATTCAAAGCTATTCGTTATATACAGGGACCGAGCAAGACAAATTCTGGCCCAAGGTCCACAACATTTTCAGGGCCCCTAACAAAATATTTTGAATTTAAATTTCTTGAGAGTAGTTCTAACTATAAAAAGAATCTATTGAACTGCACGATTCAAGAGAAACATTCTAAAAAATTTTGAACGTTGACAATTGAAGATTATTTTTCTAAGATAAAGTTTAAACATGTAATTATTAAGGCAAAATATAAAACAAAACAATGTTGTATGAAAATAAAAATAGTTTGGTGACCAACAATTGAAATCAGTGATTTTTGATAAATTCACTGATTAGCTGAATTATTTTAAAGATTGCAGCCTTCCATATTTACATATTTGTTCAGTTCTTGTTGACACTAATCATTTATAAGTGACTTTGCGACTATGCATTCCAGTTGCATTTGCTTAAGCCATTGGAGTAAAGATTGCACCAATTAAAATTCAGCTGTACTTTCGAAATTGATTAGTGCAATGCTTACACGAGTTTGGTTTATCACAATATAAAGAAAATTTGAAATAAAAAATGCCTTTTTTGAGACAAACTGTTTCTTTCAGTATTTTTTTTTAATGAAATATTGTGGATTTCTTACTAATTTTTGAGGTCCCCAGAAAGTGTAGGCCCTAGGCCCGTGCCTATTGGGCCTAGGCGATAATCAGGCCCTGGTTATATAAGATTATCTTTTGATACACTAGTTTTCAAAACTATTATGCACAAAAAGTTTTCAATTAACTTTACCTATGGTAATGTACCGAAAAGAAAACATTAAAAGGATTTTTGAGATTGAGTACCACCCAAATTTCGAT
>NC_092208.1:2013783-2016121 GCF_043381705.1 Parasteatoda tepidariorum | reverse complement strand
GTCCCGCAGTGGACTGATCGTTAAGACACGGTTCCCAGCAGATCACCGAAGTCAAGCATCACTGGCTACGGTCAGTGTGCGGGTGGGTGACCACTTGGATCAGTCTGCGTAGGGACCGAGGGTGTGCGGTATTGGTCCTCGTTAAACTGTGCTACCGTAAAGTGCTCGACTTCGCGTGCAGGTCGTTGGGCTACCGAAGCGGGGGTGCCATCCCTTCCGCGGAGGATCAAAATTGTGATGGCATGTCTTCGGATCATCCTCCGGGATGTTTCCCAGACCGTCACCAATAGCCCATTGTGCTGCTCTAGTGCGACGTAAATTAACAACAACCAACAACAACAATCAATAAAGCAACACCGAAATAGCCGTGAGTTCTAGAAGGTTAGTGAAGGAAATTGCAGCAAGCAGTATTGTTTTATTCATTGTTCTGCAGCAGAAGTTTTGATAATTACAAATGTTCTGCGAGTTTCGTTAAAAATAATCAAACAACTCTCATTTCTTAAATCGTCGCCAATAGCCCATTGCGCAGCTCTAGTGCGACGCAAATTAACAACAACAACAACATTTCTTAAATAATGATAATTCTTTGAGGAACATTTCGTTTCATTTTGCAAACAAAAACAGTTAATACCTAATTACTGAATTAATTTAATTTATTTATAGTTACACTTTTAAGTAACATAAAGTATATATATAACGTTTTTATATATTGTTGTAGTAGTTCATTAACATCACACTAGAGCTGTACAATGGGCTACTGCCGACGGTCTGGGAAACATCCCTGAGAATGATACGAAGACATGCCATCACAATTTCGATCCTTTGCCGAGGAGATGGCACCCCCGCTTCGGTAGCCCGACGAATTGCAAACGAAGGCGAGCACTTTACGGTAGAACAGCCATACCGCACACCCTCGGTCCCTACTCAGAATGATGCAAGTGGTCACCCACCCGCACACTGACTGCAGCCAGTGATGCTTGACTTCGGTGATCGTCTGGGAACCGTGTCTTAACGATCAGTCCACTGCGGGACTTTTTTATAATGCATTTTGTTACCTTTGATCCGTAAATATTTAAATGAAAGCGTACAGAGCAAACCATAGCTAAAGAAGAATAAACTGCGCACAAACTTACATATTTATATGGTTGATTTAAAAAATAAGTTACAAACATTTGACCTTTCGAAAGTCAATGCAATAGGGGCTTGTCTTCTCAATATAAAAAAAGGTTTATCTAAGTTTGTCAAGTTGAAGCACAGTGTAGAGAAAAACATCACAAGGATACATCCATATTTGATGTGGTTTTCGAACTTCCTTCCTTCAAGCTATAGAGCATTCTAATTAATGTAAAATAAAAACCATATTTATTAAAAGCCTAACTTTTTGATATAAATAGTTCTAATTCAATCATAAAGTGTTCAGCACTTTCTGCTTTAGGAAGGCAAAGCTTTTAAATGTATTCTAGTTAAAGATTTTTCTAATGTAAGAATTTTTATCAATTATTTTACTGACTGAGTGGGCAATAGAATGGAATCTACGATTTCGGACCTTACATTTGTGCACCGATGTCCTTTAAAAATCGTTGCTTTTACAATTCAATAAAATACATATGGAACCGGGGTGGGTGAAATTCGAAATGCAACAAAATTGGTAACTGGTTCGTTTCCCCGTGATCACTGAATATCTTTGATTTAAGGAAGTCTCTCATGATCTCTTATATTATTCGGATCAACTTCCGTAACTTGGACAATCTGTTCTTGAAATTTGATAAAGACTCACCAGTCTTTTGAGCACAGATGAACGTAAGTACTCCGGTGGCATATTTTCCGGTGGCATAGACAGGCCAGGTTCGTTAATTCCATCTTAGCGTCAAACTAACCTAATCTCACCGCATTTACGCAACAAGGTGTAGGTAAAAACTATCGCTGATAAAAGTCCTCTCGTTGGTATGATGTGATACTTTAGAGAGAAAAGTACCAACTCAATCACTGTTCACGTTATCTGACTAGGACTAGTCCCGCAGTGGACTTATCGTTAAAACACGGTTCCCAGCAGATCGCCGAAGTCAAGCATCACTGGCTGCGGTCAGTGTGCGGGTGGGTGACCACTTGGATCAGTCTGCGTAGGGACCGAGAGTGTGCGGTATTGGTCCTCGTTAAACTGTGCTACCGTAAAGTGCTCGACTTCGCGCGCAGGTCATCGGGCTACCGAAGCGGGGTTGCCATCCCCTCCGCAGAGGATCAAAATTGTGATGGCATGTCTTCGGATCATACTCCGGGATGTTTCCCAGACCGTCGCCAATAGCCCATTGTGCAGCTCTAGTGCGACGTAAATTAACAA
>NC_092208.1:2008975-2013257 GCF_043381705.1 Parasteatoda tepidariorum | reverse complement strand
TAGAGACTTCTGTTCAGCACAACGCATGCAACTTCTTCCTTGGCCTGCTTATTCGCCGGATATGTCGCCTATTGAGCACGTGTGGGATATGGTTGGTCGGCGTCTCACTCGTGATCCGCGTCCTGCAGTTTCCAAAGACGAACTTTGGTTGCGCATACAAGCGATATGGAATTCTCTTCCTCAAGCAGATATTCAACATCTGTTTGACTCCATGCCACGTCGTATAGCAGCACTTCTTGCAGCGCGTGGTGGCTGCACCAAATACTGATTTCGGACGCTTAATTTGTTTCTTTTGTTTAGAAAATTTCATCATTTATTTGTATCAGTACAAGTCGTTTCTGCATTAAATTTCATTTGATTCTGATGATTCTTTCATGGTGTTGCATTTTCTACAAACAGCAGTTTACTTTTCTTAAGAGACGTCGCAAAATTCCTATTTATATTACATAAAATCACCTCCAGGATAGTAATTATAAATAAGTAAGGAACAAAATGAATATTAAAATAATTTGAATTAACATAACATAAAAATATTCGCTGGGGAAATTAAAACAAAAAACTCACAGGTGAAAACAATCAACTTCAAGAAATTCCAAAATTATCATCTGCTTTTTTTATTTTATTTGATCTTGCTGTGTCGATTTTTTTATTAATGCTTAGGTTGTTCCGATCAATTGGGTATAATATAGCCTACGTCACAGGTTGTGTTGTTCCTACTAAATTTAACCCATGAACGGCATTTTCTGCGAGCCTAACTTCAAGCCACAAATAAACAAACGAAGTGTTCGATCGTTTAAATAGCTGCTCGCCAGATTTTATTGCATTATAAAGAAAAGTTATTGAAACTAAATACAACTAAATAAACAACAACAACTAAAACAAATAACAACAACTACTAATAACAATAACTAAATAAACAACAACTAAATTCCATTCGTTTAGCATTGCGTCATATGTTGTTCCTACTAAATCGAAGTAGTTGTGTTTTTTTCATATTATACCCAATTATGACTTGTGCAATTCTATTTTTGAGATAATGGTTTTGAAGTTGTTCATTTCATTGTAAAGTTTTAACTTAAGACAATATTTAAAAAAAGAATTCTAAATTTTTTTTTAAACAACAGTTGTCGCCATAGCAACGTACGTAATGACGACGCATGTGCACTGTTTACTATTACTCTTACGTCTAAATAAGGTAAGCACGCCATCAAATCCAAAGCAACACCCAGTGGGTAATAAAATTAGTAATTAAGTTCTTTGATTTCTTTATTCAAGTAATTTAGCTTCTTGATTGTAACCCATCAATTGAAAGAGTCTAAGAAATAACTCCACCCTACATAATTTGTTCAGTATAATAAATAAGTGCATGATCACTGAATTCATCACCATAAAAATTTAACAATATAAAATTGTTAGTTTAGTTTCTTTTTCACAGAATGACCGAATTCATGAAAATGTTTACAATGAATCTTGTGGGTAAGGTTATATGACAGAACCATGCATATGATTAGAAGACCATTTTTGCTGAATTGGAGCCAGTGGTCAGAAAAACTATATTTTCTTTGAAGTTAACTACGACCACTTTATTACAATTGTAGTTAACTATAACTACTTTTTTTTCTAAAATGTAGTGACTGCAAACTACTTTCGAAATGTAGTTACTACTTTTAAAAGACTAACTTAACTGGGGCACTTACTTTTTACCAAAATTCAAAATTGTTTTGGTTAGATATGAGATGTTAAGAAGTTTTAATTTATGTTGACATGAAATAGTTTTTATATTTTAAAGCACTTTTAACAAATTTGTTCTTTTAACTTTATGCTTTCCTCGACAATGCTTTAAGAAATGCTATGAAAATATCAAATATTTGTGATTTAAGTTTTCAAGGCTTTTTTATATCCTCCAAGAAATACAGTACATGGCAAAAAACTGGACCACCCTGAATAATTTTTGATCCTATTGATTGGATCTAGGACTCAATCTTAACGGTTTGAGGGGATGATCGCAAATATGCTACTTAATTAATAATGCAGACGATATTGTAGTGACGGAATCGGGCACAAAACGCACTTTATGATTTCTGTGAAATCGAATTTTAAATAAGTTAGATATTTGAAATTCAATTTCTCAGGAACAACTCGACCGATTTTTCGGAACATCAAAAGTAGATTTTATTAACACTGGGCCACAGAGGCATTCTCATTGCGTGCGTTGACAGACCCGCAATGGGTTTGCACCTATCAAATTCGAATTTTTTGGCATTAGAACTTTGTTTCTTTATTTAACTAGGGTAAAAAGTAGTTGCCAGGAATCACTACAAACTACTGTTTTTTTTTGTATCGAACTACAAACTACGGAAGAAAAAAGAAGAGACTACAGTAGTTTCGCTACTTGTAGCGCGCTACTTCCGACATCTGATTGAAGGAATGAAATTTTGTGATTTCTCTCTGTTGTTGTTTCCAATGCCACTTGCCACGCGGACAGCCTGCTTGGTGAAACCGAGCAAATTTAAGGCAGAGTGCGCGCTTCTTGTTTTTCAGTGGCGCCATCTATGGCCAAGAATTTGACTTCTGCCACACCCGTTCATAAGGCGGACCCATTCATTCATTCTACAGATCGTAATTTTGACCTGAGTCAGAGAACGATCGATCTCCAATCCAGTACCCCCAGAGGTTTTGATTCGTTATGGGACTACGGAGGACTTTTGCGACTCGACAGATTTAACGTGCATCAGTCACTTTACTACACGGGGAGTTTTCGGTCGGCGGGGTTCGAACCCACGAACTCTCGGTCATGGGTCCAGCGCCCTACCGAGCAGGTTATCCCGGCCATGATTTCTCTCTACTAGCATTAATTAAAAAAAGAGAAAAAAAAGACGATAGATTAAAAATATAAATCTTTTGATTCCTCAAATCTATTTTTTAAAAACCTGCATTTGTATTAATGGAAAATGGGATTTTTGTACGAACGTGAAAATCAGGTCAAAAAGCTAAAAATCTGGACAAAAAAGGACCAAATAATTTTTTTCCCAGGAATATCAGGACAACTACGAACCTTGTATTAAGAAGGAAAAAAAATCCATTTTATAAAGGCAAGATTTTAAAATTAATATGACTTGAGACGCCTTAATATTTAGCAAATGTAGTAAAAAATGGTTAAGATTTGTCATTTCAAAAAGTTTAATTAATCTCTTTATCATTTGATTAAAAAACAATTAAATAATTAACGGAATTTTAGGATAAAAATCTACTTTTGAGAAAAATGCTTCCCTACAACACTTGCTGCATTTTTATTTCATAATTATGAAAACTTTTTTTTTAATTATTTGATTAAAGTATTGAACCCTAATTACATTTTTTTAAATCTAAATATTGTATCTTGTCCTTGAATTGGGTGATATTTTCTGTTTCATAGTTTTGCCAAAGCTTCCCAGCTTTGTAATATTTACATTTTCGAGTCTCTTTCTTAATTTAACAGAGGTCAATCACTTAAAATTACTTCATTAAATCTTAGTTCAAAAAAGTATTTTAAACATGTCGTTTGTAGAACTCGTTGTGCATAATTTATGGTGTACAGATTGATATTGAGTTCTTGAATATAAAATAATCAGAGCTTATCGGATTAGTCCCTGTTCCTCAAAAAATTTGATTTCATTATTGCTTTGACAATTAGGGTAAGCATTTTCAATTATTTTGAGAAATATCAAGATGCATAGTCATACCTCCCAGCATTGGAGAAATAAAATATAACTGAGATTTTACTAACAACATTTTTTAAGCTGTGAGTAAAGTTTTGATACATCATGAATAATAATTAATCAAAGTCAAAATAAATTCAAAATTGGAATTATAAGCACTTACATTTAGCTAAACAAAAATATGTATATAAATCTTGGACTTTTTTGAACCATTCCCAGATAGCAATATAAGGTTTTTTCAACACAACAAAAATCTTTTCATGCAAACCTAAAAAGGGTTTCTTACACGGTTTACGTGTAAACCTTCTAACCTTAAAACGAGGTCTGCGACAATCTACTCTATTCTACGCACATTAGCCTAATCCAAAACGTTGGAAAACAACCTTCAACATAACAACCTTAAAACGAGGTTGTCTTAGGATTTTCAAGCGGGAAAATAACCTTGAATAAAGCTAGTTCTAAGATGAAAATCATCTTAAATCTACATAATTATAAGGTTTCTGTTTGCAGCGTTTTCGTATGCTCAGCTAAAATCTACCCTGTCATAAGATTTTAATTGACAATGCAATTTAATGCTATTGCTA
>NC_092208.1:1966781-2008475 GCF_043381705.1 Parasteatoda tepidariorum | reverse complement strand
TTAATCTGTATCCACATTTAAAATAAAAAAAAACAATGCCATATTGAGTTGGAATTTTTAATTTAAGTTAGAGAACCAGTAAATTTAAATTCACTTTTCTTAAAAATTTAATTTTTAGAAATTATTTTTACCCAACCTGCATGTTTAAATGCAAAAACATTANGTTAGAGAACCAGTAAATCTAAATTCACTTTTCTTAAAAATTTAATTTTTGGAAATTATTTTTACCCAACCTGCATGTTTAAATGCAAAAACATATTAAGATTTTTATCTTTCCCGTTGCAAGATTTGAAAACATTTAGATTTGTATTTTTAAAGAAATTAAAATGTAAGATTTGCAATTTTTTTAAACTCTTATTTAAATTTATAAATTACTTTGCTTATTCAACTGTCTATGAAGACTGAATTGTTTTAACGTTAAAATTAACAGATTACAGTTTCAATGAGGCCAATTCATATTACTATTCCTTCNATTACTATTCCTTCCAGCATTTATCGTAGAATTAACTAAGTAAAGACTTAAACCACTAATATAAGAAACAAATAGAAGTCCAACTTATGATTTTCAGTCAAACTATTTGCAAATTAAAGATTTCATTACTAAAAAGCATTTAAAATTTCTTTTAAAAAAAGCATATTTAAAGTTTCAAATAGTTAATTTTTTTTTAAACAGATTTTAACATTAGAATAGATACGGCTTAATTTACAAGATTAAGAATGCATAGGTTTAACAAATTCTTTAACAGTCAGTTATTTGACTTCCTTTTCATTTCTTAACTAGTTCTGTACTGATAAAAAGGCATACTGATATGTACATCAAAACAGGAAACAATTAGTTCGAGTTACACATTTGCCTCCGTACTTTATACCAAACTTTATGCTGTACAAAAAACATCAACTGAAATAGTATATTTTGAATAAGTATTTTGAAACAGTTGTCAATTCCCTAAAACAAAGTTTCGTAAAAAATTTATAAGTGCAGCTGCGAAATAATTTTTAAGTTCGAAGAAAAATATAGACTAACTTATTGTAGGGTGTGGCAAAACTTTATTGCAAGTAGACTTCCATGAACTATTGCTCTGTTGTCGTTGCTCTGTCTATTGACGGGAATTTAGATGTACACAGACTTCTGTTGATTCTGATAGAAGAACTAATGACTGCACTCTTGACGAAAATGGTAGTGAAGCTCCTGCTGTAAGAAAAAGACATTCATTAGTCACGAAGAAAAACTTAATTCATGTATAGCTTAAAAATCTTAATTTGAAACACTTTCTTAAAATTTATCACTATTCCATCGATTTAGTTTAAATTTTGTATTTTAAAGTTTGAGTTTAAAATAAAAAAAAATTTGTTTTTGTACCGAATTTTTCAACCACTAACATATTCAAAGCTATTCGTTATCAGGGATCGATCAAGACAAATTCTGGCCCAAGGTCCACAACATTTTCAGGGACCCTAACAAAATATTTTGAAATTAAATTTCTGGAGAGTAGTTCTAACTATAAAAAGAATCCATTGAACTGAAGTGCACGATTCAAGAGAAACACTCTAAAAAATTTTGAAAGTTGGTAATTGAAGATTATTTTTCGAAGTTTAAACAAGTAATTATTAAAGCAAAATATAAAACAAAACAATGTTGTATGAAAATAGTTTGGTGACCACCAACAATTGAAATCGGTGATTTTTGCTAAAGTCACTGATTAGCTGAATTATATTAAAGATTGCAGCCTTCCATCTACAGCTTTACATATTTAAGTTCTTGTTGACACTAATCATTTATAAGAGAATTTTCGAATATGCATTCTCGTTGCATTTGCTTAAGCCATTGGAGTAAAGATTGCACCAATTAAAATTCAGCTGCACTTTCCAAATTGATTAGTGCCATCTTTACACCAGTTTGGTTTATCACACTATAAAGAAAATTTGAAAATGCCTTTTTCGAGATAAACTGCTTCTTTCAGTATTTTTTAAATGAAATATTGTGGATTTCTTACTAATTTTTGAGGCCAGTGTAAGCCCGTGCCTAATGGGCCTAGGCGATAATCAGACCCTGGTTATGCAAGATTATCTTTTGATACACTAGTTTTCAAAACTATTCTGCACAAAAAGTTTTCAGTTAACTTTACCTATGGTAATGTACCGAAAAGAAAACAAAGCATTAAAAAGATTCTTGAGATTGAGTACCACCCAAATTTCGATTACAAATCTATAAAAAAGGTATATTCTAAGAGCATAAATTTGTTTAAATTCGCTACCTGATTGTTTAATTATCATATTCATAATTGATTCTTACGAAGATTGTACAAAGTATAATAAGCACATGTGCAATTATAAGTATATACAGCTTTTATAAGCACATTATAATTTAATAAGCACATGGTTTTTATTGAATAGTTAAAAAGACACCTTTTTTTAATTTTTACTTGTTTGCTTTAAGTTATTAACTTATCCAACAAATTGAAAAATTTTGTTATAATTTAACACTAACTAATTACTCTGATAAAAATGTAACAGTAAGGTAAAATTCCTATATATATATTTATGAAATAAAAATTAAAAAGTTACATTTAAAACAATTTTTGTTAACATATTTTTCATTAAATTGTACTCTCGTCGGTCCAAAAAGTAAATTATAATCTTTCGAAAGATTATGAATACTTAATTTGGGCTACATTAAAACTGCCTACACATATTCTGGTTGAAAATTAATTTTTTTCTTTTGGCCAAAGATCATAATCTTCTGTCCCACAGAGCAACGTAGAGCTTTATCGTCTATTGTCTTTTATCATAGTCTTTCCTAAATTAGAATTTTATTGTAATATTCAGACATTTTAAAGTTGCCTGTTAGTAAAACGGCCTCAGTGAGAAAAATAAATGAAAACAATTCAGTAAATTATTTAAATTATCATTTAAACAAAACTGCGAAAAGTTTTTTGAAAATAATTATTTAAATTATCATTTAAACAAAAATGCGAGAAGTTTTTTGAAAATAATTAATTGAATATATCACTTACCGGAAAAGGATGCTGTTGAAATATGCATTCGCACTGGCAAATTTTAAATTACATCTGCGATCTGGAAGATCCAACGGAATATTCGATTTAGGATAAATTGTCCGATTTCTTTTCATTTTTGAAACTATATAAAGTTCGATCAAAACCACTAATCTAAAACATCCGTACACCATATACATTGAATATAAAGAAAAAACGTCAAAATTATCGTATATAACTACAACCACTTATTAGAAAAAATAACAATTTCGATGTAAAAATTCAAGACAGTCACAACCTGGTCGCAAAATCTTAGGACAGAGGAACAAACTCTCGATTTCGGACATATATATACTCCATAAAAATGCCGATAACGATTATTTTATACAAAAATTTAATTTTGAAAAGGGGCCTCCCTAGCCGAGTGATATCACCCGCAATAGGCTGTGAGAATCGTGAAGATTTCAGGATCGTAACCCTGAATGTATTCTTCGCGATGTGCTTCAAGCATCATTGGCTACGGTCAGCGTGCGGGTGGGTGACCACTTGGATCCTTGATATTGGTCCTCGTTAAACTGTTCTTCCGTAAAGTGCTCGACGTCGCGTGCAGGTCATCGAGCTACCGAAACGTGGGTACCATCCCCTCTGCAGAGTATCAAAATTGTGATGGCATNGTGGTCACCCACCCGCACACTGACAGCAGCCAGTGATGCTTGACATTCGGTGATCTGCTGGGAACCGTGTCTTAACGCTCGGTTCACTGCGGGACTTTTTATATTGCATTTTGTTACGTTTGATACGTAAATATTTAAATGAAAGTGTACAGAGCAAAGCATAGCTAAAGAAGAATAAACTGTGCACAAACTTACATATTTGTATGGCTGATTCAAAAAATAAGTTTCAAACATTTGGCTTTTTGAAAGTCAATTCATTAGGGGCTTGTGTTACCAATATAAAGAACGGCTTATATAAGCTTGTCAAGTTGAAGCGCAGTGTAGAAAACATCGCAAGGATACATCCATATTTGATGTGGGGATTCGAACTTCTAAAACATTCTAAATGACATTTTCTTTTCAGCTGTCAAATCTTCAAAAAAAAAAAAGAAAAATAAATAAAATTTTGTTGCTAATCTCGGAATCGTCTAGCAGCGCTAGATGACTCCCATGAATCCGAACACTTCCAAAAACTCCATAAAAGGACTGGAGTCTCGCACGACTTCATCTTTACCGAACCCCAAATAAGTCAAGTCCCGCAGTGGACTGATCGTTAAGACACGGTTCCCAGCAGATTAACGAAGTCAAGCATCACTGGCACCAGTCTGTGCGCGTGGGTGACCACTTGCATCAGTCTGCGTAGGGACCGAGGGTGTGCTTTATGGGTCCTCGTTAAACAGCGCTACCGTAAAGTGCTCGACCTCGCTCGCAGGTCGTCGGGCTACCGAAGCGGGGGTGCCATCCCCTCCGCAGAGGATCAAAATTGTGATAGCATGTCTTCGCATCATTCTCCGGGATGTTTCCCAGACCATCGCCAATAGCTCATTGTGCAGCTCTAGTGCGACGTAAATGAACTACAACAACATCTAAAATACTAATTATGTTACCACGTAAAGTGCAATATTGCAAAATATCATGAGATATAAAATAATAAATGTGATGCCACGATAGGCATTACATTAATATTTCATATTTCCTAGCTTTTAAAATTTCTTTAATTTCTTAAACTTATTTTCTTTAAATCCTTCTTATCCGAATTTTAATTAAATTAAATTAATTAGTTAATTTTTATAAAAATTTATGAAAAGCAAACATAAAATATTTTATTCTTTTCTTACCGATGAATATAACTGCTAACTTTTTACTTCAATACTAATGTAGACTCATTAATTTTCTGTCGCGCCTAATCGAAAACAAAAATCTATTTATAACTCTCTATTATTACCACAAATATGTTACATGGTTATACTAATTCTCACAGTCTTGTAAGCGATTCGCGATCGTAAAGTATTTTCAAATCTAATACTGATCGTAGGCTTTATTTTTGGTTATGTTATCTCTCGATAAATCACCAACCTTGGATCTCCTCCATACTCCTAACTGTTCGTTAGGAACAATTCAATCACTTTTTTAATTTGGATTCTGATTAGACTGGTCAATACCCCATTGCCTGTCCTTATTAATATTATTATCCGAAATTTATTTAACTTAGAAAGTCTTATGGATAAAATTATAATTTGTATCTCCAGCTCTACAAATACTACTAAATAGGAGCTTTATTATAATTTATGATCCAGTTTTCATCTACAACTGTCATTTTTCATTATGCTGTTATTCATAACAATCTCCTATTAGTCCATTACAACAAACCAGGGCCGGGATAGCCCGGTCGGTAGGGCGCTGGGCCCATGTCCGAGAGTTTGAACCCCGCCTACCGAAGAAGTGACTGAGTGTAGTAAAGTGACTGATGCTCGTTAAATCTGTCGAGTCGCAAAAGTCCTCCATGTTCCTATGACAAATCAATACCTCTGGGGGGGTACTGGATTGGAGATCGATCGTTCTCTGATTCAGGTCAAAATTACGATCTGTGAATGAATGAATGGATGTATGAGTAGGTCCGCCCTATAAAACGGGTGTGACGTTTGGTGTGACAGAAGTCGAATTCTCGGCCATAGATGGCGCCACTGAAAAAATATAGAAACACACACTCTGCCTTAAATTTGCTCAGTTTCACCAAGCAGGCAGGCTTGTCCGTGTGGCAAGTGGCATTAGAAACAACAACAGCACAACAAACCAACTCCAACCACACCTAATTTCCGTCATTATAATAAATAAGATATAAAGGCATAAATAAAATAAGTTCATTGTTCTGGGAATCAGAATGTTAATTTAGTTCTTCGATAGATAATAATTCTGCCGTAAATATAATACTTCAAACTTTGACACTTCATCGGCTAGACCAAACTAACAGTGGAACACACCCTTCAACCACAACGGAGCGGGGAGGGGGGAAGGCGCACGATCCATAAAAAATGAATTTCATGTATAGGGGTGCGCACGCATCCCACAGCCTACGGTAGCTCTTGAACATTATTTTAAAAAAAATTAGGAATTTTAAATTGCGCACGAGTCTTTGAACGCGTCAAGTCTGAATCATTGTAGTTTTTTGATCTCTCTTTTTTTATGTTTACGACTACGAATTTTCATAGTTTTTAAAATCCCGACAATTCTAACAAGACAGAATTATGATGCGTAAATTTCGAATTTTGGAAATTACTTTTAAAGCCTCTTTATTTGAGCCCATTTCAAAGTTAATCCAAGTTATTTTCGATCGCGTTTTATCGGAAGAAAATTTTTCAAGAGCTAAGTCCCCCCCCCCCCCGAATCGGATTTCCAAATGTTTCTTGTCCGATCTCTTTAATATGTACAATATTAGAACTACAGATGTTTTTAATATGCATTAAATCGCGACTATAAACGTGCACTTTATTTGTGCCATCACTTTCATCGATAATGTAGATAAGGACAAAATAAAATATTTGTTAAAAATACTTTATAGATAATTCAAAACATGTGTATATATTTTTCGAAATTTTGACACCTTTCCTTTGATTTGGTATTAGGATCAAACTTGTCATTTGAACCCAAAAATTATCAAAAATTACTAAAGTGACCACCAAATGATCCCCTTATAACCAGCTATTAATAATAATTTGAATGCAATGGAGATGAATGCCTATAAGCGAAGTAGACAATACTACTATAAGTTATTTGTCATCTAATCTGCAACAACAGAAGTCACACTGATGTCACTTCAAAGTTGAATTATGCATAAAACTGAGACATTGCAAATTTTTTACGTAGTAAATAAAGGGTTTTGAGTTGATAGTACTATTTAGTATTATTATTTTCCCAATAATCACGAAGTCAAAATTATTTGATGGCACGTCTATGACCTCATTAAAGAAATTTTTAGAAAAAATGGCACGTTGTTACATAAAGGTTCGCCACCCCTGTTCTAGTGTATTCACATGATAATTTCGAAATGTATATACTATGTTCACAATGTTAATATCTTATAACTTTAAATTAATTTTGCACTAAATTTTTTTTTTCAATTTAAGTGTTTATTATTCAATTTATGTGTACTTAAATATGGCTCCTCCAACTGATCCTAGTGTGACTGTAGATCCGCACATTTCTCACGTTGCGGTAAAACCACCGCCATTCTGGAAACGAAACCCGTCTCTTTGGTTCATTCGTTTAGAGGCGCAATTTTCATTAGCACAGATTTCCGCTGATGAAACTAAATTTAATCATGTCGTGGCTGCTATTGATTCAGATATTTTGAGTTCTGTTAGTGGTATTATATAAAAACCACCGCTTACTAATAAATACGAAGAATTAAAAACACGTCTGATTGAATTGCATTCCGAAAGTGAATCTTCTCGTATTCGAACATTACTTCAAGGCCTCGATCAACGCCCATCACAATTGCTTATTCGGATGCGTACGCTTGGTGGAGATTCAGTCTGTCACTCTGCTAAAATCCCTTTGGTTAGGACGATTACCAAATAGCACTCAATCCATCTTAGCTGCACTCAACGAAAATTCAAATCAACTCGCATCCATTGCGGATAAAAATTCACGATTTAACTCCTCATTCCTCGATTAACGTAGCTCAAGTAAAGGCGGCAGCCCTGAATACTGTTCTTCAAGCCCCGCCACGGTTCCCAGCAGAACACCGAAGTCAAGCATCACTGGCTACGGTCAGTGTGCGGGTGGGTGACCACTTGGATCAGTCTGCGTAGGGACCGAGGGTGTGCGGTATGGGTCCTCGTTAAACTGTGCCAGCGTAAAGTGCTCGACTTCGCTCGCAGGTCGTTGGGCTACCGAAGCGGGGGTGCCACCCCCTCCGCAGAGGATCAAAATTGTGATGGCATGTCTTCGGATCATCCTCCGGGATGTTTCCCAGACCGTCGCCAATAGCCCATTGTGCAGCTCTAGTGCTACGTAAATTAACAACAACAACATCAAACCCAGATTGACCAATAATCGAAACAAGTTGAACAATTAACTTCGATTATACAACAACGACCAACTCGAAGTGATAATACTTATAATAGATATCCCAGATATCGAAGCAATTCACGTAATCGTTTTCGAAAGTATAAAGATCCAGCTAATGGTATGTGTTTCTACCATACTAACTTTGGTGATAAAGTCACTAAAGGCAACTTACCGTGTTCTTTTCGCCAGTCGGAAAACATTTAAGGCGATCTCATTCCGGTCAAAATGATGACCGCCATATTAATCGGGTATTATTGACCGAGTCGAAACTTTCTTTTTTAATTTATACCGGTGCGGATATATCAGTCCTTCCTAATACTTATGCTCCAAACCTTAAATTACAGGAAGATTTAACTCTCTTTGCGGCCAATGGTACAAAAATTGCAACTTATGGGACAAAACGAATTGCACTTGATTTGAATCTACGCCGCCAATTCATTTGGTCATTTGTTGTTGCTGATGTAAAGCAACCAATAATCGGAGTAGATTTTCTTAAACACTTTAACTTACTGGTTGATGCCAAAAATCATCGAGTTATCGATGCTAACACTAAACTTACTTCAAATGGTCGTATCCCAAAGCAAAATTCTTACGATTCAAGCATCACAATTTTGATTGGCAATAGCGTATTTGATAAAATCCTTAGTGAATTCCCCGAATTATTAAATCCATCACAACCTACTAATGCTAATAAATCAAATCAAGTTTATCACCATATCGAAACTAAGGGTCCTCCGGTATTTTCGAAACCAAGACGTCTTGACTCAAATGTTCTTAGGGCTGTGAAAAAAGAATTTGATTATTTATTTTCTCAGGGCATCATTCGCCCCTCTAAAAGCCCTTGGGCAAGCCCCTTGCACGTTGTAAAGAAATCAAATGGTGATTGCCGTCCTTGCGGAGACTACCGTCGTCTTAATTCAATAACTGTGCCCGACCGTTATCCCGTCCCTCATATGCAGGACTGCACTCAAAATTTACACGGAAAAACTATATTTTCTACCTTATATCTAACTAGGGCGTACCATCAGATCCCTATTAACCCCCCTGATATACCAAAAACCGCTGTGACCACCCCTTTTGGCCTTTTCGAATACACCGCAATGCCTTTCGGGTTACGCAACGTTGGGCAGACTTTTCAGCGTTATATTCACCAGGTCTTGGGAAAATTCGATTTCTGCATACCCTATTTCGACGACATCTTAATATCATCCTCTTCGGAAAGCGAACACATTGATCATTTAAACCAAGTTTTTTCTCGCTTAAGAGATTGCGGCCTTTAGCTGAACCCAGACAAATGTAATTTAGTAAAACCCTCGGTCAAATTCCTAGGTTGTCTCATAACTGCCGAAGGTGTAAAACCGCTTGCGGATAAAGTAGAGGTCATTAAAAATTTTCCAAAACCTGTTACTATATCAGAACTTTGACGTTTTCTCGCCATGCTAAATTTCTATAGACGGTTCTTACCTCACGCAGCCATGATTCAAATTCCTTTAAATAGTTTACTTACAAACTGCAAAAAGAATGATAAGCGCCCTGTTCAATAGAATAATGATGCCGAACATTATTTTATTCAATGCAAATCTGCATTAGCCGCTGCTACAACCCTTTCTTACCCCACACCGGATTCGAAATTATATTTAATGGTGGATGCCTCTAACATCGCAGTTGGGGCCGCATTGCGAGCAATTGCGAAAGAGAAAGAAAAACTTGTTAAGTAACATGGATGGACGAGATGAAATCGGCAAAAACAAAGCACGTCTAAATTAATGATTAAAATGCCCGATTCGAAAGTCGTATTAATACCGGAATAAAAATATCAGGATTTTTGAAACCTTGCCAAGAATCCTGCTTTTGAATTCGCTAAGATCGATGATGGTGTAAAATACGATATGACGCGGAAAACAATTTCTGTATGGCCTACAATTAATGTATAGTATTGTCTATTTCGCTTACAGGCATTCATCTCCATCACTTTCCAGTTATTATTAATAGCTGGTTTTAGGGGGATCATTTGGTGGACACTTTAATAATTTTTTATAACTTTTGGGTTCAAATGACAATTTTGATACTAGTACCAAATCAAAGGAAAGGTGTCAAAATTTCGAAAAATATATACATATGTTTAGAATTATCTATAAAGTATTTTTAAAAAATNAAATATTTTTTATAAATACTTTATGGATAATTCAAAACATGTGTATATATTTTTCGAAATTTTGACACCTTTCCTTTGATTTGGTATTAGTATCAAATTTGTCATTTGAACCCAAAAATTATAAAAAATTATTAAAGTGTCCACCAAACGATCCCCCTAAAACCAGCTATTAATAATAACTGGAAAGTAATGGAGATGAATGCCTGTAAGCGAAGTAGACAATACTATACATTAATTGTAGGCCATACAGAAATTGTTTTCCGCGTCATATCGTATTTTACACCATCATCGATCTTAGAGAATTCAAAAGCAGGATTCTTGGCAGGATTTCAAAAATCCTGATATTTTTATTCCGGTATTAATACGACTTTCGAATCGGGCATTTTAATCATTAATTTCGACGTGCTTTGTTTTTGCCGATTTCATCTCGTCCATCCATGTTATTTAACAAGTTTTTCTTTCTCTTTCGCAATTGCTCGCAGTGCGGCTCCAACTGCGATGTTAGAGGCATCCATCATTAAACATAATTTCGAATCTGGTGTGGGGTAAGAAAGGGTTGTAGCAGCGGCTAATGCAGATTTGCATTGAGTAAAAGAATGTTAGGCCTCATTATTCCATTGAACAGGGCGCTTATCGTTCTTTTTGCAGTTTGTAAATAAACTATTTAAAGGAATTTGAATCATGGCTGCGTGAGGTAAGAACCGTCCATAGAAATTTAGCATGGCGAGAAAACGTCGAAGTTCTGATATTGTAACAGGTTTTGGAAAATTTTTAATGTCCTCTACTTTATCCGCAAGCTGTTTTACACCTTCGGCAGTTATGAGACAACCTAGGAATTTGACCGAGGGTTTTACTAAATTACATTTGTCTGGGTTCAGCTTAAGGCCGCAATCTCTTAAGCGAGAAAAAACTTGGTTTAAATGCTCAATGTGTTCGCTTTCCGAAGAGGATGATATTAAGATGTCGTCGAAATAGGGTATGCAGAAATCGAATTTTCCCAAGACCTGGTGAATATAACGCTGAAAAGTCTGATCAGCGTTGCGTAACCCGAAAGGCATTGCGGTGTATTCGAAAAGGCCAAAAGGGGTGGTCACAGCGGTTTTTGGTATATCAGGGGGGTTAATAGGGATCTGATGGTACGCCCTAGTTAGGTATAAAGTAGAAAATATAGTTTTTCCGTGTAAATTTTGAATGCAGTCCTGTATATGAGGGACGGGATGACGGTCGGTCACAGTTATTGAATTAAGACGACGGTAGTCTCCGCATGGACGGTAATCACCATTTGATTTCTTTACAACGTGCAAGGGGCTTGCCCAAGGGCTTTTAGAGGGGCGAATGATGCCCTGAGAAGATAAATAATCAAATTCTTTTTTCACAGCCCTAAGAACATTTGAGGCAAGACGTCTTGGTTTCGAAAATACCGGAGGACCCTTAGTTTCGATATGGTGATAAACTTGATTTGATTTATTAGCATTAGTAGGTTGCGATGGATTTAATAATTCGGGGAATTCACTAAGGATTTTATCAAATACGCTATTGCCTAAGAATTTTGCTTTGGGATACGACCATTTGAAGTAAGTTTAGTGTTAGCATCGATGACTCGATGATTTTTGGCCTCAACCAGTAAGTTAAAATGTTTAAGAAAATCTACTCCGATTAGTGGTTGCCTTACATCAGCAACAACAAACGACCAAATAAATTGGCGGCGTAGATTCAAATCAAGTGCAATTCGTTTTGTCCCATAAGTTGCAATTTTTGTACCATTGGCCGCAAAGAGAGCTAAATCTTCCTGTAATTTAAGGTTTGGAGCATAAGTCTTAGGAAGGACTGATATGTCCGCACCGGTATCAATTAAAAAAGAAAGTTTCGACTCGGTCAATAATACCCGATTAATATGGCGGTCATCATTTTGACCGGAATGCGATCGCCTTAAATGTTTTCCGACTGGCGAAAAGAACACGGCAAGTTGCATTTAGTGGCTTTATCACCAAAGTTAGTATGGTAGAAACACATCCCATTAACTAGATCTTTATACTTTCGAAAACGATTACGTGAATTGCTTCGATATCTGGGATATCTATTATAAGTATTATCACTTCGAGTTGGTCGTTGTTGTATAATAGAAGTTAATTGTTCAACTTGTTTCGATAATTGGTCAATATGGGCTTGATGTTGTTGTTGTTAATTTACGTAGCACTAGAGCTGCACAATGGGCTATTGGCGACGGTCTGGGAAACATCCCGGAGGATGATCCGAAGACATGCCATCACAATTTTGATCCTCTGCGGAGGGGGTGGTACCCCCGCTTCGGTAACCCAACGACCTGCGCGAAGTCGAGCACTTTACGCTGGCACAGTTTAACGAGGACCCATACCGCACACCTTCGGTCCCTACGCACACTGATCCAAGTGGTCACCCACCCGCACACTGACCGTAGCCAGTGATGCTTGACTTCGGTGATCTGCTGGGAACCGTGGCGGGGCTTGAAGAACAGTATTCTTGGCTGCCGCCTGCACTTGAGCTACGTTAATCGAGGAATGAGGAGTTAAATCGTGAATTTTTATCCGCTATGGATGCGAGTTGATTTGAATTTTCGTTGAGTGCAGCTTAGATGGATTGAGTGCTATTTGGTAATCGTCCTAACCAAAGGGATTTTAGCAGAGTGATCTCCACCAAGCATCCGAATAAGCAATTGTGATGGGCGTTGATCGCCAAGTTCGAGGCCTTGAAGTAATGTTCGAATACGAGAAGATTCACTTTCGAAATGCAATTCAATCAGACGTGTTTTTAATTCTTCGTATTTATTAGTAAGCGGTGGTTTTTATATAATACCACTAACAGAACTCAAAATATCTGAATCAGTAGCAGCCACGACATGATTAAATTTAGTTTCATCAGCGAAAATCTGTGCTAATGAAAATTGAGCCTCTAAACGAATGAACCAAAGAGACGGGTTTTGTTTCCAGAATGGCGGTGGTTTTACCGCAACGTGAGAAATTTGCGGATCTACAGTCACACTAGGATCAGTTGGAGGAGCCATATTTAAGTACACATAAATTGAATAATAAACACTTAAATTGAAAAAAAAATTTTTAGTGCAAAATTAATTTAAAGTTATAAGATATTAACCATCTGAACATAGTATATACATTTCGAAATTATCATCTGAATACACTAGAAGATACATAAAAATAATTTATTTAAAGAAAAAAATGTTTCGAAACAAATTTAGGGCAATGCACGATAACACAAATCGAAAATATTACGATTAAACCAATCAATTTGGAAAACAAAACTTACCAAGCTCAGGCATCACGTTTTATTTTTCGTAGAAACAAGGGCGCCGGCAGAATAATATAAAAGGGGGTGCAACCCTCTTACAAACTACCCTCCCCCCTAAAAAAAGTAAAAATATTCCGTTACATTTTGTTTTGTTATTACATATACTTTCATCTGTTAATTTTTTTCATCTATTTTAATCGAGAAAATTCTTATGAATCCCTCGAATACATCGATTCAGTTATTCAGGTCACACCGTTTTATTCAGCTGTAGCGGAGGCGGTCAAAATCGACCTAACTCTTCCAGATTCTACGTGCACTATTGAACGCACTTTTCGTACAATGCGACGCATCAAAACATGGAATCGGTTTACAATGTCTCACGCGAGATTAAGTAGTTTGTGCATGCTCAGTGTAAGATGACTCAGAATTCATTGAATAAGTTACAAGCAGATTTGGACAGCTAACAAGACGATTGCAATTCTTGTTTGATTATGCAATTTTCTAATTGTTATGGATCAATAATTACTTAATTATTTGTTCTTGAATAAAAATATTTTTATAACCAAATTTTTTTTCTGTATCTCTTTAATTGTTTAAAAGAAAGCCAGGGGGGTGCAAGTGCACCCCGCTGCCGGCGCCCTTGCTGAGAGGTACCCATATTGTAAAAATTGTGTGACATAGTTGGTGAAAATCAAAAATTATATTAAAAATCAACACAAAAATATGAATTTATCGTTTCTTGGGATACAAAAATAAAAGTTTTAAGAAAAGGTATTTTGTGAAACTAGTTTTTTCTTAAGTTGAATTTGCGAAGGTACCGCTAAGCAGTAGCCTGAACTGACACTTTTTACTTTTTTCTTTAGCATGTCGATTGTCATCATAAACTACAATAAAAAAGCATGATTTTCACTGCAATATTTATCCGAAACAAGTTATTTTATCACGATTATGAAAAGTTCTTGCATTCAGTTGATTTTATGTTTATAAATTAAGAATTTTACACGATAGAATTTTTTTTTATTACTGCACATATCGTAATTATGACATTTGGGGGGGGGGGGGNGTTATGTTTTTTTTTTGGGGGGGGGAGTGATTAAAAATATTTTTCGAGTAATTAAAAAGTGATTATTTTTTGTCAAAAAATTCTGGCTATGCACCCTGATTCGGATGATAGTCTTGAATATTTTAATTTGTAGTTTTAAAAGTTTTCATTGTGTTATAATTTCTGAAAGTACTCATGAATAAATTAACTTTTTTAATAAATTTTTTCTGAACGTAATTTAAAGTATTGTTTCTAATAAAACCTTAATATTTNAAAAAAAAAAAAAAAAAAAAAAAAAAACTAATTATGTGAAGAAAATTACCATTTACGTAAAAATTAGAAAAAATGTGAAATTATTTAGATAGTAAAAATAGTTTTTGATAGGGCTGAATTGATAATAATCAACGAATGCTTTAATTTTATTACCCGTGCATTTGTCGACACCTAGATTTTCATAAAATATTGGAGATTTGAAAAGTCGACTTATGCCTTGAGATATAAGGTATTTATATTTTTTCCAAAGTAAAAAAGCTTTTCTTGAATAAGAAGACTGTCAGGTACCGATGAAGACAAATTCAGGCCCACCAAATTCTCCGGGCCCACCCATACAAAATATTTTGAAATTAAATTACTGAAGTTTACATAATATTTTGAGTAATTAATCTTAACAATAGAAAAGAATCTATGGAACTGCATGATTCAAGATAAACATTCCAAGAAATTTTGAAAGCAGACAATTGAAGATTATTTTTCTAAGATGAAGTTTACGTATCTATAAATCAAAATCTAAAACAACAAAACAATGTTATGTCAAAATAAAAATAGTTTGGTGACCACAAGCAATTGAAATCATCAGTGATTTTTGCTAAGAGTCACTGATTAACTGCATTATTTTTAATTTAGTACGTAAACTAACACAAAGCTATCCCACCTTCCCCTAGACTTTTTATTAATTTTTGAGGCCTACAGAAATTATGGGCCCTAGGCCCATGCCTATTGGTCCTAGGCGATAATCAGGCCCTGAGGAAAGTGATTAGGCGCATATCAAATAGGGAGGTTCGAACCCCGCCGGCCGGTGTAATAAATGGTGACTGACGCACGTTAAATCTGTCGAGTCGCAAAGTCCTCCATGATCCCATAACAAATCATTACCTTTGGGGTTACTGGATTGGATATAGATCGTTCTCTGATTCAGGTCAAAAGTACGATCTGTGGATGAATGGGTCCGCCCTATAAAACGGGCTGCGACGTGTGTGTGGCTGAAGACGAATTCTTGGCCATAGGATGGCGCCTCTGAAAAAACAAGAAACGCACACTCTGCCTTAAATTTGCTCGGTTTCACCAAGCAGGATTGCCCGTGCGGCAAGTGGCATTAGAAACAACAACAACAAATAGGGTGGAAATCAATGCATAAATAAATTACGAACGTGTCCTTACCCTTCTCCCTCAAGAGAAACAGGAAACGAGCAAGCAGATTTATGAAGGCAAAATTAAAACAACACACTTAAAGAAAATCTTCTGACATCTGAATTAAAGACAGAAGAAACTGAGGTAGGCATTTTATTTAGGTCATACTAGAGCTGCTGACGACTATCTGGGAAGCATCTTTGAGGACATGCCATCGCCATTTTGATTCTCTGCAGAGGGGATGGCTCCCCTGATTTGGACGACCTGTGAGCGAAGTCGAGCACTTAACGGAATAACAGTTAAATGCATTCTCGGTCCTTAAGCAGGCTGATTCAAGAGGTCACCCAGCCGCTTACTGATTGCAGTCAGTGATACTTGACTTCAGTGTTCTACTGGGACCAGAAGAAAATGAAAATAATTTTCAGTTGAATCATAAATCAATTCTTAATTGCAATTTTTTACTAATAATGAAATTATTTATTTTTTATATATGTTCTTAAGAAAAAAAGAGTCTTATCATTTTAAATAGGGACGATTTTTTTGTTTTCAGTATAAAAAGAACCGCGAAATTCGGATGTTCTGGATTCTAAGGACAAGAGCGGGGTTACCCATTAGGCTATGGCCTCCTTAAAATGGATTTTTTGAAAATAAATTTTAAAAAATTAAGAAAAACAAAGATTTTTTAAATAAAAAAAAAATCAATTTCAAAAATATATGTTATGATTATAAAATGCTATGATTATTTTTTAGTCCTAATTTAATAAAATAAAGTAAAATGTAATTTATTTTTATTTTAAAAATGCTTTCTTAAATGAAAAGATATATAAATACTTTTATATTTGAATAAATAAAAAATATACGAGAAAAATTTTTTAATCTAAGGGCCCCAAAAATCTTAAGGGCCTAGGGCCCCGCGCATGCTTAATCCGGCACTGCTAAGGACCCATAGTTTCTGAAATCTTCACTGAAAGGGTATCTGCTACATTTTAGATTTTCAAATCCACGACTAATTCCAAGAACTTTTCACGACTTACCGAAGTTACTATTTTCTTCAACAAAAACTCAACACTAAATCTGATAATTCTCCCTCATCTGCTCAATCAGCCCACTGGATGTCATTGATGGCCACTCTAAGCTCTGTGGCAAAATCGCGGGTAACATGGCGATATTGTCGCAGAACGCAAATGAGTTCTTGAAGGCAAAAGGATTTCACTTTTGGGTTTCTTTACAGCAGAGTTTTTTTTCTGCATAGTTATACTCTAAAGATAATTTTCGCTTTCACCCGTAAACAGGGTGCGTAGCCAAATTATTTAACAAAAAATAAGCACCTTTTAAGCACTCAAAAAAATATTTTTAAGCATTTAAAAAAAAAATTCATAATTAGGGAGGGTTGGAAAGCTTTTGACAATTGCCAGTTTTATCTTGTTTTAATCGTCATGTTAAAAACAAACAACCTTTGGCAATGTTTTTGACATATTGTCAAAAATCATAAAATTTTAAATCCTGTGAAACGAATGGCGTTTTCATACGATACAGATTGACAATACGCCGAAACAGTTTGGGGTTGAATTATCATTGCGAAAACGTTGAATAGAACAATGTAAACCGTGACTTTTTACATAATTCGAAGAGAAAATCAACATAGTAAAGGAAAAATCTCATTTTGAAAAAGGAAAAATTAAGCACTTTTTAAAAACACCCAATGAAAAAGCACCCTTAAGGGCTTTTAAAAAACAAAAATAAGCACCTTTTTTTAAAAATGTTACGCACCCTGATAAAGAAAGAAACGCTCCTGATTTTTCTGTTCTTGTTTGAGAATAAAAAAACCCCGTCAATTAAGGGCTTGCTTCAGCTCGAATATTAAATTGATAAAATAAAATAAATAAAAAAAATTCTGAAATCACTGAAGTTTAAAATATAATTCACTCTAGAAATGTTTTTTTCTTTCGTTCATTTTTTGAAAGAACACCCTAAGGACATTTTATATTTTAATAAAATGTGACTGTGAGTAGGGATTTTGTTCAGGGTGAGTAGTCAAATCTTTCAACAAAAAATAAGCACCTTTTAAGCACTCAAAAAATATTTTTAAGCACTATATGCATTAACATAATTCAAAATAATTTTCAAAAACTTCAAATGATCATGAGAAAATAACTCGTTTCAGCCGAGGAACTTTTTTCTTGATTATATTATATTTCTTAATTATATAAAATTATCGAGAGATTTTTTGTTTCAATATCAGAGGGTGGAAAATGAAGTCGAAAATTGAAACTATCTCGCGAAATGCAGAAGAGTGTTGCACGTGAGAAGGCAATAATCTCACCTAACCCAGCTCAGTAGACGCACATACCGACTCGCAAGTATTTCATCAAACGTGTAAAATGATTGGCACTTTCATACGCTATGGACCGACGGTACGCCAAAATTAATTGTGAAAACATTGAATAGAAAACAGTGAAAAGCACGCTTTTGCATAATACGTGGTGAAAATTGACTTGGTAATGAAAAAAATCTCATTTTTGAAAAGGGAAAATTAAGCACTTTTTAAAAACACCTAGTGAAAAAAGCAGCTTTAAGGGCTTTTAAATAACGAAAATCGAAAATAAGCACCTTTAAGCACTTTTGAAAAACGCCACGCACCATGTTGTTACAAATTCAGACATTCGGAATACTGTGAAATTGGGGATTTGAATTCTGTTTTAAAAATGAGACCTAAATCCATGACTTTCCAGGTGTGCAGAAGATAATACTTCTTGAAGCAAATTTAAAAAAAATTGTGCGTGGAGTCCCTCCGCGCGGAAGAAGTTAAACTTCGCAACCTGCGACGTTAATAGTAGAAGAATTAGCAGTCGTAGAAGGATCACTTGTTCTATTCAACGACTCTTTTTCCTTCTCCGCTCGCTTCCGTGCTCTGTAATCACGGTAATATTGTGCATTTTTCCCTCGTGGACCTCTTGAGCCAGTGGAAGTGCTTGTGGTTGCCTGTATTGTAAATGTATTTGTATTAATAATGTATGTGAATGCGTCATAATGTAATTTCAGAAGAGAAAACCTAACAATCAATTGATATTCACAAGAGACGTACCTTGACATAACCTTAAATCCGTCGCATTGTCCATGGGATTGTTTTCACTCATTTTTTACAATTGTTATCCACTAAATTTGAAAATAAAAAATACTACCCCACTAAATTATATGTGTATCAAAACAAACTAAAAAAATATTTATAGAAAAACAATACTTTTATGACTTTTATTATTTTTATGCTAGTGAGAACCAAAACAATATGGAAAAGGGATGAGGGAAAACTGGATCCTACCACGTGATTTCCCGGCCAATAAAAATGTAGTGTTAAACGTTTAACGCGACCTTGTTGGAAGTCACATAAGAAGTATAACTTCAAAAATACTACCCTATTAAATTATATGAGTATCAAAACAAACTAAAAAAATATTCATAGAAAAACAATACTTTTATGCTAGTGAGAACCAAAACAATAGGAAATGAATGATGGAAAACTGGATCCTACCACGTGATTTCTCGGCCAATAAAAATTTAGTATTAAACGTTTAACGTGACCTTGTTGGAAGTCACATAAGAAGTATAACTTCAAAAATACTACCCTATTAAATTATATGTGTATCAAAACAAACTAAAAAAATATTTATAGAAAAACAATACTTTTATGCTAGTGAGAACCAAAACAATATGGAAATGAATGATGGAAAACTGGATCCTACCACGTGATTTCTCGGCCAATAAAAATGTAGCGTTAAACGTTTAACGTGACCTTGTTGGAAGTCGCATAAGAAGTATAACTTCAAAAAAAAGAAATAACTATTTATTTTGTCATAACATACACAAGATGAAGAAAAGGGAGAGAAATGACATCCATCACTTTGGGGGGTGTAAACTTTTACCAAAGCAATTTCATAAGAATTTTCTCCAATACACAGAGAGAGAACTTCACACGGACTCCAGGCTTGAAGTCCTTATCGACCTCATCCACCAGGGGGTGGGGGAGGAACATAATTAGATGACCCACCTGAAAATAAGGAAAGAAAAAAAAATTTAAACCAATAATTTCCACAATCATCATCTCACAATCACATCTGAAATTAAAACCAGTATACAAGTTTTCTTATGCAATAAGTCAACTTTGAAGAAAGCTATGAAATCCCTCAAAGTAAAGAACTCCAATTCCAGGGTTTCCACAGAAAAAAATGAACAAAATAGTTGCTTTTAGTAGCCTAAAGCATAAAAATAGTAGCCAAAAACTAGGAAAATAGTTGCCTAAATAAGAACAAAAATTCATCAAAAAAATAACTAAAATTTTGTTAATGACTCAATTGTCATATACCATGATCCACTCAGTCAAGTTGGTGGCAAATATGATAATTTTTATATAAACGTCTATATATATATATATATATGAAAAGTGAATACTCAAATTCAAAATTCACGCATCGTAATATCGCATAAATTTTTTTTTTTTAAAAAATCATAGTATTTTTTAAAATTATTTTTGTAGCGATAATCATTGAAAAGGTGATCGCGAAATGAAATAGACTTGCAATGGAGTCTGTGCAGATTGAACGAATTATAAAGTGAAGACTCAAATTTGCAGTTCAAAATCTTTTATTTTTTATAATAAAAAAAAAGTTCAGTGTGTTCAAAAACTATCTTGTGGGGTGCAGATTTTCCACCCAATTTATGCTTAAAAAAATAATAAACATCGTTAGGAGTACAGAAAAGTCTCCCAATAGTCTCCTTTTCCTGAAAATAGTTGCCTTTTTTTTTTTAGCCTTTTCAGGCAAAAGAAGTTGCCATAGTCGCCTCACGCCAAAAATAGTTGCCTTTTAGTCGCCAATGGCAACCCTGCTATTTGTAGACACTTTGATTTATAAACTTCAGCATAGGAACCTTTTTATTTGAAGCACTGGTTTTTTGCAACAACAATTAAATGTTTATTTTTATTGCCTTCTTTACATTGACAGGGTGCATAGCCGCCAAATCATTCACCAAAAAATAGGCACCTTTTAAGCACTTTTCAAGTACTCAAAAAATATTTTTAAGCACTTTAAAAAAATATCATAATTGGGTAGGGTTGGAAAGTTTTTGACAATTAACGTTTTTATCTTGCTTTAACCATCATGTCAAAAAAAAAAAACCTTTTTCACAATTGTGAAAAATTATGAAATTTTGAATCATGTAAAACGAATGGCGTTTTCATACACTACGAACTGACAATACGCCGAAATAGATTGGAGTGGAATTAATTATGAAAACGTTGAATAGAACAATGTGAACTGCGTCTTTTTGCATAATTCAAAGCGAAAATCAACATGGTAAAGGAAAAATCTCATTTTGAAAAAGAGAAAAATTAAGCACTTTTTAAAAACACCCAATGAAAAAAGAGAAAATCGAGAAAAAAGCACCTTTAAGCACTTTTAAAAAACGCTACGCACCCTGATTGAACCTAACTCAGAAGGCAAGAGAACCAAATGCTCAAGAAACCCAATTCGCTTGCTCGAGTGTAAAGTTTTGACAGTTAACTGCAACTTATGATAATCATAACAATTATTTACAACTGAAAATGTGACACAATTTTGTTGTTGTGGAACTAAATGTGTAGGTTTTTTTTCCTGATAATTTTGTACATAATTCATATTCAAGACTGTAAGCCCAATGTAAAAATCTGAAAAATTTCTTGAATAAAATCATGAATGACCTATTTCAAAAAACTAATATCTTCATAAATTTAAATCATTGATATTTTCTCAACATGACATTCTAAATAAATTATATGCAGTATAACTTAAATGAATAATTATGTACAAGTTTACTTGGATTTCTAATCACGTTTATTAGTCTACCAAAAAAATTTTAAAAATTTACCTAATATTTTTAAATAAAATATACAAGAATTTTTATGCATAAATGTGAACGATGATTTCTTGAAACTTATGGACCTTGGATACCTGGAAATTTCTGGATCGCAATTAGCAAAAAATCCAGAAATCCGTATTTTTTCCTGAGCACAATCATCTCTGAAGAAGAAATTAGTTCCCTTTCCACGAAATTCCAAAACTTTTTATTTTTAAAAGTTCAACAAAATTTATATTCAATAAAAATGTAATGTCAACTTAGATCATAAATAATAAATTGTCAGAACTATAAACATGACTGAAGGGTAAAATAACACTAAGAGAATTTACTGGGTAGTATTAAGAAGAAAAAAAACTTTTTACTAGCACAAAGTTCAGAAATATATATATATATATATATATATATATATAACAATTGTGTGGGATTGCATAGGGATAGTAAGAATGTATAAAGAACGGCTTTTGAGATTTTCTGCACTATTTAAGCATTTATTCCATTAAAAGGCCCAAAATTTTATGTCATAAGTGTTAAAACAATATTTGCAAGTGCACATTTGTTATAAAACTGCACAATTAAAAAAAAAGTAATCTTTCTATCCNATATATATATATATATAGATACATATATATATATAGATACATATATATATACACATATATATATATACATATATTATTTATATATATTAATCATCATCATAGTTGGCCAGACAGTCCAATGTTGGCCAATGCCCTCCTCTGCAGATTTCTCTTTCACGACTTTTAATTTATCTTTGATCTCTAATTCTTTTCATTAATTGCAAGAAAATCGGACTCCACCGAATCTTCTCATCTCAATCGCGGGCTTCCCCGCTTTTTTGTTCCAGTGGGTTTGAAAAGCAATATCTTTTCGATTGTATTGCCATAGCTCATTCGAATCACGCGGACCATAAAATTAATTCTGTTTATTTTCATATATATAATAAAATCCGGTTGTTTATAAATCTTGAACAGTTTGAAGTTAAATCTCCTACTATACTAAGCAAAATCTTTCTCTCAAATATTAGGACACAATTTTCTTCCAGTTTTGTCATTGTCCAAGCTTCAGAAGCAAACACGGTTTGGACTGGTTAAGACTGGCTTGGACAAGAGTTTTGTAAATTAAGAACTTTAATATATTAATAATCTGTGTCTAATTGAAGTTAAGTTATATTTAACCAACAAAAGAACATTTTGAAAACGAAATGAAGTATTGAAACAAAATATTAATTAGGGGAAAGATATGATTGCAAAACTTCTACTTTAAAAAGAAAATAATTAAAATTTTAACACCAATTATCAAACCATTTCAAAAAGAAACTAACAAATATTATTATTTAGTTAATCCCTGCTAAGTCAAATAGCTAAATATAATGCATTTTATTAACAGACAAGCAAATAAATATTTATATTAAGGACAAAGCAACAGTAATATTTCTTGATCTTTAGTTACAAAATAAATAAATTTTTCTAAAATATAAAACAAAAATGCAAGAAGATGAAAAATAAAAGCAGAATTTTTTAATCAATAAAATAAAAGAATAAATTTTCAACAACTAAGTCATCTTTAAAAAAACATATCTCTTTTTTTTTCTTCACAAGCACAGATACTAGTTGAAAACAGAATACAGGATTTTCACTCAATTTTAAAAAAAAATTCAATGACTTTCAAGGACCTATTCAGTATTACAGTTATTTGCTAAAGTACATGTCAACCAAATTTTACAATCATGTAGAAGCAGAAATTGTATATTTTTAAAGCACAATGCTTATTTGACCACAAAAAAAAATATTTATTAAATTTATCAGTTAATACAAATGGTTGATAGTTACATTATTGTTTCAAATCACTTAAAAGTTCCTATTGACGAAAAAAAGAAGATCCAATTGACAAACGAACAATACTAGCCAACATTTAAAAACTAGCTTCAGTGAAACTCTTTATGAAAAATTTAATGAAATGAATAAGAATTAATGAATAATGCATATTACATTAAACAAGCATAGTAAATAATTGATAAAATGTGTGTGAATGTACGGTTATTAAAATATAAATACTATTTTTTAATATGTTAGATCAAATTTTAGGTTACAGGAAATGTATGTAATTAGATAAAATATCAAAATAAATCCATTTAACATATCTGTTTCAATTTTAATAACAAATTATCTACTTTGTTACTTCAGAATATCAGTAATGTACACTACCGGTCAAAAGTTTGCGAAAATTTTGAAATCTGCGAAAAAAAGGTCTAAATNTTGACTGGTAGTGTATTTCGAACATTATAAAACCTATTGTAGAACGATATTTTACAGATAACTAAGACTTACCGAGCTTTGTTTTCTTTAAAATATATCCATAAAATATGAAGCATGACTTTTAAAATTTTGTGAATATGCGTTATTTTCACTAAGCATAATTTTTTAATCGCATTTATATGAATCTAATTTATAGATATACTATATGCAAATCAAAATGTTAAGAAAGGTGAAGTAAGTGTCGAAGATTGCGTAAATTACGTATCACAATGTGTGATTTGATAATTAAAATTGAATTGTTGTGTATGTTTCTTAAATCAGAACAATATGAATAGCAATACGCACAAACTAACAAGACGTAAATCACACTGTGTGATACATAAATCACTTTAATGTGAACAGGGGTAGCAGCAAAGTTTTTTAAAATTTTAGGGTAATTTGAGGAACTTTTTTCAAAAACTTTTAGGGGTAATATATGATTTTGCTAGGATAAAAACAGATCACACGGTAGTTTATTACATAACAGAAGATTATTACAATTCATCCACACATATCATAAATAATTGCAAGCCATAAAATAAAGCTCTGAAATTTATTAAGTCAAGAATGAAATCTCTAAAGTGTAAAAATGAAACTTCAATTTTACATATTACCTATCAAAAATTAAGTGCATAATTCAGGAACAGGCAAAAGTGAGAATAAATCAAGAGAAAAAATAAATTAACACCAACTTGGATTTTTATTTAATTTTTAATTTCTTAATCAAAACTTTATTATTGCCCTTTACCTTACTTTATTAAAAAAACAATTGTGTGATATTATTAGATTTCAAATCAGCAATTTATATTAGAAAATAGAGAAAAACAAATTAATCATAATCATTTTTCTAATATATTCTTGATATGATTTGTGAGATTCTTTTACTGCCCTCAATAGTGTTGTGGTGATCTTCAACACTCCTCCATAATTTTGAATGGTATCTTTGATTAGTCTAAGAGACATAATAGTATTCTCATGGTGACTCACATTAAGCATTGCTTTATTTATCGAAAAACCTCTCTCAGGATCGGAATTCCCATGTGGAAAATTAAAACAGTTTTAATTAATGTAGTTAAATTCTTACATTTTAGATTATTGCTTTTTTATTTATATTTAGCCTATACCTCTAATTTTTTAGGAACACCAACAAAATTTTATCAGATTTTTAGGAATTTTAGGGTATGCACATAGTTTTAGGAATTTTATGAATTTTAGGGGGAATGCGACCCCTGTGTGAACTCTGTTGCGTGATTAGCTAATAGTTTTCATATGAATAGTGGTCATTATGACGCAAATTGCACTTTGTGATTCAAAAGGCACTTAATACTGAACAGCTATGTGTTATTCTTAAACCATTTTGATGAGAATTGTGAGCGGTAATTTTTAAATCTCTCTTTTGTGAATGGCAATGCTTGATTTTTAAACAACTAGAATAGGAATTGTGAAGCATGATTCCGAAATTACTTAAATATGTATCACATTATATGATTCAGAAATAACTTAAAAATTGAAATCACGATGTGTAATTGATTAATCACTTTAATGTGAATCATGATGTATGATTTATAAAATACCTTAATCGAATTCTGATGAGTAATTTGCAAATCACTTTAAAGTAATATTCGATATGTGATTCATCAATCATTTTCATCTAAATCACAATTTGTAGAACATTTTATATGAATTCCAATCCGTAAATCAAGAATCAGTTTAATGTGAATCACGACGCTTATTCATAATCAAAGAAATATGTAGAACTAAATTTTATTTATTAGCAGTAAAAACTAAATGCAAAGATTTGATTATAAATGACAAAAAATTAATTATCCTTCGTACATAAATTAAAAGGACAATTAGGATAACAATATTAACCTGACGTAATTAATGAAGTTAACACATTGAACATATTTCTAAACCAATTAAACATTATATATCATTCGAAAACTATGACTACATAACCTACAATTTGCTAGAAATTTCTGCTTTCAAAACATCAGAGAGATAAACAATAATCTGATGTGAAAAATCTAGGAGAGAAAAGTTTTGCATCTTCTTTAACCCCTTTTCACTTCAAGCATTAAAAATTGCATCTACAGAATTTCTATAATATTCCTTTGAATTTATTTATTTTTTTACTACTTTTTTGTAAGAAAGATTACTATTACTTTAAATCCTAAAAAAATCAATTACTTTTCAAGTACCCTATGGCAGAATTCAAGGACTTTCCTGGGCCCTGATTTTTTTCCAACTAAATTCAAGGACTTTCAAGTACAGTGGGAACAGTGACAATTCCCAGTTTTGGGGGACTGACAATGGGAGATTCCCTAAAGAATAAATTCTTCTTTAAAGAAACTAATTAGAAATTTAGGTTTCAGGGTTGCTACCCAAATCTGGAAGAAAAAAAATTCCCTGAACATATTATACACACTATATTAAGAGAAAACAGCAATTACTTTGCTCTTGTGTGAGCTATAGTGGGCTAACTATATTCATTAGTTTTTAATTGCTGGAAAAACATCTGAACATACTTAAATAATGCTATAGTAAATGAAATAGTTTAGTATAGCTGAAATATCATGGTTAAATATCCCATAGATAACGCTTTGAGTTGGTCACCATATTTCAAAAGACGAAAATAAGAAACAAAACTTCCTGTATTTTCCCAATTTGTAAAGAAAAAAATCCGAATTCCCTGCATTTTCCCTGTTATTTTAGGTGATTTTTAAATTCCCTGTATTTTCCAGGTTTTCCCTGTGGAGTGGCAACCCTGGTTTCTATGTGTAACATCTCTAACTTTGATTTGTATTTTAAGGGTGACCACCAGGGTTGGAGTTTCTGCCGGCAAAAAGGGTTTTTTGCCAGGACAGTAGCAAAAACCTGGTAAAAACAGGCAAAAACTGGTAAAAACCAAATTATCTACATAGCTGATTAAATATTATTACAAAATACTTGAAACAAATTTAAATCAATCATAAAGAATAATAATTTTGATACATTACATGAAAAAATTATTTTTAACACATTAATAATTAATATAACGGCAATAAATATTAAAACATAGAAAGTTTTTGACCTCTTTTCATTTTAGAATCCTTAAATAAATGTTTTTTTACAAATAAATAAATATTATTATTTGTATAATATTATTATTTATTATAAAAAATTATTATTTGTACAATAATTAACTACACATGTTGATAGATATTTTATGCTTTAAATTATAGTTATATTAATTTAAAATAAGTTCATTTCACTGGAAAAAAGAGAATAATCGCAAATTTTCCAATCAATAATGTTTTAAACTACTAAAATGATATATTATTAAATTATGATTTAATTATGGAATAATAATTTTGTTAATTTTTTTGTAATTATTTATATTTATAGTATATATTTCAATTTTAAGAATAATTTTGTACCAAAAATGTGTTTTTGTCCTCTCATCTTGGAAAATATAGATTTTTGCCAATTTGCTTGGCAAAAACCTGTTTTTGCCAGGATGGATTTTTCCACCTGCAGCAAAATCTTGCCAACCCTGGGCTCTTCCATAATTATTTTGTTGAGCTTAGCTGAAAAATCAAAGATGTCACATTTCTTAAGCTAAAAAAGTAATTGAAGCATATACAATTCAGTATCATGATGTAGAACAATGCTATTGATTAGTGACTTAATTCAGGAATCTTTTTTTTCTTTAAATAAAAGAAAATAATTTTGTAATTATAAACATGCAATTTGAATTACTTGAAATAAACTTACTTATATCTGAAAAAGATCTGAAGTTTCCTCTGCCTGGTGGCCTTGGAGGTCTGAAAGTTTTAAAACAAAGTATAATTTTGAGTAAAGAAAATATACAATTTCAAACTTTATTATTCATTTCTTAAAACATGTAGATAAATATGTTTGCTTATGCCATCTAGAAATACTTTACAAAATCAATGGTTTAAAAAAAATGCTTGCATTTTAATTTGTTTAAAGCTCTTTTGATTAAGGTTTGGGTCATGATAACAAACAATAATGCACCAACTTTCTTCTCATCGACTACAAGGTATATTAAATTATAGCATTTGTATATAATTAATGAAAAATAATGCAAGATAAAACCTAAACAGTCACAGGGTGCGTAGCCTTATTTTTGAACAAAAAATAAGCACCTCTTAAGCAATTATAAAATATTCTTAAACTTTTTATATATATATATAAAAGGGGGATATTTCTGTATCATGATCTGTCGTGCCAATTACAATCGCCAAGGTGCCAAATAGATTTTATGCTTGCAAATTTAAAAAAAACAACATGTAAATGTTTACCCGAAGGTAGCTACATTTCAAGTTGATCCTTTCATGATGATTTTTTTTTTTTAGTTTCTCGCGGGCCACTGTCCGGAAATTGCCTGGACTTGGCAATTATTCTGCTACAGATCATGATACTGGAATCTCCCCAAATATAACTATGCTAATAAAAATTTCATGCGCACAAATGAAAATTTTTTCTTTTATTATTGAAAGTTCTTATGCATGTTTATACATATATTTAATATAATCCATAAATTGAGCATTTATTTAACGCGCAATAATTTAAAACCTTTCCCACAAAGAAATTAATAATATTGATCTAATTATCTCAGAAAATGTGATGATATGTCTTCAGTAGGTTGGGAAATTGATCAGTCTCACGTTACTAAGACTCATTAATATTTAAATATACTGTCCAGAAAGATATAAAAACTATCTTTCAAAGGTCAATTGTGCTCTTCTCTATCATACACCAGCATTTAATGTTCCAATTTTTGGGCCTCCGGCCCTAACTTTAATAAAATTCTAATATTTCGCCATTTTCCTGTATATTTTTCAATAAACACCGGTGACACTACGAATTTGCAATGTTAATGCTTTCAAAGTGTAACATATATATATTTATACTGTCGGACCTCCATTTAACGAAGTCGCTAAATCCCGATAATAAGTTTGCTAAATAGAAATCTCTTTTTGAAATACCTAATTAACACAAAACAGGTTTTAAATTCATAAACACTAGACATAATTAAAATAGTAATTGATACACATTTATCTTGTTAACTAGTATCTACTATTTATTTTACAAATTATAACCATGAGAGAAATCGGCATGGAAATCAAGAAGAGAGCAAAACATTATTTAGTGTTACACTATCATGCTACATACATTTTCAATGAAAAAAAAAAAAGCAAAATTGTTTACACATAAATTTTTACACAAAAAATTTATCTGTAAAATTATGGTTACATTTATAATTAAAGTAATTTTAAACGCACATCACCACATGCATCCTTTTTAATTGCTATTTACCAGGGTTGGCAAGGTTTAGAACAGAATGGATTAATCCATGGTTTAAACCGTCCTGTCCAAAACCTCTTTGTCCAAAACTGTCCAAATTAATTCTTTTAGCATAGTAGTGATACATCACCAGTGTCAGTAACTGAAACTGATGTTATGCCCTTCAAAACTGTTAATACATTTTTCAGTTATTTTGTATTTTCAATTTAAATTAATATATTTATATTTAAAAACATTTTTTTTAAAAATAGATGTCTTTTTTATCATCCTGTGATGCAGAAATTATAACATTTTTTTAAAAAAATATTGTGAAAAATAAAAGGTTAATTTTTGAACAAATTTAGTTTTTTTTTTAAGAAAAATTATTATTTTTTAATATTGCCATATTTATCCTTATGCAAAAATATTATTTATCAGTATTAAAAGCATATTTATATTTAAAGGATTAGGTATTCACTTTTGTTGTTCAATGAATTGTGGAGCTTCAAAAATTATAAACCTTTTCCTATTATATTATATTATTTTCTTTTAATAAGTTATAGTAAATTGTATAAAAAATATCAAATATTTATTGATACATGTAATTATTATGTGTACAATGGTTACACCTATAGAATTTTTACCTTTTACCAAAGTTCAAGGTTTTGGACACTTTAAGACAGTTTTACCCAGTTTAGGACAGTTTTACCCAGTTTAGGACAGTTTTACCCAGTTTAAGACAGTAAAACCCACATGTCCTGTCCAAAACCAGTTTAGGACGTTCAAAACTCCAACCCTGCTATTGACAAAGTCCTTAATTTCGTCTGACATTTTCGTTTGAATTGCAAACAAATAGGGAAAGGGATTTTACTGCTTTCTCCATAGCAGTAAAATTCCTTCACTTTGTTCTCCCCTTGAACTGACATCTTCATTACACATAGGACATTCAAAATGAAATCTTGATGAACTTCAGTACCCTCTGTCTTACCTGGTGTCATCTTTGAGTGTTTAACTTTTTTAGAGAAACTTAGGTTTACCTTAGAACATTTTTAATCTTAGAGGCACTTAGCCTTTAAGATTAAAGGCTAAATGCCTCTTAAAGTGGAAGGGGGACACTTTAACTTTTAGTCGACTATTTTAATTATTCTATTTATCTTATTTGTATTTAATGTGATTTTTCATATTTTTACCATTTGATGTTTTACCTGACCTTACTTTTATATGGTTTTACCTGTATTTTTTGACACTTTTATTGTTGGTTAATTTTATTCACTTAGATATTTTAAGCACTTTTAATTTTTATTCCGTTTTATTTTTAACATCTTTTCGATTTTGGGATATTTTCTATGAGTATCAATCTTTTTAGTTTTGATTTTACCTTTCTGTAGTTTTGCAGTGTTTAGTTCACGTGACAACGGGTGAAACCCTTATCCGCAAACTTCTTCGGGGGTAGGTCGGTTACTATTAGTCTTACTGCTTTTTCTAAAAGTTAAGCGGCTTCGAAAATCAATTCAAGGTCATTTCCCTCTTAAAATGCATTAACAAGTTTGAAACTTTCTGAAATATTTTGAGAAATAGAGAAAGTGGATATCAAAGAAAACTTCGTTAAATAGAAAATTTACTTAGCTATATGGAAGGAATTTTACAAAGAAATTTCCAAAATGTTCTTGGTTCCTCCAACACAATCACTCCTTAGTAATGATTGCCGAAAAAAAGATTAAAGATAAAATCCTGGGAATCGGATTTCTCAAGTGCATGTTACGCTCGAGATTAATATCATATAAAAAATATCGGATTTAAAAAAGTATGGCAAAATCAATAGAAATAACAGCCAAAATATTGATAGAATCATTGCCTTAAAAAGTAAATACTCAAATGCACCATTCGAATTTTCCACATTGTTTGAAATACATTGGGATATTTAAAAGCCATGTGAAAATCAATGTAAGTAACTGCCGAAAATACAATCAAATCGGGTCTACAATATCGGCATGAATTGAGCGCTTCAAAAAGTGATTATTTAAATGCGTGATTCGAATTTTTCATGTAAATTTTTGCAGAAAAGCAAATCAAAATGATTTACCTTCCAAAGAAAAATCTTTCTGCAAGAACTCAGTGAAGTTCTGCGACAATGTCGCCGCGATTCTACCATGGGCTTCTATAGTTGTAGTTGCTAATGAAATGTTAATTTTTTTGCGTCAGAAAGGATAAAAAAAATAAAAAAGAGAGAAAAAGTTCTAGATAAACTTGATGCTAAAAGATGTCAGTTAATATTTAAGGTTTCAAATTATCAACCAGTTTAAAT
Source organism: Parasteatoda tepidariorum (assembly GCF_043381705.1). Taxonomy (NCBI): domain Eukaryota; kingdom Metazoa; phylum Arthropoda; class Arachnida; order Araneae; family Theridiidae; genus Parasteatoda; species Parasteatoda tepidariorum. The sequence goes on along the minus strand of NC_092208.1, from coordinate 1,976,732 downwards.
TTTAATTCCACTTTCAATTATCATCATCATATCTGGCTAGACAACCCAGGGTGGGCCAGTGCCTTCCTTTGAATTCGAATCCACTTCTCTCTACTTTTGACACTTGTTCGCCAGTTTTTCTCCTTTAGAGTAAGGAAATCAGTCTCAACTAAATCTAGCCATCTCAGCCTGGGTCTACCTCTTTTCCTGTTCGTTAGGGGTTTGTGTAATAGGATTTTCTTTAAATTTGAGTCATCATTCCTTCTGAAAATGTGAGCTGCCCAGTTCATTCGATTTATTTTAATGAATTTCACAATATCTGGCTCTCTGTAGATTTTATACAGTTCAGTATTATATCGTCTTCTCCAGGAATTATTTATTTTTATCCCACCAAGGATGGCCCTCAAAACTTTTCTCTCAAAAATGGCAATTTTATTTTCACCAACTTGAGTTAGGTTCCAGGTCTCAGAGCCATAGGTAAGTATTGGCATAATTAATGTTTTATAGAGTAAAAGTTTTGTATTTTTTGATAAAAGATTCCATTTTCAATTAATTATATGGAAATACGTTTTATTTTTTTGCATTAAAAAAATGGGGAGAATCCATCTTATTTTATTTTTTTTTTTGCATTTTGCTTTAAGTCATCATATTTGTAATGATATTTATTCAGGTGAAAATATTTATATTACTTGAATCTTAAACAAATTATTCATAACATACATACCCTCTGTCATTTCTTGATCTGCTGTTAAGATTTGAATTTCTACCAACACTCACAAAAGGCTGAAACGTTTAAAAAAATGTTAATACATAATAAGTAATATAAGTAAACATATAAGCAAGACTAAGTATAGATCAATTAAATTCAGATTCAGACATCTATCAAATGACATTTGTTTTCATGAATTTTTAGCTTTCTGTCCTCCATTTTTACCCACTTTATAATCCGAGCAATTTTTTAAATTTTTTTTTATCCAGTCATTTGTAAACTTGTATATTTAATGACATTTGCTTTCATGAATTTTTAGCTTTCTGTCCCCCATTTTTACCCAGTTTATAATCCACACTTTTTTTATCCAGTCATTTGTAAACTTGTATATTGAAAGACAACGGCTTTGTGACCAAAACTACTGTAGTTGTTACTTTTTCTTTAGTTAGAAGCGTAGTGTGCTGCATTTTTTAAAATATTAGTGTAGTAAGTAGTGTAAGAATAATAATAAAAACAGTTGTTTGAAGTGATTTTAGGGAACTTTTTTTTAATGCCAGTTTAGTAAAGAAACACTATTCCAAGACAAGTAATTGGTTGAATCTGATTGGAACAAATCTTTCCGGGTCCCTCAATGAAAACACTGAGAATGCCCCCTGAGGCGAAACGTTAAAAAGAAGAATGTATTGCTAATATTTAAACTAGCAATTATAAATAATAGCTAATTCATCACTTCCGCCACACTTCCAACGTATCTGCCATTCATGTAACACTGACGTTATTTCAATGGAAGGAACGTATTTTCTCAGTAATTTTTGATTTCTTATTTTCTAAGAGGAAATAAAACAGCATTAAATACTTAACAAAATTGCAAATATTTGTCATTGCATTTCTTAAATTAAATGTTTGAAGTCAAGAAAGAACAAATCTGTAACAAAATGGTTTAATGCAAGAAAGTGGCTCATGTAAACGTGAATAACTATTTCTCGTTACTTTCATTTTGATAGTAGATTGTGAGCACTATATTTAAACAAAAGTAGTTGTAGTTAACCACATTTTGTAATAAAGTAGTTGAAGTGAACTAGAATATAATGTAGTTTTTCCAACCACTGCTTAAGGGTTTACGCTTATGACTTCCTAATCACTTGACATTTTAGTTGGCTGTCACAAAAAAAAAAAAAGACATTTTATCTGTTATTTAACACTATACAAACGCATTTGTTAATAATATTTTTAAAATCCCATAGATGGCTTCCAGAACAGCAATGCATAAGTGAATTGTTGTTCAGAATTCTTTCTGACATTGTAGTATAAACATCATTAATTTTTTTTAATTAAATATATTTTCTGTTGAAGGCGTTTCGTAATGAATTGAACCTGGAGATCATCTTATTTAATAGTGTTTATGCTTTATATAATATAGGCAAGAAAAGTTCCGTTTCTATAATTGAGGAATATAACAAACTTATACATTTTAGAGATGCATCAGGCATAATTGGATAAATAAGACGATATATTACATAAATATATTATATAATTTTAGGAAGAACGTATAGAAAAATGATGCTTTTCTCTTTTAATCTGGGAACTGTTTTTTTTTAATCCTTCCACCAAATAATGTTGTTCTTCGTAAAGATATAATTAACAAAGTAAACTATAAATCATACTTACATCAAGTAAACTTGAAAAGCTGAAAAATAAACATAAAAACTTATTGAATTATGATTTTTTTTAAAACACTTGAACACTAAATAAACTCAAAGCTATTTGCCAGAGACACTTGATACATTGTTATTGTACATTAAAAAAATGATAAAAAGAAAATAATACTGAACATCTAGAGCAGGGGTTTCCAACTTACATGAGGCTGGGGGCTACAATTAAAAACACAAATCAAATGGCAGGTCGCAACTTTATCATAATTTTATGTAGGACTCTTTTATGTTTGAAGGAACATTAAATATTACTGTCAGATTTTTACCAAGTTGTACAAAACAAAAGTATTGAATTACAAATTAAAATAAGAAGTAGATTTTTCTAAAATATTTAATTGCATACTATAAAATTCGGACTACAATAACTTTAATGTGCATCTATGTATTAAACAATTAATGTGCAACAGATACCTAATTGTTAAGATATAAAACTTTAATAACGTTGGTATTAAAACTTACATAGTAGCACACAAAACGTTCAATGAGAAAATTGAGGTTTGTCTGCTGCAACCACCAGAGAATAGATATTTACATTTTAAATTTAAAATTTACAAATGTGTGTGTAAATATTTTCGTCTAAAACGAGTGGTTCAAAAAGTTAAATCGGAGAATTTCTTTGAGAAAATTTCTGATACACACATGCTAAATTATATTCACAAAATACAAAAAAATGAAATAAAAAAGAGCAGCATACACAATTATTTTTGTATATGAATAAATATTTTCTTGGATGCAAAACCTGACCGGTCAAGTTTTACCATTTACCATAGGGTTTTACCATTTTACCATAACCGTTCATTTGACCGGTTATGGTAAGTTTAGTGTTAAGTGATAGCACAGAATTCTAAGTGTTAATTCCTTGTGTATCTTGTTAAAATGTGGTGCAATACGCAGTTCAGCTTCTTAAAAACGAATTAAATGATGAACTATTATCCGAGTTTAAGAAAGAGAAATACTGCTTTTGCAGTAAAGAACTTTATGAAATAATTATCGAGTTCATCTGTAACAAAAACATCTGAATGAAAGCACAACAATTTTGTGAAAAGTTATGTTCAGGTCGGGATAGCCTGTTTTGTAGGGCACTGGGCCCATGTCCAAGAATTCTTGGGTTCGATCTCTGCCAGCTGAAGACTCCCTATGCAGTAAATAGTGACTGACGCATGTTAAATCTGTCGAGTCGAAAAGTCCTCCATGCTGCAAATCAATACCTCCGGGGGTACTGATCCAGTAGTTTCCTTGTCTTTTGGATTGGTTCAAAAATTACAAGGCTACAGAGTTGGAGATTAGTAGAAGTCGTAAACCCATTAATTGGGTAGTTTGCTTAATGACAAATATAAAATAAAAAAAAGTTATGTGCCGACAAAAGGTTTGAAACTACAAAAGTTAATAAATTGCAATTGAGATTTTGTACTTGAAAAGTTTTTTATTTTATCCAAATCTGACTCATTAAGTCTTAATACAAATAAGGATTTAAAATTGAAAGGACATTAAAGGATGTATGTTTTTCCGTAATGAAAATAATGTGGAATAATCGAATGAAGTGCAATATTTTGCATAGAGTGGCGTAACAATAAACCACCCTGTTTTTAGCCACGAGACTTCCTTCATGAATTGTTAGTTCTTTAATCAGTGTTTTCTTCTAAATTATAAATTTTTTTAAAGTTGATTTTCAGATGTGTCACAATCCATTCTATAAAGATTAATAAGTTTTAGAGGATTTTGTGGGATAGTACACACTCTGTTATGTATTAAGTAATACAGTCAATTGTTGATCATAAGTACTTTTTAAACACTAAAAAAATATTTTTGAGCACTATAAAAATTAACAAAATCCAAAATAATTTTCAAAGACATTACACGATCATCATAAAATAAATAGTTTCTGACAAAGAACTCTTTTCTTGATTACACAAGCATGAGATTGAGATTATCTTGCAAAATGCAGTAGAGTTGCACATGAGAGTACAATAATTTCATCGAACTGAACTCAGTAGACGCACAAGCTGACTCACAATTATTTCATCAAACATGTAAAATTATTGGCGCTTTCATGCGCTACCATAACAAATCAATACTTTCAGTATCCGAGGGCACACTGAAATTGATTGTGGTTGAATGAATTGGGAAAACCTTGAATAGAACATTGAGAAAAACAAGTTTTTGCATAATACGTGGCAAAAATTGACATGGTGACGAGAAAAAATCTCAGATTTGAAAAGGGAAAATTGAACACTTTTTAAAAACACCCAATGAGTAAAGCCCCTTTAAGGGCTTTTAAAAAACGAAATTAAGCATCTTTAAGTACTTTTTAAAAACGCTACGCGCTATGTTATATTGTGTGTACTAAAACACATATAAAAGGAAAACAAATCTCAAAATGAGATTTGATTATTAAAAACGATACGCTTCCTGTGTAATATAGCCAGTGATTTAATATGCATTACATTCATGAGAGTATTTATTCATTTTGATTGATAGGCACTTTAACCCCAATTTTATAGCACCTTAACTTTAACAACCCCCTTCCTTCAAGCTGAGAACATTGTCAACTTGAGTTATGTGTTTTTATTAGATCAAATATTCCCCCCCCCTTAAATTTAATAGTGCCTTTATTTATATTATGCTTAAGTTATATACGTGATGTTTCTTAAAACAATGGCTATGTGAGCAAAATTTTTTACAAATTTGTTAAAACTTTGCAACTAAGATAAAATCCTTATAAATTAATTACTTTAACAATGTTAATCATTATTTTAGCCTGAATTGACTTTACTAACAAATTCTTTGTAATATTAATTACCTTTTTTTTTAATTATTTAGGTTAAACATTTTAGTTGTTTCACTTAGCTATAGATTCTGGATGATTAAAAATGAATTGAATATCTTACTAGAAGTATACAAGATTGAAGAAGCCCCATATCAGATTGGAAACTCGCTCCAAGCTATTATTCAAAGATGATCCACCTAGAAGAGAAAACACAAATTTAGAAATAAATTCTTATTTTAATGTACAGTCGTTTATCTCGAATCTCACGCGAAAGATGAGAAATTTGACATAAAGGGGTTTCAAATTATACAGGTACTTTAAATAATTAAACTAAGAAATTCTACTAATACTGCTTTAATTGTTTTCAGTAGAAAAATATAGGCATTTCTGTAAATTAATTATACCACATAAAAACATGTTTAACATACATTTAACACTGAAAATAATTTTTCTAATATTTCTGACATCTAACCCTCTTAATTTCGATAAATCTTTAAAGATTAGAAAGAGCAACAAATCCCTCATGGCCAGCATGTTTCTGGGATTCAAGAAAAGCTTGTAAAAATTCTACAACTTTTTCTTCCTCTTTTGCACACACTTTTGGTTCATCAATATGATCTTCCTTTAACACTATCTATGACTTCCACATCTGTCAATGTTCCGCAGGTTGCAGTCCACTTGCAAAAATCTTCAAAATTAATGTCAGCATTAAATCCCAATTTTGTTGCATTTAATTCTCCCAAATCTGGCACAACATTTCCAGCGTCAAGAGTTTCCTTTCTGATGCTTTCAATCTCTTGTTCATCATCTTCACAACTATTCTTTGAAACCATTTTGGATTGGTTTTAGATACACATTTCTCAAGACATACCAAACTCCTAATTATTCTTCGACACGTTCGTTGCAATTTTGAGATGAAAATGAATTTCTATTCCCAGCTTTCTTATCTAGCAGGGGTCTGTCCAGACATTTTGTGAAAGGTCAGTTTTTGTAAAATTGTGAAAAAATTGCTCGTAATTTGCGAATATAAAATAAACGTTCAGTCACATTCTTTCAACCAGGGTCCGCTTTTGTGAATTTGGGCAAATAGGGTCTGTTATTGCAAAAAAACTTTTTCAAAGAGTTTTTAAATTGAAAAGGCATACAAGATTATGCTCAACACTGTAAAATTATAGTTAAAGAGATTAAATTTTAAAAAATAAACAGCAATTGCAGCTACTAAATTAGCGATTCAACATATAAAAATTTGGTATTTAGCCTATACTGCTGAACGCAGAATATTCATTTCGGACGAATAAAGTAAGAAGCGTCTGCCGAAGACAAAATTTAGTTCGTTTACACATGTCTTTCTCCCCCCCTTCCTGGGAAGGGTTTATTCGATTAACAAAACAATAATGAAGATAAACAAATTTGTGAAGGGTCCAATTAAAAGACAAATTGTTTTGTGAAGGGTCCGTTTTCAAGTTAAAAAATTTTGTGAAGGGTCCGTTTTTATGAAAAGATACTTTGTGAAGGGTCCGTTAACGGACCCAAATTTCTTCTAAACAGACCCCTGTCTAGGGTTGAGAAGATAACCCCAGGTAGTCACTCCGTACTACTCATCAACCCCTCACTTACTGCCAGAATCATTATATTACTTTCTAGTTAAGAAAGTGCAGGGATAGTGATCAAAGTTCCAAGAAACATCCCCAACCTGTTCATCCCTACTTCCTACGGGTTCACAAAATTCAGCTCTGTCTGCAAGATAAAGAAAGTTATGTTGTTTGGGCATTTGTGCTCTAGTATTAAAAATTCGAGAAACTGAGGTTTTGAAAAGAAAACAAATTTGACATAAACATGGAAAATACATTAATTTTAGCCCTTTTGCAAAATTAGTTTGGGCTTTCTGCGATATAGCCTCTCTAATACTAATATCTTTCTGCAAGATACTTTTAATAATAACAAATATACATGTTAATAAATTATTATCAGATCAAATAAAATAATTTCTTAATTAAATATGTAATATCTTTTTTAATTCTAATATCATGGGCTATATTCTCGTATTTTGTAGGGAGAAAACACACTAATTATTTCCTTTTTTGCTTTTTGTGAATCATCATCTCATTGAAAAAAATAATAAACAAAACTAAAACATCGCGAAATCTGTAGCAGTAAATCAAACTCTTCAAAAAAGAGTTACTAAATGCGCGTTTTCATTTCGAGATTCGTTGTAATAAATATTCTCATATTAAAAATATTGGATTTTAAAATTTTGAGGAAACCAATAGTAATAATTGCATTAAAAAAATTAGAACGAAATAAAAAAATTAGAATGAAAAGAAAATAAAATTTTTCACTTCATAAATTTTTATTTTTTATTGTTCTCAAATGAGAATAGAAAAAACATATTTTTCCACTTGAATGCGGGAGAAAGGCATCTTTCTCAGCAGCGTGCAGACCACTGACTGTTCTGCGCCTAAAAAGTCATATTTTAACCGGCAGTCTTCTCCATACATCAAAACCGGTTTTCCCACGCTATTTGATAGAAAAGTGGTATATTGGGGGAGAAACATTTTCATAATTTCACCCATGTGCTAAACCGCCAGTGGGTTAAATATAATTCTGAAGAAAAGCTAAAATATTTCAAAAATTTCCACAGAAAAAAAAAAAAAAAAACANAACAAAAAAAAAAAAAAAAAAAACCTTTCACCTCCCAAAAGAAAATCTTTTTTCAAGAACTCTAACTTTCTGCGACAATGTCGCCATGGGGAGTTCTAGAAAGTAAATGTTGAAAATTTTGAGATGTAAAGGTTCAACAGTATATATAAATTTATATAGACATATGTATTCAGTGAAGCTGAATCACTGTATGATCAATTTTACATTAATGTCAAAATGGTTATTTAAATCAGGGCTAGCATTTCATCTGAAATAAATCTATTTGTTCCAAGACTCTGGAAGAAAATGAAGAAGAAAAAAAAGAAGAAAGAAACAAGCCAAAATGGAAAAATCAGGATGAAATGGAACAAACTAAAATAACCAAAACATTGTTCAGAAATAAGTGTTATAAATAAATTGTTTAATAAGCGTTATAAATAAATTGTTTAATAAGTGTTATAAATAAATTGTTAAGAAATAAATTGTTAAGAAATAAATTGCTAAGAAATAAATTGTTTAAAAATAAATTAAGAATAGCTTAAATTTAAAATAAAAATTAAAAAAAAGTTAAATTTTTCATATTTACTTCTTTTACATCATTTAGTTCAGTTTTATACTAAATTTCAAATATTATCATATTAATTAAATATCGAACTCGTATTATCATATTAGTTAGTATCAAACTTGTCACATTGGTGACAAAATACACACATCCCTAAAAGAGTTAACCTTTCATGGAAATTATTTATTCTTGAGATAAAAAAAGAAATAATAACAGTTTTAAAAATTATGTGACAAACACTCAAGACCAAAACAAATTAATAACAGATAACTTAAAAAACAAAAATATTAAAGAAACCAACAATGTAAAAATATGTAATTTCAATTTTTAAAAAAATCCATTTTTGAATTTTAATTCATTAGCTTTCCAAAACCCTTTCACTTTTTCATCTCTGATTGTTAGAAATGACGTCATAGTAGTTTTTTTTGGTAATCTGACAGACAAAATCAAACGCCTGAAAATGAAAACTAAACTGTTATTTGTTAATCTTTGAGTATCTTAACCTCATTTTTTATTTGAATAAATATTGGAGATATTTCCATATCATGATCTGCCATGCCAATGGGGAGATTTCCGTATCGTGATTTGTGACAGAATAATCGCAAAGTCTTTGAAATTTCAGGGCAGTGGCCTGCGAGAAACTAATAAAAGATTAGAGAAAGGGACCAACTCGAAAGGAATAACTGGTAGCCACCTCCGAGAAAACATCTCCTTGGTTTCTTTTAAAAATATTTCAAGTTTAAAATCTATTTGGCATCTTGGCGATCGTAGTTGGCGAGACAGATCACGATCCGGAAATATTCCTCAAAAAGCTAAGGACAAATTGTGAATCTGTTATTTTATTTAAGCTTATAATAGGAACAATATATTTAGTTCTATTTCATTTCAATGATTTTAATTAAATACTAAGGTTTACAGAACATATTATAGATACAGAAATTTTTTTTTTTTTGAAATTTATGCATTGCTATTAGTGTTAGAGTTGCTTGCGTAACATAAAAAATGTGTTAGTTCCTTAGTGTAAATTTGAGCTTTTAAAGAAAAATCTTTTATCAACTAAATTTGTAAACTTTAGTTTAAATTTTAGAGCCAATAATAAAATTTTAATTAAGTCCTGTATTAAAACAAAAATTGAGTAGAAATAAGTTAGATACTTCAAGTTAAGTGTTTGATAATTTAAGAGTTCAGTAAAGAACCTTTTTAAGAAAAACTCACTGTCAGAAACTCGAGGCATTCTCGTAAAATTTTAACACAAATGCTGTAACAACCAGCGTAATTAACTCAAAGGAAGAGAAATCTAATAATTAATTAATAATTTCGAAACCACAGATTACATATTTTACGTTTTGTTTGGGAATTGGGGTTGCAAAGCGCTTTATTTTGCTTATTTCTGCTAAATTTAAAGTGAGGTGAACTAGGCTGCAATCAAATAATGAGAAAGAGCAAAAATTAAAATAAATAATATAATTCTAGGAGTAGAGTTAGTTGTTGTTGTTGTTGTCCATGTAAGTCGCACTAGAGCTGCACAATGGGCTATTGGTGACGGTCTGGGAGACATCTCTGAGGATGATCCGAAGACATG
>NC_092208.1:1953990-1966281 GCF_043381705.1 Parasteatoda tepidariorum | reverse complement strand
AATATATAAAATTTTTATCTCCAGAAATGTATAGGTAGAATTTCAGGATTTCTAAAAATCCGGAATAAGCCTTTGTTAAAGAACGAATGCCAGTTTCACAGAACAATATTTATATAGGATTCTCCTTTAGATATTTCTGAGAGCGAAATTTAAATTAGTTTTTAATTTCTTCATAATTCAAATTTGAAGTTTCTGCTATAGTGACGGGTATCTTAAGAAAAGGTTGCTAAGTATAAGTGTTTGGGTACTGCTATAAAAATTTTATTTAGTGGAATCAAAGTTTATTTGAAATCAAACATGAGCATGCACTGATTTTGCATGAAAAGCAGTGTTTTAATTTTCAGAAACTGGTGTGAGAAGTGTGCTGACTATTTTCCGAAGAACAGAAGCTTTACTGTCAAAGTATAAACTGTTATTTTAAATACGAACTTTCAATTAACTTGTACTAAGACAGAGCCTTGAAAAAGCAGAAATTACGGTAAAAATTTCGTTCAGTTTGTGGCATTTAATAGGAGAAGTTAACTAAATCTCACATTTAAAATCTAATCTCAAATTTTAATTTCGATGGGCTTTTTGATGTTTTAATGTAATTATAGTTTGCATTAAATAAGAAGGGAATTTTTTTTGAAAGAAACAAATTTATGAAGTTCAATTTATTAGATTTAGTCATTGGTTTTACAGATGTTGTTTCAAATCTCCAACAGGTAGAGGGTATTAGTAGTGCTTCTACAGATTCTTTAAAATACTGTACGTATTTAACGTATTTAATTCGTATTTATCAAAATTTGCTTTATTTTAAACATTCTGTAATTTTTAAGTTCTTTTCTGCTATAGAAGAAAAATGTGGATTGTCAATAGATAGGGAATTAAATTGTATAATACAAAGTAAATAAGTTTCAAACTCAATTTATAACTTTCAGTGAATGTTCTATTTGTATTTTTAACATCTTGCTTGTTTTTGTTAATGTATGCTTATTAATGTGGACCAATAAATGTTGTGTTGAACTAAAAAGTCAGTAGAAAATGTATAAAGTATATTACTGTCTGGAGGAAGACTAATTTTGTATAAAAATGTATTTTATAATTTCATTAAATGTTGAGGAAAATGTTTATAGCAAATGGTATTAAATTGCTTCAAGTACGAAGTGTCTTTCTTTCAGTAGCATGAACTTAATTTTGTTTCAATTATCCCTTTTTAAAAATGTTGAATCCTTGCTAAATGATAAATTAAAGAACTAAAATTTAAAGGGACTATTTTAAACTTCTTTCGACTTTACAATCGTTCATGAAATTTAATCTTTATTTTTATAAACTTTATTTATATTCCAGATATTGTCTCTAAAATAGTAAGGTCAATTTTTATTTTAGTTTAACAAGATGTTTCAGTAAGAGATAAAAACTGTTAATGCGATTAATTATGGAGAGTTGAATTTTTGACTTTTAGTCGAAATAGCCATTTCGTATTTCTTAAACGACCATACATTTCAATTTTCCCGTCCTGAAAGCTGGTTCTCCGTAATTTCTATAAAATAACGGTAATTTCAGGGTCACTTATTTAATCCCTCAGGGTCACTTTTTGACTTATTTAATCCCTGTTCAATCTCGTTTCTGTTACAGAAAATCTAATAGCGGTACATAAGTTGAATCTGAACAAGTTAATACAAAGCCGCTCAGAACTCAATCTTAGAAATATTTTACGAACTTATTATTTTAGTTTGAACTAAAGGTGAAAATTCCCATTCTTAGTGAGCAGCATTTGCAGTAGATAGAAAGGAAACGGCGAAAAACTCCAATGGTTAGCCAAACTGTTATCAGATCCTAAATTTTTATAACTGAAGGCCACTTTTCTTCCGTTGAAAGAAAGCCTAAATTTAGTGAATTTCATACCGAAATGAGAATTGCTGAATTAATGCAACATAGGACAATATTAAACAAGAACTTGCAAGTGATGATCAGAAGTGACTGGGAGAATGTGATGCATGAAGTGGTAGGCGGCCGTTCTTTTGCAAGTGGATAAATTGTTTTAAGTTAAACAAAAATTAAAAAATTTCTTTATTTACTAACTTTAAATCTTTTGGTGGCGAAAGAAAATATTGGCAAATAAGGGAAAGTTTGAGAAGACGGAGAAAGATTAAATAAAATTTCGTTTTACTTAAATATTTGAACAAGACCCCTTAATGTTTAGTTGGATTTTCTACGTTTCTAAACATATTTAGTGTATCCGCGTAAAGTTTAGTTTTTGCGTCCCTTACGTTTCAGGTAAAAGTATTTAATAGGGGGAAGTCTTTATAAAAATTAAAATTCTTATAAAGTGGCTTCNGGAAATGAATAGTCGTTTCGTAACTCTTAAATTACCATGCGTTTCGGTTTTCCCGTCCTAAAAATGGACACGCGATTCTCCGTAATTTCTATAAAATACGATAATCTCTGGGTCAAGCTATTCCTTTCTTTGGCGAATTTGACTTATTTAATCCCTGTTCGATGAGTAAATCTTCCATGTCAATCTCGTTTCTGTTACAGAAAATCGAATAACGGTCCCTTAATAGTTTTTTTAGTGCGCAGCATTTGCATTAGATGGAAAGGAAACGGCGAAAAACTCCAATGGTTAGCCAAACTGTTATCAGATCCTAAATTTTTAATACTGAAAGCAACTTTTCTTCCCTTGAAAGAAAGCCTAAATTTAGTGAATGTCATACCGAAATGAGAATTGCTGAATTAATGCAACATAGGACAATATTAAATAAGAACTTGCAAGTGATGATCAGAAGTGACTGGGAGAATGTGATGCATGAAGTGGAAGTGGTAGACGGCCGTTCTTCTGCAAGTGGATAAATTGTTTTAAGTTAGTAAATAAAGAAATTTTTTAATTTTTGTTTAACTTTAAATCTTTTGGTGGCGAAAGAAAATATTGGCAAATAAGGGAAAGTTTGAGAAGACGGAGAAAGATTAAATAAAATTTCGTTTTACTTAAATATTTGAACAAGACCCCTTAATGTTTAGTTGGATTTTCTACGTTTCTAAACATATTTAGTGTATCCGCGTAAAGTTTAGTTTTTGCGTCCCTTACGTTTCAGGTAAAAGTATTTAATAGGGGGAAATCTTTATAAAAAATTAAAATTCTTATAAAGGGACTTCTGAATTCTTAAAGAGATTCAAATCTTATTTTGCTCTGAATAAATTACTAACATGTAACTCTATAACGTATCTTAACAGAAACCTAACACTAACTTAATTCAGAAGCAAAATAAAATTTGATTTGCAGGGAATATTTAACGTAGGATTGGAATCTGGATTTCTTATTATAGAGACTGTGAAAATGGGATGCATGAAGTGAAAATGGTAGACGGCCGCTACCGCTTTTGCCTTGTGTTTCACACTTTCGGAGCTTCACGATTCACTTACTCAAATTTCTGTTTTTGCACAATTCGGCTTCGTGCTGTGTTAGTTTTCATGCTTCGTAGAAGTATGAAAACTAATGTTCAAGGGATAGAGCGCTTGCCTCTTAGGTGACTCTAATTCAAATCCCAGCGATGATGGTGACCTGGTCGATTTGAATTAGGCTTGCGGCTCTCCCATACTCCAGTTCCACTGTAAAATATCCTCAGTGATAAAAGGGATCATGAGCTTGAATCCCCTTATCAGGCTACCTATTGGAGATTTTCGTTGCTTCTTTTAAATCATCATTTATATGTAGTAGAGCTAAATTTCATCAAAATTGCAAGTGTAACTAAATTTAGCACTTACATGTGAATTTTCATTTGAACTCTGTTTTGCAATAGAAATTTTTTTCATTGGTAGTCCTGTATATTAGAATTTGTACTGTATGTATGATGGTATTTGTGAGCGGTTTATTTCGATGTTATAATTTGAAAATTTTTCTCAGTTTTGTTGTGCATTTTTAAAATGAGGAAACAATAAATTAGTCTTGTAAGTATTAATGTGTATTTAATGGTGTTTCTCAAAGCAAAACTTTCAAATCAAACTGTCACTTTAAATACGAGCTTCCAATTAACTTTTATTAAAACTGAGCCTTAAAAGCTAGAATTGCGGGAAAGTTTTATCTCAACTGTGGCATAAAATAAGAATAAAATGTATTCTAAATCTCTCATTTAAAAAAAATCTTGAATGATCCTTTTAATGTAATGTAATTTACTTTTAAATAAGAAAGGAATTTTTAAAAAACAAAAAAAAAATTATGAAGTAAATTTATCAGATTCAGATCATTGATTTTGCATATGATGTTTTAATTCTTCAACTGAGGCACTTTACATATTGAATGTGCTACAGATTATAGGGTATTAGTAATGTTTCTACAGAGTTTCTTTAAAATGCTGCTTTTATAAGAAAAGGCATGAATTTGATCTCACAGATTCAGCGTAATTGCAACTTTTCAAATTTACCTTTTTTTTTTAAACAGCCTGAAATTTATAAATTTCTATTAATGTTCTTTCCTGCTATAGAGAAAGATAATAGAACAAAAATGTGGATATTCAATAGAGAAAAGGAATTAAGTTGTATAATCCAAAGTAAACAAGTTTCCAACTCAAATTATAACTCTCAGTCAATGTTTAATTTGTATTTTCAACATCTTGTTTGTTTGTTTTTTTGTTAATGTATGCTTATTAATGTTCGACCTATAAATGTTGTGTTGAACCAAAAATTCAGTAGAAAGTAAATCACTGTCTGGAGGAAGACTTAAATTTGTATAAGTTTATTTTATAATTTAATTAAATGTTGAGAAAATTGATTATAATAGCAAATGGAATTAATAAGAATAGCTTCCAGTACGAAGTCTTTTTCTTTCAGTAGCATGAGCTTTATTTTGTTTCAATTATCCATTTCATACTCTAGTTTTTAAAAAAATGATGAATCCTTGCTAAATGTAACGTTAAGGCTTAACAAAAGCTCGATTAGTTTTTCAAAGTTATCATCCAAGACTTTTTCAGAGTTTGAGAAACGTTTGTCTTTTGGGTATGATTCAAAATTACGAGGCTACAAAGTTTAACATTGATAATTAAAACCCCGAAAATTTTATAAAATGAAATTAGTAACTGAAATTAATAAATTAAGTGATAGTTTATTTTAAATTTTAATTGGAAAACAATCGAAATATCACTTTTCACTGAATTAATAAATTTAGTCTCTTAATAAAAATCATTTTGTTATAATGAGCATAGAAAGTTTGCAATTGATTCTTACTAATCTAATATGTTTAATTAGAAAAAGTGCGAAAAGAAATTTATTTAAATAGAATTTTGTTTTTGTTCCCCGAATTCTAGTTTTTGAACGAACTTTAAATTTTAGTTCTTGTAAACTAGTGAACTGTAGTAAAGTTTCTCTTATTTATATGTAGTAGTGCTAAATTTCTTAAATTGCATGTATAACTAAATTAGTATTTACAAATGTGAATTTTTGTTTGATCTCTGCTTGGCAATAGAATTTTTTTTAGCATTGGTAGTCCAGTATGTTAGAACTTGTACTGAATGTATGCTGGAATTTGTGAGCGTTTTATTTCTGTTATAATTTGTGACTTTTTCTTAGTTTTGATGTACATTTAAAATGAGGAACAAATAAATTAGTCTTGTATGTATTAATGTGTATTTAATGGTTTTCCTTAAAACATTCAGAAATCTTCCGTGGGGGCCGTTTCAAATAGTATTTACTATTTTACTTTTACTCTTTATTTTAAACTTATAAACAAACCTATTTGAAACACTAGTTGCCATGTACACCGCGCAAAAATAAAATTTCTAATCCTAATACCAACTGCACAATGGATCTTAGCTCTTGTTTAGCCTCAAATTTTAGGATTGCAAAGGAAATATGGAAAGTATATATGGTAGTTCATAAATTTAGTTGATGCTAAATTCACTTTTGCTCATTTACCTTATATCTAACTTTTAAGACGATCAAAATTTTACCAAAGATTATAAAATTAAATTTAATAACTAGTGTTACATGTAACTTCATTTAATACACGTGAAATTTTAATTTATCATTCTTTTAATTGATAACTTTTCAGAAAAGTTGGTTCAATGTTGAACCAAAGTAGATTCCTTAACCACAATATTGCATACTAATTTGAACTATCAAAGGCTTAAATTTGATACGTAAATTTTGAGCGTATTGAACAGTTCATAATGTGACAAAGCATAAAATATCACGCAAAAATCTTAAAATGATTATTCGCTACGAATCAAGCATCTGCCTTTTTTTATTTTGTCGACAGGTTTAAATCTGTTTCAGAGATTAATTTCTGAAATTGTATATACCTTAAAAATGTTCAGGAAAACATAGTTTGAGTTGAGTTTTATCCTCGAATTGAAAGATTTCTTCTTTCAAAATGCATATTGCAATAAGTCATTGAGCTATCGTTTTGTAATTACTTTTGATAAAAATTTCTTCAAAATTAAATTCCTGGGATTTTGTGTCCTTGCAAAAATTACAATTTAGTAATCAAAATAAAGTCTAATTTTTTTGAGGGAAAGTCACATTTCTAATTTACTTAAAGAAATCTGCGAAATTTGAAGCAATTAGAAACTTTCGATTCACACTTTTTACCTTTCTAATTCTTTAATTTTGCATGTTTTAAGTGTTTTCCTTTAACATAATATCGACAAATTTCCATTTGCAACCTACACATAAAATTTCTATTGAGTTTAAATTCCTTCTTATAGCTACCTACGTGAAGCTTAGTGTACGGCTCTGAATATCTTTAATATGCATAAAATGCATAGAATTTAATATCAGCATTCATTGCAATGTGCAAATGTTATTGCTCGTTATTTTTTTCAGATGCAGCTGAAATGGTATAGTTAAAATTCGATTATTTCCTGAGAAATAATTAAAATTGTGTTTTGAAATTGCTAAATATTTAGAACTCTTTATAATCTGAAAAGATTATAAAGAGTTGGAAAATTAAACTAGATTGATCAACACTAGTAGCACAATTGAACTCCTAACGTATTGAACTCCTAAACAAAGAAATTGAACTATAAATTTAAGGAACATTCAAAACGTTTAGAAACATCTCAGTGTTAATTTCTACATCAAGGAATACTTTTAAAGCAGTTGAGAGTATGTTTTAGAAACACTTGCGGCGCTTAGGAGTTCTATAAATGTTTTTTTACTGCCTTATAAAATGAGTTTGAAAGCGGTTTAAACTATGTATTTACGTAACATCAAACATGTTTGTGGAAAACTGAAAGCGGTCTAAACTATGTATTTACGTAACATCAAACATGTTTGTGGAAAACTGAAAGCGGTCCAACAGCTAAACAACAAACTATGCTAATTCTTCTGATAAATGCTTTTTTTGTTAAACATACAACTGGTTTTGACAACTAATAAAAATCTAAGTGCAATTTTATTCTCTCAAACGATAAAATCTATGTACATTAGTATTATACTGAATCTGGCAATGACAGTTTTTAGTAATTCCAAAAGAATTGATCGCATTTGACATTCGCCAGGTCTTATTGTTTTGATGAGCAAAAAAACGGTAGCCCATGATTGAAGTCCTATTTTTCAATAACTTCGATTACCTCTTTTTTGCTATACCATTGTCACAAGTAAAACTACATTCGATATACATATACCCGAAATGCAGAAACTTATTTATAGATCACATTACATTTTACTTTTAAAAAAAACAAAGTGTTATAAAATATAATTAGATCATAAAATAATTTGTACGATATTGCTTGAATTGAGATTAATATTTACAAGAAAAAGTGCAATTAAAAGCTAGTAAGTAAAATATTTATATAAAAGAGTGAAGTCTAACTTTATATTTTTTAAGGATGTAAGTTAAAATAAAACATTTTAAATTACTAGAATAGATTTGAACTAAAATGCTTGATGTGGTACTTGTTACCTCTCCCTCGAAATTAATCTTCTCAAGTCTTTGCATCTTTATTGACTGCCTCTTATTAATATAACTTTTAGTACAACCTTGCATAATTTTATCCTAATTTAAGAAGAAAAATCACTTAACAAATTATTTTAAACAAAACAAATTTATAAAGTACCTATTTTTTTGTTTGTAAAAAGCATATCTAATATTTGAAAATTTTTTGCTTTACTTGATATTTTGTATTTTAAGTGTTCGTGATTTGTAAGTTGAATATTTTTAAGTTTTATTTATTTTTCTTAGCGAAATTAAAAATGTATTGCAATTTTTTTATGCAGTAGCTTTGCTAAATAATTAAGCTTACATTATTTTAACATGAGGATGTTTCTATGGAACATTCATTATTCCAGTAATAAAAACCCAAAGTAAATATCTTTTGCTTCGAATATATCAGTAGTTATTATATTTTGTGGTTTTTTAAGGGGAGTAAAAAAGATGAAATATTAAGCTTTTTAGTAGAAAAAAAGTAAATGCTCATAAATTGGTCCTATATTATATGCTATTTTATTATGATTGCATTATACTACCTTTAAAGAATTGTTTCTTTTTACACGCATGCAAATAACATTTTGCTCAATATTTTATAAAAGGTTTTCAGTGAGAAACAAGCTAGAACATTTTAAAATATTGAGACCCAAAGGCCTTTATGAATTTAACTTTGAATTCTGTAATTTAACTGAGAAAAAAACTGAAATTTGAAAAAAATATATGCAATAAGTTATTTTACAACGTTTATATTAACTTGCCTTCATGTATGTCTGTTCGGGTGGAATTTTGTAATTGATTTTAAACTAACTTCCTGACTAGCTACAGACTCCAAATTTGGCACATAGTTCAGAATTGGATGACAATGCATGAAAATGAAGCGAAAAAAAAACATACAAAGTAAAATAAAATTAAAGAAAAATTAATATTTTCGAGATTGTCTTTTGTTGTCGATTCGATTATTTCAAATGAGTGTCACATGTCAGTTGAAAAGTTTTGTGCACAGTGAGTGAAAAAATTGAGATTTTCGAAGTGAGTACAAAAAAAAAATATTTTTAAAAACCACATTTTTGTAGTGGAGAATTATAATTAAACAAAAATTTGAACAACGAAAAACGTGGGGCGCATGAAATACATAGCACTACATATACACATACCTATACACATTTTCTTACTCATACACATGCACAACCACACACGCATCCACATTCAGATACAATTACAGATATACATACATATATTCTCATGAGCACACATACTGTATTTCATGCGCCCCACGCTTTTCGTTTTTCAAATTTTTGTTTTTAATTATTCTCCACTACAAAAAAGTGATTTTTAAAAATATTTTTATATTTTCTTCTGTTTGAACCTAATTACCGTCTGAGGAAAAAACAACTCGCTTATTAAAACTGCTTTTGATTTTTTTCTACATTGAAATTATAAAATGAAAACTTGTTTTAGTGTAACTATAGGAACAATAAAAGCACAAAAAAGTTTTATAATTGAATAAAAATTAATAATTTAAATGTCATTCAAAATAATTAAATTAGTTCTTTTACATTAATAAATGGGGATTATATTAAAGATATGTCATTCTGCTCATGATTTTTACTAACAAAGAAATGAAAATAGGGAGGTCTCGCAGTTACGTTCTTGAAGTGCGCAATCTGCGTGAACATAAGATTTTGCAATAACTCGCTAGTTAAAAATTTCAACCATTGAAAAGAAATCTTCAAATGAACGGTAATTTATTGCGACTTTATATCATTAGGGATATAAAAAACCAGTTATTTCTAAATCTTTTGTAAAAAGATTCAAAATGTGATCAAGTTTGTTCAGTACTTGGAGTTATGGTTACGTCCTAATGTTATTTTTAATATGCTTAATAACCAAATATATCAAAAGAATTGCGGGCCATATGGATATTTTTAGGGCCGCATGGATGTTACATGAACTAAAATGAGACATCTATAAGCAGTTAGTGAAACAAAAAGTGATTTAACTTGCTGTTATGTTGCAGTAAATTTGACCCCACATTAAGGTTACCGTATTAGGGTTGAAATGATTTTCCTGATGTATATGCATAACATCTTTTACTTTACCTAGACCAGGGGTGGCGAACCTTTATGCACCAACGTGCCATTTTTTCTAAAAAATTGTTTAATGAGGTCATAGACGTGCCGACAAATAGTTTTGACTTCGTGATTATTGGGTAAATAATAATACTATCAACTCAAAACTCTTTATTTACTACGAAAAAAAAAAGCATTTTGCAATGTCTCAGTTACCAGCGTAATTCAACTTAAAGTAACATCAGTGTGACTTCTGTTGTTGCAGATTAAATGGCAAGTAACTTATCTTAGGGTTATAAGATGTTAGTTTAAGCAGAACGGATAATTTTTTTTGCTAGTTATTTATTGTTAGCTTGTGAATTTTAATTTAATTGTTAATATAAAGTAACATCAGTGTGACTTCTGTTGTTGCAAATTAGATGACAAGTAACTTACATTAGGGTTATAAGATGTTAGTTTAAGCAGAAACGGTTAATTTTTTTTTGCTAGATATTTATTGTTAGCTTGTAAATTTTAATTCAATTGTTAATATGCTTCATAGTGAACTTTGTGATCGGTGGCGTGCCCAAAATATTGTGTCACGTACCATAAATGGCACACGTGCCATTGGTTCTCCATCCCTGACCTAGACTGAACTAGATCAGTCATTTCTGAAGTTGCAATCTTGTTTTACTAGTGCATACATAATTAATTATATGTAATAGTTAATTATATATGTTTAATTATACATGTTACCGGCAAAGTTTGGATTCCGGTATTGTATAGAATGCCTTGGCATTGTATACAATGCCTAAAACTAGCCGGCAATGTATGAAACTATTTATATTTCACACATTTCCTAGGCATTCTATAGAATGCCGAATGAGAAACCGGGAAAGTATAAAATACATCTCCGATTCGTCAAAATGTCATTCAAAAACAACAAATTCAAAACGTCATTCAAGCCTGCCATGTTGCAACGACAAGTAAGTTAATTTCTTATTTTTATACAAAAATTTTGTTTCCCTTAATAAGAAAGGCATAAATCATGTTTTGAACAACATTTAATTTTCTTTACACATTTTGAATAAATGTTTCTTAATGCCAGTCTCAGTTTTTTTTCAGAATAACATTTTTATCTTTGAAAAATACGTGTTACTGTGAATGACCGAAATCTGGAGGAGAATGTCGACTTTCACCGGTGAATGTCAACATTCACATAGTCGCTTTGGTGAATGTCCGAAATATTCATTACATCCGATTTGATATTGATTTATTCGTGGATATAATTACATTTATTCGATATTTTAATACTTACTGACGATATATTAGAAGAAGCATCAGTGTTTGGAGTATCGGGCAAATATATACCGAGCCGGGCAATGGCCCTTTACCTTAAAAAAATATCAGTGTAGGGTATACCGGGAAGTGGCACTTAACTAGACCTAGTTTCGGACATTTAACAAAGGTCTAGTCATACTAGGTCTAGTTAAGTGCCACTGCCCGGTATACATTTGCCCGGTATATCCTACACTGATGTTTTTTAAGGTTCAGTGCTACTGCCCGGTATACATTCGCCAGATATATCCTACACTGATGTTTTCTTAAGGTCAATGTGCCATTGTCCGACATATATTTGCCCGATGCTCCAAACACTGATGTTTCTTCGAATCTATCGTCAGTAAGTATTAAAATATCGAATAAATGTAATTATATCCACGAATAAATTAATATCAATTCGGATGTAATAAATATTTCGGACATTCACCAAAGCAACTATGTGATTGTCAACATTCACCGATTTCGGTCATTCACGGTAACATGCACATCATTTACATAATAACCTCATCAGTATGTTTTTTTCATTTTTTGCCTAAATAGCATTTGTCATTCTGTAGAATGCCTAGGTATTTTATACTGTGGGGAGAGTAGTTACAGACCATGTCAACCGTCATCTATGAAAAGGTACCCCAACATAGAGTCGAGTTAACATGTCTTATATACCAGTGAATTGTATTGTAATTTTGTAGTGGTAGATACGCTACAGTACTCCCCCACCAGAATTATAGCTATGATAGAATTCGATGAATGGATGCCACTAGTTGATTCATTGCTGTTTTGTGCGAAGCCGGGAGAGCTGTATTAAGATCACCGTATTTTTTGAGTGCTGAATGTGAGAGGTGTATTAACTTCACGGTCGTAGTCGCTCCTCTGTTGCCGTTAGCAGTCGAGTAATCGTAAGTATGCAAGCCGACGTTGTGCGTGATCGAGACTGAGTAGCAACAGTGCGAGGAGGTGGATAACGTCGCAGTCACAAGTAGCAAGTCAACTGTTCAATGTGGA
>NC_092208.1:1941170-1953868 GCF_043381705.1 Parasteatoda tepidariorum | reverse complement strand
TGCCATTGTCCGGCATATATTTGCCCGATGCTCCAAACACTGATGTTTCTTCGAATCTATCGTCAGTAAGTATTAAAATATCGAATAAATGTAATTATATCCACGAATAAATTAATATCAATTCGGATGTAATAAATATTTCGGACATTCACCAAAGCAACTATGTGATTGTCAACATTCACCGTTTTCGGTCATTCACAGTAACATGCACATCATTTACATAATAGCCTCATCAGTATGTTTTTTTCATACTTTGACTAAATAGCATTTGTCATTCTGTAGAATGCCTAGGCATTCTATACAATGGTGGCGTTTTTTACTTTGCCGGTAACATATATAATACATAATCAATAAATAAATTTACAAAACGAGGCTGCTATTACCTGCTTATTTTATAATAAACGGTGAAAAGACGAGATTAAGCGAAAAACTTTATGTACAATAAAATTTTTCTGCCAAATTTTGTTATTGAGAAGTTGAGAAGCAACTTGTTTCTGAAAAAATGTCGTTTTGGGATGTAAAAATAACTGCTTTAAAAAAAAAAATTTCAATTTTTTTTTCGTTATGACTTCTTATGGAGGCTTTCTATTAGTAGGTCGGCAAATCCTAATAAAAGGAAAACGTAAATTGCAAGATTTATGGGGAACCAAAATTTTTTTTATAAATGCACAACTAAGCATAAATCTGAACTTTCAAAGTGTAATGAAATTTTAAAATTTTGCTTTATTAAGCTCAATTGTTATTAATGAACTGTGTACTTCAAAATCCGATTCAAGCAGAACGATTAAGAACGATATATTAAACGCTTTATAAATCTTATTCAATAGCGTATAAAAATATGTTAAAAGGGAAAAAAATGCATTGCTTCTGTGTACATTGTATTGAGGGAATAAGCTAAAATCTGCCATAACGACAGCAGGGGATAGACAGAAATCGTTCCCTAACTTCAATACACAATTTTCTCTTTTCAAGACATTGTTTGCTAACTGAGTTGTATATTTTCATAAATTTTAACTTACGAATTTCTGTCTGGCAATTAGTTTTGCGCTAATCATGACAAAATTGAATATTCAGTTCAACAAAGACTAGTTAAAAAAAGGTCAATTCAGCTGTCTGTCCAGACATTTTGTGAAAGGTTCGGTTTTCGTGAAATTGTGAAAAAAATTACTCGCATTCTTTCAACTGGGGTCCGCTTTTATGAATTTGTGCACATAGGGTCCGGTTATTGCAAAAAAAACTTTTTCAAGGAGTTTTTAAATTGTAAATAGATACAATATTATGCTCAACACTGCAAAATTTTTATAAAAAAAATTAAATTTTCAAAAATAAACAGCAATTGCTGCTTCTAAATTAAAGACGCAATACACAAATATTTGGCATTTAGCCTATACTGCTGGACGCAGAATATTCATTTCGGACGAATAATGGAAGAATCGGTCTGCCGAAGACAAAACTTAATTCGTTTACGTCCATCTTTCTTGTTTTCTGCCCTCGGAAGGGTTTATTCAATTAATAAGACAATAGTGAAGATAAACAAATTTGTGAAGGGTCCGATTAAAAGAAAAATCATTTTGTGAAGAGTCCGTTTTTAAGTTAAAATATTTTGTGAAGGGTCCGTNTTCATTTCGGACGAATAACAGAAGAAGTGTCTGACGAAGACAAAACATTATTCGTTTACGTCGTCTTTCTATTCTACCCCGGGAAGGGTTTATTTGATTAACAAATAAAAATGAAGATAAACAATTTTGTGAAGGGTCCGATTAAAAGAAAAATCATTTTGTGAAGAGTCCGTTTTAAAGTTCAAAAATTTTGTGAAGGGTCCGTCAAATTCCTTCTAAACAGACTGTCTAATTCGCTTTGGGAATTTCATCCATACTTTAGGTAAAATGCCACATTTTGTGAAATTTAATTTATTCTATAATTAAAAATCCCTAATCGTGCAGCCCACAAATAACTAATATGGTTCTGCATTATATTTCAAACACAATCAAATTTACGCTCAAAGCAATTCTGTTATCTGAAATTAGTTTACTACAAATTTTTTTTAAAAATACTTTAAGTCTATTTTTGTCGAAATGTACTGACTTAAAAACGCTATCTATAACAGGGGATCACGTAACTGTTGCGACAAAATTCTATGGAAGTTAAGGCTCATAGGCAGGATTGAAATTGCATAGGAACTCATGCCCAGAAATGTCATTGTACGCAGTTTGGGGCGCTTCTCTACTATGACCTGTTCAAAAGCACACAAAGAAATACTTCATAATAGAGAAATTCCCCTAGTGGTGGATATTGACATTTCCGCGAATGGGTTCCTATGTAATTTTAATCCTGATGATATGCTCCACTGGAAGTCCCATCAAAACATTTTGATTGTTTGTGTTAGTTTCAGTGTGATTCATGATGGTCCTAGATGATTTCATGGTCACCATCATCCAACATTTTCCATTATGCGCTCATGGTACACAGATCATGGGTTAGAGTTCTCTTGCAGTTAGGCTACCTAGGGAGGCTTTCGTGGTTTACCTCTCCATGTAACGCAAACGCGGGTTAGTTCTTTCAAGAAGTCCTCCATGAAGTCAAATTTCTCTCATTACTTGATCCAGGAGTTCCCTTGTCTTCTGGATTGGGTTCAAAATGACAAGGCTTTGGAGTTGAATATTAGTAGTAGTAAACCCCAAAAATTGGGTGGGCTGTTCAACGACGGTTATAAAATAAAATAATATAAACTATGAGTGGGCCGAAATAGCCTGCTTGGTGGGGTATTAGGCCCATGTCCAAGAGGTCGTGGGTAAGATCCCCACAGGTCGAAGACTCTCTGTGTAGTAAATAGTGACTGATGCACGTTAAGTCTGTCGGGTCACAAAGTCCTCCATGTTCCCATAACAAATCATACCTCTAGGGGTACTGATTCAGGAGTTTCCTTGCCTTCTGAATTGGTTCAAAATTACAAGGTCACGGAGTTGAACATTAGTAGTAAACTGAAAATTAGGTCTGCTGTTCAATGACTGTTATAAAATAAACTAATAATTGGGTCGAGATAATGTGGTTGGTAGGGCGTTGGACTCTTATTCGGATGAATGGGAGTTCAAATATAGCCGGCCGAAAAATATACAGTGGTGACCGGGGCACGTTAAATCTATCGGGGTCAAAAAGTCCTCCAAGCTCCCATAACAAATCAATACCTCTGGATACTGATCCAGGATTTCCGTTGTCTTCTAGAGTATCATCAAAATTACGAGGCTACGGAGTTAAATATTGGTAATCGTAAACTAAAATTTGGGTCGGCTGTTTAACGACGGTTATAGAAAAAAAAATATAATAAAATAAAAATAGTATTCGAGTTGTATTTATTTGCATTCTTTCAAACTCCTTGTATATGTTCAACACTTCTTCATGTAATCAAGTTTCTAACTCTTATGGATTTTGAGCAGCAAATCAAAATGTAATGTCAAAAAAAAAAAAATTAAAAAAATTCGCAGAAAAATGCATTTAAAATTGAAAATAACATATATTCCGAATTTCGAAAATAACTAAATAAACTTTGTTAAACGTGTAATGACTCATCCAGCTTGCCAAATTTTTACTCTGTGCTTCAAATCTGCTTATGAGCTTAAAATGTGTTCCTCCTTCTAAATATAATGTGTAATAAAAAAAAATTCCGCATTATAATCTCATCACAATCAATATATTTAACAATCTAGTAATATCAAGTTAATACTCAACAAAAAGAAATAATGACTGCTTACTTTATTGTTGTAGTTGTACTTCATTTGCGTCGCACTGGAGCTGCACAATGAGCTATTGGCGACGGTCTAAGAAACATCCCCGAGGATAATCCGAAGATATGCCATCACAATTTTGATCCTCTTCGGAGGGGATGGCACCCCCGCTTCGGTAGCCCGACGACCTGCACCTGAAGTCGAACACTTTATGGTAGAACTGTTTGACTAGGGCCCATACCGCACACCCGCGGTCCCTACGCCGACTGATCCAAGTGGTCACCCACCAGCACACTGACCGCCGCCAGTGATGCTTGACTTCGGTGATATGCTGGAATCGTGTCCTAACGACCAGTTTACTTTAGATAAATAAAATTGAACCTGTAAGGGCCCCATCATTTTCAGTAGCTTAGGGCCCCAGTAGCTTAGCATCATTTTCAGTAGCTTAGTTTTTAGAAACCGCATATTTTTTTGATCAGTACTTGAACCTACGATTATTTTTACAGGTATATTCGAACCAAATATTATTTTGTTTTTTCTCCAACTCACTATCTTTTCATCGGTATTAGAAGCCAGTATTATATTTAAACTTTATTCAAACCTGCTATATTTTGATCAGTATAAGTATACTTTGAATTTATATAAATTATCAATGTTTAAAAAGGGCCGGGATAGCCTGGTTGGTAGGGTGCTGGGCCCATGTCCGAGAGTTCGTGGGTTCGAACACCACCGACCGAAGAATCCCCGTGTAGTAAATGGTGACTGGTGCACGTTAAATCTGTCGAATCGCAAAGTCCTCCATGCTCCCATAACAAATCAAGACCTCTGGATTGAAGATTGATCGTTCTCTGATTCAGACCAAAATGACGATCTGTGGATGATGAATGAATGGATCCGTCCTATAAACGGGTGTGGTAGAAGTCGAATTCTTGGCCATAGATGGCGCCACTGGAAAACAAGAACAATCGCATCCCTCTGCCTAAACAGGCATACTCAACAACAACGTTTAAAATATTTAAAAATTTAAGCACAATTTACTGACAAATCCAAAGTACATGAGACAGTGTTTACAAATTTAAAATAATTGTTTATTCTTCACTTTTCTAATCAAAAGAGCAATAAAACACTTTTTCCACTGATGAAAAATATCGCCTATTTTCGTAGCTACCACCAGACTTGTCCCGCCTCACTGTCCCGCAGTGGACTGATCGTTAAGACACGGTTCCCAGCAGATCACCGAAGTCACGCATCACTGGCTGCGGTCAGTGTGCGGGTGGGTGACCACTTGCATGAGTCTGCGTAGGGACCGAGGGTGTGCGGTATGGGTCCTCGTTAAACTGTTCTACCGTAAAGTGCTCGACTTCGCGTGCAGGTTGTCGGGCTACCGAAGCGGGGGTGCCATCCCCTCCTCAGAGGATCAAAATTGTGATGGCATGTCTTCGGATCATCCTCAGGGATGCTTCTCAGACCGTCGCGAATAGCCCATTGTGCAGCTCTAGTGCGACGTAAATGAAAGAGGATAAGGATGTCCCGCCTCACTGTGGGAAAATGTCAATTGCTCTCTGTCCTTGCTTCGAAAATATCCACCCTTTTGTCTGATTTCTGGTCATAAATTGCTTGGAACAGAACATTTCTAGGGTTGTAATTAGAGGGTGAGTCTTATTATTCTAGTTTTGTTAGTATTTCTTTTGAGTTTTGTTAGTATTTCTCTTTTATGTCTGTCGTCGTTTAATTCAAATTTTTCTTTGTTATATAATTAAGATATTTTTTTTTAGTTTATTATAAAAGTTTTTGTCCCTTTTAACTATCTTAATTTTTTCAATTAGCCCAATTGTTTTATTTACCTTAATTGATTTTATTTTATTATTTTTCCTATTAAACGTACTCGATCCATTGTATCAAAATTTTACTCGATTATTAAGGAGACTTATAAATTTATCACCTTTTGGAAGTAGGCAAATGTTTTAATTAAATCAACTTCTGGGTGTAGTTAAGAAAAACATGGAAAGCATGTACAGTTTTTTATTGATACTAATTTTTTTTATAATGTAATAAATTTTATAATGTAATTTTTATAATGTAATTTCAAACTTCAAATTATCTAGTAGCTTATAATATTTGCTCTTTGTTTACATCAATATTTTTTTACTCACGTTACAAACTTTGGCAAATTAAAAACTAAGTTTTATAAATAATTTTTTTATGAGCAAAAGATGACCTTCCATCATGAGGATAGTTTGACCCACTTTGTTCTGAAGGAAGAGTTTTTAAGCCAACTAAGTAATAACTACAAACTCTGGCCATATTATTCGACGCACTGTAAGATTCAATGCAAAATCCTAATTATCAGGGTTATACTATACAGCTTTTAAGCGACTGAAACCGGTTTATACTTGTTTACGTTTGTGTATCTATTGGTTAAATTAGATGATATATAATATAAATTTGACAATTGGATATATTAGACGATATATTATGTAAATATAGAATATTTATTATATCAGNGCCACAGATCGAAGAATCCCCGTGTAGTAAATGGTGACTGATGCACGTTAAATCTGTCGAGTCGCAAAAGTCCTCCATGTCCCCATAACAAATCAATACCTCTGGGGGTACTGGATTGGAGATCGATCGTTCTCTGATTCCGACCAAAATGACGATCTGTGGATGAATGAATGGGCCCGTCCTATAAACGGGTTTGACGTATGGGTGTGGTAGAAGTCGAATTCTTGGCCATAGATGGCGCCACTGGAAAACAAGAACAATCGCACCCCTCTGCCTAAACAGGCATACGCAACAACAACAATGTTTAAAATGTTTAAAAATTTGAGCATAATTTACTGACAAATCCAAAGTACATTGAAAAAGAGTTTGCAACCGTGGTTGCAAGACGGCTTGCAACCAAGGCCGGATTTACGTATAAGCGAAATACGCAGTACCCCCAGATCCCACTTTTTTTTTTTTTGAAGTGTTATTTGGAGTTTGGGCCGTCTAAAGCCAAAAATATATATTTCTTCTTTTTTACATTGTCGGACGCTCTTCAAAATCTAATCGAAGTGTTTAAAAATTTAAAATAATTGTTTATTCTTCAATTTTCTAATCAAAAGAGCAATAAAACGCTTTTTCCACTGATGAAAATATCGCCTATTTTCGTAGCTACCACCACCCACAGACTCGTCTCGCCTCACTGTGGGAAAATGTCAATTGCTGTCTGTCCTTGCTTCGAAAATATCCACCCTTTTGTCTGATCTCTGGTCATAAATTGCTTGGAACAGAACATTTCTAGGGCTGTAATTAAAGGGTGAGTCTTGTTATTCTAGTTTTGTTAGTATTTCTTTTGAAGACCTCTTTTATGTCTGTCGTCGTTTAAATCAAATTTTTCTTTGTCATATAATTAAGATATTTTTTTTTAGTTTATTATAAGAGTTTTTGTCCCTTTTAACTATCTTAATTTTTCAATTAGCCTAATTGTTTCATTTACCTTAATTGATTTTTTTTTTATTTTTCCGATTAAACGTACTTGATCCATTGTATCAAAATTTTACTTGAATATTTAGAAGACTTGTAAATTTATCACCTTTGGAAGTAAGCAAATGTTTTAATTAAATCAACTTCTGGGTGTAGTTAGGAAAAACATGGAAAAGCATGTACAGCTTTTTATTGATACTAATTTTTTTTATAATGTAATAAATTTTATAATGTAATTTTTATAATGTAATTTCAAACTTCAAATTATCTAGTAGCTTATAATATTTGCTCTTTGTTTACATCAATATTTTTTTACTCACGTTACAAACTTTGGCAAATTAAAAACTAAGTTTTATAAATAATTTTTTTATGAGCAAAAGATGACCTTCCATCATGAGGATAGTTTGACCCACTTTGTTCTGAAGGAAGAGTTTTTAAGCCAACTAAGTAATAACTACAAACTCTGGCCATATTATTCGACGCACTGTAAGATTCAATGCAAAATCCTAATTATCAGGGTTATACTATACAGCTTTTAAGCGACTGAAACCGGTTTATACTTGTTTACGTTTGTGTATCTATTGGTTAAATTAGATGATATATAATATAAATTTGACAATTGGATATATTAGACGATATATTATGTAAATATAGAATATTTATTATATCAGGTATTATATTAGTATATTATAATAATTAAACCAAATCATTAGACCCACTTTAATGTTTTGCGCGAGTATATGCAATACTCTTATATTTAAACATACATGAATTGGGTTTTTATACAGATCTTATATATACTTCCTATTAGTATTTATTTTCAACGTATTGCATTACAATGTTAACCAATTAATAGAGGAACGTAAACAAATGTAAACCGGTTTCAGCTGCGTAAAAACACAAAAGTTGTGGAGTATCACCTGATAATTAAGATTTTACATAGAATCTTACAGGTTTTTTTTTTTGTTGATTTTGTTCATTTACGTCGCACTAGAGCTGCACAATGGGCTATTGGCGACGGTTTGGGAAACATCACTGAGGATGATCCGAAGACATGCCATCACAATTTTTATTCTCCGCAGAGGGGGTGACAACCCCGCTTCGGTAGCCCGACGACCTGCAGGCGAAGTCGAGCACTTTACGGTAGAACAGTTTAACGAGGACCCATACCGCACACCCTCGATCCCTACGCAGACTGATCCAAGTGGTCTCCCACCCGCACACTGACCGCAGCCAGTGATGCTGGACTTCGGCGATCTGCTGGGAACCGTGTCTTAACGATCACTGCGGGACACAAATCTTATATATACTTCCTATTAGTATTTATTTTTAACGTATTGCATTAACAATGTTAACCAATTAATGCAGGAACGTAAACAAATGTAAACCGGTTTCAGCTGCGTAAAGTTGTGGAGCATCACCTGATAATTAAGATTTTACATAGAATCTTACAGTGTGTCTAATAATTTGGCCAGGTATTATAAATCATTATTTTTGTTTATTTAGTTTTTTAATATTTTGTTCAGTTATTTCAATGATGGACCACTTATCATGTCACGCTTTGACAGAGCTATCTGTCAAAGATTTTATGGCTATTTCTGACAGGGTTGGCTTTTTGCCTGACAGAAACTAGTTATAACCGGTAAAAACCGGCAAAAACTAAAAAGACGTCTATGTTAGTTCTAGTAATTGCTTAATGACATTTTGTTTAAGTAAACTGAAAAATGTAACTGTAACAAACTTTTTAATTCATTGTTTGTAAATATATGTTATTTTGTTTATATTAAATACATGGAGTGCAGTATATCAAATATTTATATAAAACAAATCGGCCCCATTTCCTGAAACTTGTTTTTCCCGTCAAGTTTTGACAACTACCCCAGCTGCTACATGGTGGTCTAGTTTAAAAAAAATATGCAATAGATGAAAGTTTCACAAATCTTGCTTGTTCCTTGATGGCAATGCCTGCTAGTCAGCTGGACTTGAGAGAATCTTCTCAAATTTCTCCTTCGTGCATAGGCAAATTGAGAAATTGTTTAGGTTTAGAAACTGCATCAAAACTTGTCTTTTGTTATAGATTACTGCAGAGTGCAAACAATGTAATATTTGATTTTAAATGGTTTGTTTAACATTTAATTGTTTTTTCTATGAATTATCCATTGTATGTCAATCTCAGTACTTACTTTTATGTCATTTTCTGAATTTCTGCCACAAATGTGGCAGAAAAGGGTTTCTTACATGCCGGTTTCTACCAGTGGTTTTAACCACCTCGGCAGAAACTTGCCAACCTTGATTTCTGATTCGTTAGATTTTAATATAGATTATGTTTTTTCATTGATTAAATATGAAACATAAACAGATCTTTTAAAACACTTCATTCTATAATAAAAGTAATTATTAATAATTTATTTTGTGCCAATTAACTAACAATAATTATTTAGGGTTCCCCCTACGGAACCCTAAATAATCAACCTTCTTTCGGTTAAAATATTTAATTAGAGCAATGAAGATTTTTTATCATTATCAATCCTAAATTCTTTTTTATATCCAAAAGGGGCCGTTCAAAAAGTAAGTACATCCCGAAGGGGGGGGATTTGCTATTTCGTACGGTTTTGTATGATGGGGAGGTATTATACAAAGTACGTACATAAAGTTGGGTGCTATTGTTTAAATAATTTAAATTAATAAATTATATTAAATAAATATTTAATTTTATTTAAAACATAATTATTTTAATTTTTATGAAAAAGGGGGGTAGACTAATAAAATGTACGTACTCTAAGGGGGGGGGGAGTAAGACCTTGTGTACGGTTATGTAAGAAGAGGGGGGAGGGGGGCAAAATTGCGAATTATGAATAAAATAAGTTAAATTATATGGTTTATTTCGAAATGAACTTATAAGAGCTTTTATAAGCGTTAAAAATAGTAATTTGAAAAGCATTTTTTTTATAAAAGAATTTAGTTATTTTAATTTGATTTCATAGGCGCGATATGAAATATTAAATGCAACAATTTACAAATGCTTGTTCTTTTTATAATTTGTTTAACATATCTTTATTGAAAATATATTTCCTTTTTAAAAATTTCATTTCTATTTAATAAGTATATTTCTTGTATGTATTTAACATTTTGAAAAAAAGTTGACAATAAAATGTAAATTGCTTGAAAGTTAAATTTAATGCTCAAAATAACATAATCACAAACCGATTTAACTTAAAGAGAAAAAAACTTTAAAAAAAATTATTGTTGACAATATACAACAATATATTTTACTGAAAAATTATGAAGAAAAATTTGGAAGCCCTTACAGGGTGCGTAGCCAAATCTTTGAATCAAAAATAAGCACTTTTTAAAAACTTTTCAAGCACTTTACAAAAATTTTCAAGCACTCAAAAAATTCATATTCAATCAATGATATTATTGAAAAACAAAATCTTTTTATAAACAGTTTTAGCGTTAAAAAAACAAACAAAAAGAAACGGGCGTAAATCGAAACAATCAGTACTTTCCCACATCACCGAGTGAATTCAACTTGACCCTGAACTCAGAACAAAATTACCCTTACCCCCTACGTCAAAAAAAGCGTTAGAAGTAAAATAAAATAAACAAGAACAAAATTAAAATAAATTAAAAAGAAAAACATTTCATAAGGATCTGATATTCTCTATCCGAATTGGAGCACTCGGGTTTCGGTTTAAGTGTGCGCGCATGCGCAAGTCATAACGTGGGTACGACATGAAGTCCGCGGGATCTACCAGATATCACTGAAGGGAAAAAAAATTATTCGGAAAAAAGCACTTTTTAAAAACGCTAGCTGAAAAAAGCACCTTTAAAAGCATTTAAAAACGAAATCCCCAAAAAAGCACCCTTAAGTACTTTATACAAACGCTACGCACCCTGCCTTACAAGCTCGAGTTGGGGTTCTGCGGGAGCGAATACCCTCCAGTAAATCAGTTCCTGTTAACAAATAATAATAAAATAAATGTTTTTTAAAACCACTTTATTTAGGTAGACAAAAAAGGTGAAAGTTTTAAATTTTTATAACACTTTAAATAAAAATCGGTACTTCGAAATCGGAAAAGGTAAAAAATCTTCGAATTACCAAAAATTCGAATTTAGAATGAATACTTGGAAAACGCTGATTTCGCTGAAACGCTGAGTTATTTAAAAAGAAATAAACGTTCTTTAAAATTGTTTATTTTTAATGATTACCTGCGAGTTGTATCATATTAAATTAATTGTTTATCTGATAAATAAGGTGGGTACACTAAATCAGAAACGAATCGACACTTTTGAGAGCAATGGATTATTACTTATCTGAGGCCATCT
Source organism: Parasteatoda tepidariorum (assembly GCF_043381705.1). Classification (NCBI taxonomy): domain Eukaryota; kingdom Metazoa; phylum Arthropoda; class Arachnida; order Araneae; family Theridiidae; genus Parasteatoda; species Parasteatoda tepidariorum. Next base: position 1,942,349 of record NC_092208.1, on the reverse strand, counting down.
CTTTACAAACAATATTCACACGCTGTTGAAATTTTTACTTTTTAAATCACAAATTAATGATTGATTTATACATACTTTAAGTATTAATTCTTAGTCAAAATTAAAAGTAACAAAAGTATTTATCAACCTGCAAGGCCGGATTTACGTATAAGCTAAATAAGCTGTAGCTTGGGGCCCCGAGATGACAAGAGCCCCCAGATCCTACTTTCCCCCCTTTTTTTTTAAAGTTTTATTCGGAGCTGGGCCCTCAGAAGCCGAAAATGCATTTCTTTTCTTTTTTACATTGTCAGACATAATAAATATAAATACATGACTGAATAAAACAAAAAACTTCGTTGTTACTTGTAGGGAACATATCATCTTTCAAGCAATTTGAGTATTAATAAATTATTTATAAATAAACAATTTTTTAGTTTAAAAGGTAAAAAAGTTTTTTTTGCCCCATCATTCAATTCTACAATTGTAATTATCTAAAATTAATTGATATAAAGCTTTAGCGTGTTCCATTGATATGTTGAATGCTCGTTTTGGCGGGATGCCCGCGACAGTTGCACTTTCACATCCTAGCACTATACACCATCAAGAGCAGAGCTAATACTTTAAACCCGCATGATATTTATTCTCTCTGATATTTAATAGACCCTTAAATAAATTCTTAAAAATAAAAGGCAAAAATTTACATAAATAATGACAATTTTTTTTTCTTGCACTAAAATTTAACAAATGTACTTAAAATATTTAAAAAGAAAGCAAAAGTAATGAAGAAATATATTTAAAATATAAACATCAATTAAATAATATCAGCTTACGAAATGTTTTTTTTTATTTTTACAAACAGTATTAATATAATGGCCCTCACCTGCTCTAGGGACTGTTGGATAGGGTTCAAAATGACAAGGCTACGGAGTTGAATATTAGTCGTCGTAAACTAGAAATTGGGTCGGCTGTGCAATGACTGTTATAAAATAAACTAATAAATTTGGCCGGGATAGCCTGATTGATAGGGCGTTGGACTCGGGTTCGTGAGAAGGGAAGTTTGAATCCAGCCCGCAGAAGAATACCCATGTATGAAATGGTGTCTGGTGCATGTTAAATCTGTCGGGGTCACAAAGTCCTCCAAGTTCTCATAACAAATAAATACCTCTGAGTACTAATCTAGCAGTTCCCCTTTCTTCCGGA
>NC_092208.1:1929023-1941154 GCF_043381705.1 Parasteatoda tepidariorum | reverse complement strand
GAAATTGGGTCGGCTGTGCAATGACTGTTATAAAATAAACTAATAAATTTGGCCGGGATAGCCTGATTGATAGGGCGTTGGACTCGGGTTCGTGAGAATGGAACTTTGAATCCAGCCCGCAGAAGAATACCCATGTATAAAATGGTGTCTGGTGCATGTTAAATCTGTCGGGGTCACAAAGTCCTCCAAGTTCTCATAACAAATAAATACCTCTGGGTACTAATCTAGCCGTTCCCCTTTCTTCCGGATTGGGTTCAAAATTAAAAGGTCACTGAGTTCAATATTAGTAGTCGAAAACTCGAAATTGGGTCGGCTGTGCAATTACTGATATAAAATAAACTAATAAATTTGGCCGGGATTGCCTGGTTAATAGGGCGCAAATTCAAAATTGAGTCAGTTGTTCAACAGCGGTTGAAAAAAAAATAAAACTAATAATAATTGAATTGTATTTTCTTGTTTTCTTTCTAACTCTTCGCATATCTTCTACGAAAATTCAAAATTTCATGTTTCTAAGTCTTGTAGATTTTGTAACGTAAAAAAAATACAATTAAGAAAAAAATTCGCGAAAAAATCATTAAAAATTGCAAATAAAATATATTTAAAAAGAATCTAAAGAAGAAAAAAAAACCTGTAAAATATAGAGTGGCCCAGCACGCCAAATTTTTACTCCGTGCTTAAAATGTGTTTGTTTTGTAACTTTTCCCCTCGTTCAAAAAATATGTGCAATAAAAGAAAGGTTCTACGTAATAGTCTCATCACAATTAATATATTTAACAATAAAGTAATATTATCAAATTTTTTAATAATATAATGTTAATACTCAACAATAAAAAATAGTGACAGTTTACTTTAGGTGTATAGAAACGGAATTTAACTTATAAGGGCCCCACCAAGCTTAAATCCCGCTATGATCTACCTACAAGTTCAGCAGCAAAAAAGTATCACTTTGAATAAGTTTTGTTCTCATGATAGAATTTTCGCGTATTAAAAACCGAACTTAATGGTGTAAAGGAGTACACTTAAATATGCTTATTAATAAGCGTTAACTACTAAGTTAACGAAATCAGTTTAACTCAACCTTTCGAACTCAACCTTTAGCTCAATATTTTGGAATTTTAATTGTTAATTCCATGCAGTAGATGGAGTAAAAAGAGTTTCCATAAAAAAAAAAAAATGCACATTTTTTTCGTTTCTATGGCCGTTTCTTGGTTTGCGTAAGTATTGACCAACCTGATTATCTGGTTAGTGTTAGATACTATTATAATAAATAATTACAAATTAATCAAATATTATCATTTGGGGCCGGGATAGCCTGGTCGGTAGGGCGCTGGGCCCATATCCAAGAGGTCGTGGGTTCGATCCTCGCCGGCCGAAGACTCCCCGTGTAGTAAATGGTGACTGATGCACGTTAAATCTGTCGAGTCTCAAAGTCCTCCATGTTCCCACAACAAATCAATACCTCTGGGGGTACTGATCCAGGAGTTTCCTTGTCTTCTGGATTGGTTCAAAATTACAAGGCTACGGAGTTGAACGTAAGTAGTCGTAAACCCATGAAATTGGGTCGGCTGTTCAACGACGGTTATAAAATAAAATATTATTATTTTGAGCCGTGATGGCTCAGGGGATGGAGCATTCGCCTTCCAAGGAGGTGAACCGGGGTTCGATCCCGGCGATGGCTGGTCGATACGAATTCCGCATCCGGCTTGCACCGACTACAGTGCTGACGTTAAATATCTTCAGTGGTAGACGGATCATGGGTTAGAGTCCCCTAACCGTGGGAGGTTCTCGTGGTCTTCCTCTCCATGCAAAGCAAATGCGGGTTAGTTCCATCAAAAAGTCCTCCACGAAGGCAAATTGCAGTAGCTTTGCTGAATAATTAAGCTTACATTATTTTAACTTGAGGATGTTTCTATGGAATATTCATTATTCCAGTAATAAAAACCCAAAGTAAATATCTTTTGCTTCGAATAAATCAGTAGTTATTATATTTTGTGGTTTTTTAAGGGGAGTAAAAAAAGATGAAATATTAAGCTTTTTTTAGTAGAAAAAAAGTAAAGGTTCATAAATTGGTCCTATACTCTATGCCAGGGTTGGCGAACCTTCATGCACCAACGTGCCATTTTTTCTAAAATATATTTTATTGAGGTCACAGACGTGCCGACAAATAATTTTGACTTCCTGATTATTGGGTAAATAATAATACTAAATACTATCAACTCAAAACTCTTTATTTATTACGAAAAAATGCAATTCTCAACTTTTGCAGTGTCTCAGTTATACGCGTAATTCAACTTAAATTAATATCAGTGTGACCTCTGTTGCAGATTAGATGACAAATAACTTATATTAGGGTTATAAGATGCTAGTTTAAGCAGAACTGTTAATTTTTTTTTGCTAGTTATTTATTGTTTGCTTGCTTTTTTGGCATTAAATGTTCATTTTTTGTGAATTTTAATTGAATTGTTAATATGCTTCATAGTAAACTTTGTGATTGGTGGGGTGCCCAAAATATTGTGTCGCGTGCCATAAGTGGCACGCGTGCCACTGGTTCGCCATCCCTGCTCTATGCTATTTTATTATGATTGCATTGAGGGGAATTATAAATCAAAAGGTACCTCTGTGGACTATCCATCGAAGTACGCGTTACCAGATCGAAGTGGGCGTCACTGCGTGCTCAATTCACGTCCGGGTCACCAATGTGGGGGATTTAATTTTAGACTACGCCTATCTTCATCTACCAGAAGGTACCTCAAGATGGATTCAAGTTAACATGTTTTATATACTAGTGATTTGGTATTTAATATTTATAGTGGTAGCTACGTCACAGCATTATACTACCCTAAAAGAATTGTTTCTTTTTACACGCATGCAAATAACTTTTATAAAAGGTTTTCAGTGAGAAACAAGTTAGAACATTTTAAAATATTAAGACCCAAGGACCTTTATGAATTTAACTTTGAATTCGGTAATTTAACTGACAAAAAATCGGAAATTTAAAAAAAATGTATGCAATAAATTATTAATTCAATGTTAAATTTTTTACTTCTAAACAAAATGAATATACGGTGCACAGAAAACAAAGCAGATTTTAAGTATACGATTTATTAAAAATTGAATAATTCATAAAATAAAGGATTTAAACACTGAAAATTTTGGTGTTATTTTTTTTTCTTTACACCTGAAATTACCATTCAAAATATATTCTTTTTTAAGGAATTTTTTTCTGAAATTAAACACAATTACTATACGTTTTTGTTTACGGTTACAACAAAATATTATGGAGAGAAAAATATCTATTTTGCTTAGATACCGTAATCTAAACTATACTTAAAGAAACAGAACGAAATAGAGATTATTAAATCATCATATCCGTAAATAACCACTAAATATATCAGTTAAGACCAGCATTTTTAAATGGATTGAGAACTTTTTGACATATTTTTCTTGAATCAAGCGAAGGTGATTAAACTATATAATTTTTTAAGTAAAATTTTTCATTGAAATCAGTTTTTTGATCTCTTAACAGGTTTTGAATTTTGATTATTAAAGAAACTAACAGATGCAAGGGCGCCGGCAGAATAATACAGGGTTATTCATAATTCCCTTCAGGTTTTCGAAGCGTTATACAGTACAGAACCCGTTATCCGGAAATCAGAAAACCGGAAAACCAAAAAACCGGNCGAATATGGCAAAAAAGAACATACGAAATTATTCCGAAAGTATTCAAGTTTTAATTTAAGCAGTTGAAGGTAGCTGGCAGTAACATGTACCACTGAAGCCAGTTGTATTAAAGAATAATGGCGTTTACAGGCGGAGGGAATTATGAATAATCCTGTATAAAACGGGGTGCAACCCTCTAACAAACTACCTCCCCCCAAAAAAAAAATTTAAGATTATTCTGTTATTCAAATTTGTTTTGTTATTACATATACTTTCATCAGTTAATATTTTTCAAGATACATTTCTTCATGTTAACAAGATATTTAAAAAGAAGTACGAATTTACGTGGTACGAAATGTGGAGGAATAGTGAAAATTTTTACGAATCCCTCGAATACATTGATTTAGTTATTGAGGCCACACCGTTTTATCTAGCTGTATCGGAGGCAATCAAAATTGGCCTAACTCTTCCAGCTACTACATGCACTATTGAACGCACTTTTAGTACAATGCGACACATCAAAATATGTCTACAATGCCTCACGAGAGATTAAGTAGTTTGTGCATGTTCAGTGCGCATAAGAAAATAATCAAAGATAACTCAGAATTCATTGAAAAAAAAAAAAAAAAAAAAGATTTGGACAGCAAACAAGACGATTACAATTCTTGGTTGATTAAATAATTTTTTTAATTGTTACGTATCAATAATTACTTAATCATTTTTTTTTTTGGAATTAAAATATTTTTAGTAAAAGAATTTTTATACTCTATAATTGTTTCTAAAAAAAGTCAGGGAGGTGCAAGTGCACCCCGCTGCCGACGCCCTTGCTAATCAAGGTTTTACAGTTTTTGACAATTGACAGTTTTATCTTGTCTTAAACGTCATGTCAAAAAAAAAACTTTTAGCATTGTTTTTGACAAATGTCAAAAATCATGAAATTTTGAATCATGTAAAACAAATGGTGTTTTCATACGATATGGACTGACAATACACGGAAGTAGATTGGGGTTGAATTAATTGTGAAAACGTTGAATAGAACAATATAAACCGCATCTTTTTGCACAATTCGTAGCGAAAATCAACACGGTAAAGGAGAAATCTCATTTTGAAAAAGGGGAAATTAAGCACTTTTTAAAAACACCCAATGAAAAAAGCACCTTTAAGGGCTATTAAAAAACGAAAATTAGCACCTTGAAGCACTTTTTAAAAACTCAATGTACCTTGTTATAAATTAATACAATAGTATAAATTGGATTTTATGTAATTCACCCTTCAAAATTAAAATATTAAGTGAGAGTTCTCAAATTGTATTATCAAACAATAAAAGGAAAATGAAAACCATTATTTTTCTCAGTTCAAAACTATGATTTTTAATTATTGTTATATTAAGAAATATAAATTACCTAAATTAATTAAAATTTTTTTGAATATTATAAAAAAAAATCAGACATCATCATAATTTTGTTTATTATTGTAGTTTTGTTTATCATTCCATCTAAAAATTTTAATCAGTTGTTGACATTAAAATTCCCAACTCTTATTTAAACAGGTGTAGAAGTCATACAGGCATATATACATACAGATACTAGCAGGGTTGGAGTCTTTGCCGGCAAAAAGGGGTTTTTGCCAGGACAGTGGCAGAAACCAGCAAAAACTGGCAAAAAATTGCTGATTAAATATTACTACAAAATAAACAAATTTAAATCAATCATAAGGAATAATAATTTTGATACATTACATGAAAAAATTATTTTTAACATATTAATAATTAATATAAAAGCAATAATTTATAAACATTGAAAGTTTTTGACCTCTTTTCATTTTAGAATCCTTAAATAAATGTTTTTTTACAAATAGTAAATAAATATTATTATTTGTACAATAATTAACTACACATCTTGATAGATATTTTATGCTTTAAATTATAGTTATATTAATTTAAAATAAGTTCATTTCACTGGAAAAAAGAGAATAATCGCAAATTTTCCAATCACTAATGTTTTAAACTACTAAAATGATATATTATTACATTATGATTTAATTATGGAACAATAATTTTTTGTAAATATTTTGTAATTTTTTTGTAATTATTTATATTTATTGTATATATTTCAATTTTAGGAATAATTTTGCACCAAAAATGTGTTTTTGTCTCTCATCTTGGAAAATATAGGCTTTTGCCACTTTTTGCCAAAAACCTGTTTTTGCCAGGACGGTTTTTACCATGGTTTTTTCCACCTGTGGAAAAATCTTGCCAACCCTGGATACTAGTTAGCAAGGATAAACCACTTAAATACAATTTTTCATACTATATCAGGGTTCTGTCTAGGTTTCTTTATAAGGTTACCTATTTTGTGAAAATTTAGAAACAATTTGTGAAAATTAAAAAAACCAACACAACATGTAGGACACAATATCATTTTAATTAGTATTTTACCAAGTACTCAGCACACTTAGCATATCGAGACAACAGTATACTGCAATAAAATAACAGATTTTTAACATTAACATATTCAGACAAGTTTTGATATTGTACTTGCTTAATACCGAGTAATTGTAAAAATTAAATATTTATAAGTCCTAAATAAAGACGAATATTTTTAGCAATAAATAAAAGAAATATATATTTAAACATAAATTTATAACATGCAATCATTTACTATTGCTAACTCATAAAAAAAAGACAATTGTACCACAAAGTTTTAAAAGGCATGGAGGAAAATTTGCCTTTTTAAAAGAAGTATTTTGTACAAGTATTTCCGTTTTTCTTCAAGTTGAATTTGTGAAGGAACCGCTAAATGGTAGTAAATTGTAAAGTAATTGTTAAATTAAGAAATATAAATTACCTAAATTAATTTAATTTTATAAAATAAAATCAGACATCATCATAATTTTGTTTATTATCCTAGTTTTGTTTATCATTCCATAGAAAAAGTTGTTGACATTAAAAACCCAAACTCTTATTTAAACAGGTGTATCAGTCATATATACATACAGATACTAGTTAGCAAGGAAAAATCACTGAAATAAAATTTTTCATACTATATATTCACTTTTTCTAACTGTATTTTGGGGAGATTTCCGTATACTGATCTGCAGCAGAATAATTGCCAAGTCTCGGTGACTTCCGGGCAGTGGCCCACGAGAAACTAAAAAAAAAAAAACATCACAGAAAGGGACCCACTGAAAAGGTATAATTGTAACCAACCCCGGACAAGCATCTTCACATTTTTTTTTTAAATTTGCAAGTTTGACTATCTATTTGGCAATTGTAGTTGGTGCGACAGATCACAATGCGAAATATCCTCCGTCAGGGTGCGTAGCATATTCAAACAAAAATAAGAACCTTTTAAGCACTTTTCAAGCACTAAAAAAATATTTTTAAGCACTTTATAAAATATCACAATTAGGCAGGATCGGAAAGTTTTTTAAAATTGACGGTTTTATCTTGTTTTAACCATCATGTCGAAAAGAAAAAGAACCTTTTGGCATTGCTTTTGACAATTGTCACAAATCACGAAATTCTGAATCATGTAAAACGAATGGTGTTTCCATATGCTACGAACTGACAATACACCAAAATAGATTAGGGTTGAATGAATTGTGAAAACGTTGAATAGAACAATGTGAACTGTGTCTTTTTGCATAATTCAAAGCGAAAATCAACATAGTAAAGGAAAAATCTCATTTTAAAAAAGAGAAAATTAAGCACTTTTTAAAAACACCCAATGAAAAAAGCACCTTCAAAGGCTTTTAAAAAATGAAAAATAAGTGCCTTTAAGCACTTTTTAAAAACGCTACGCACCCTGGCTGAATTTTGCTAAATAACTTAATCTGCATGCAGTTTACTCGGATCTGTAAACTTAGATGTGAGAATGTAAAACAAAGTAGGAAGTGGTACTAAAGTGAGCAATGACCCATGCAAAACAGGATTCGTCAACTGAGTGATCGCAACAATGCCATACGCATGAAGTAACCAATGTCCTAAGAGTATCACTAAATTCCTGACATCTTTTATAGAGGTTAAAAATAAGGACTTCATCGATTGGTCTAATCGAAAGGCTAAGTGCGCGGCGACCGAGATGAATGTGAGAATAACGATAATGTACGGAAATGAATAATACAATAAGCCTCCGCACGTTGCTTGCAAGAGTACGAGTACTGGTATGAGATACATCGTAAGATAGATTGATTTCTTCCCACCCGAGAGTTGATTCACCACAAGTGGACGAAATATAAGCATCGCTAAAAGAGAGAGGGCATAATGTATGAAGACCATTGAATACAAAGGATAAACTGCCTCTTGCGTACACCTCAGAGTTTTGACATAGTTCGGGGTGGGATTATGAAGCATGGTGTACCAGTCGGACAGTCTTTTTACTTTGCAGGCGTGAATATCCAATGCCCCCCTCGGCTCCGTCAAAAGAAGAGTCGCCAAAGCCGAGAGAGCATTTTCAAAAAAAGAACAAATATGAAGAGATAACACATCTTTGGTGAAATTGCGTCTTTTCATAGTCTGATCGATGATGTACCACTCCAGCGCTAAGAGTAATAGAACCATGAAACCTAGATAGAGCCATTCATAAAAAGATGGGACGTCTCTGCATGGTAGGCAAATAGAATTTGCAGCAGCTCTATATCCTCGAGGACAAGCACCACAATCACCCCAACTTCCATTGATGCGAATCCGACCACAGTATAAGCCAGGACAATGAGTAGAATGGTCCATAACCATGTCCAAGCCTTGACGAAAATATTCCAATCGAGAAGAAATCAAAGTAAATTAGAAACGTAAATTGTAAAAAACAGTTGAATAATAATCGAGTTTCGTTTTTGTTTGACGGAGGGTAACCATCAGGCGCATTGGAGCTTTTCGTTGTCTTGCTTGTAGCTTAGTGACGTCAACTGTAAGCTGTTTCGATTGCCGGTGTGAGCTACAAGCTAGAATACTACTCTTTCAATGAGCTGTGAATATACAGAGCCCCATTGCTTGTTTATTAAAATTTAACCTCGACTTTTTTCTTATAAAAGTACGAAATTACTTTTGTGAGTAGGTAAAGAATATTTAAATACATTCTTGTAGTTTTAGTTTTTTTTGTATTATGTCGAAACTAAAGCCTAGTAAGAAGAAAAAGGTTATCCCCTCTAATATTACAACTACTGATTCCTTGCCACCAACTTCTAACTTGGGCGAGACTTCTGTTAATAAACCAGAAAGTACTTTTTTAAATCCGCAAGTTTCTTCTTCAGTGGATGCTGGTTGTGATTACCTCAAGAATTCAATTTTAGAAGAAGTTTTAAATGAAAAGAAAGCAGCCCTTCTCCAATCACCCGAAATTATGAAATTTTTATGTGAAGAACAATTAAAATTACAGAAGTAATTTTTTACTTGCTGTTGTCTCATAACTTTTTAAATGTGTGCATTTATTTGCAATATTTATTTTATATTGGATAAACATAGTATTCATTCTTCGTATTATTCTCTAGATTTACTCCTGAATCGGAAACTTCTGATGACTACTTTTTTTTTTTTTTAAATGTTCAGTTGAACTTTTTTTTTTTTACCAAAGTGTTAGCTGAAGTAGTGTTACTATATCAGGGTGCGTAGCCTTTTTAGAAAGTGCATAAAGGTGCTAATTTTCGTTTTTTAAAAGCCCTTAAAGGTGCTTATTTCAATGGGTGTTTTTAAAAAGTGCATAATTTTCCCTGTTCCAAATTGAGATTTTTCGTGCCTTGTTGATTTTAGCTACGAATTATGCAGAAAGAAACTGTTCACATTGATCTATTTAAAGTTTTCACAATTAATTTAACCCCAGCATCGTCAGTCCGTAGCATATAAAAACGCCATTCGATTTACATGATGTAAAAATGTTAACAATTGTCAAAAACCATGCCAACCCTACCTAAGTATGATATTTTTTTAAAGTGCTTAAAAATATTATTTGAGTGCTTAAAAAGTGCTTATTTTTTGTTTAATAATTTGGCTATGCACCCTATTTCTTTAAATTTGTCATCCATTCAAGAAGCAATTTGCTCTCAAAATGGTTTAGTCTATTGTGTATAACAGGTGCATCAAAATAATTTTTTATGCATTATACAACTTTTTAAGATTTAATAAATTGATGCGAATTCATTTCTGAAACTCACTATTTTATTCTTATTATACTGTTCTATCCAAAGTTTATTGGATGTTGCTTATTATACATTTATTTCAGCTATCATAATCTTTTTTTTTTTTCAAATTATCTGATTTATTAAGTAATATTCGATATTAAAATCAATTTAAAATCATATTAACTGAGGCAGAACTCTTTTTTTCTTCTGTAGCTGTGCTTCTTGTTTTCATAGCAGCAGGCGACCTCAGACTTTGTCGCGGGGGGAGTTCTCACTGTAGACAAACCATACGATTGGATGAATAATGTGGCTACTATCTTTTTGTTAAATTATGGATCCGGATTTATTATACACTTTTAAGTGGTTCCTTCTCTTTTTTAATGCAAACAAAATGCAGCTGTATTCTTACCTTTCCTTTTTCTGAGATGATTGTGATCTAGAAAAAATCTAGATTTTTCTCTAACCGCGATCCAGAAATCCGAGGTTCAAAAGTTTCGAGAAATCATCGATAACATTAATGTATAAAAGTTCTTGCATATATTTTTTTAAAAAATATAAGAACTAGAATTTATACTTGGTGCCTCTTTCATTTCTAAATATTTTTTTCTGGTAGAATAATAAATGTGAATAGAGAAAACTAAACCTATACATTAAGGGGGCACAACCTGTGCCCTGCCGCCTACATGCTGCCCTTCTGACTGCTGCCCGCAGGATCTTCTGAACGCAGTAGAAAATTTTATTTCATTTTTTTTAAATATTACAAACTTTCTTTCATTAAAATATTTAATTCAAATTTATATTACTCAGTAAAACGCATATTTTTTTTGTACTTTTGTAAGCTTCCTTTTGGTTAGAAGTTATATCCTCCCCTCTCTCTATATATATACAGTGAAACCTCCTGTTATGGACACTCCTGCAAAACAGACACCTCTCAATAAGGACATATTTTTAATTCCCCGGGAATCTTCCATGAATAAACCATTACGTACATTCTCCGCAAAGCAGACACTTCCTTAACCGGACGCGGACGGTCATTTTGATCCTGAAACGTTGTTTTTCATCTCTGCAAACTGAACACTACTTTTTCTAAATAAATTGCAAGCTAAAAAAATGCAACTTTTCACCATTTTTAAAGCATGTAAATAAAACTTTTTGCCTTATCCATAACTAAAAATATTGTTAAGCTATTTCACCACCGAAAAATCAATCTTTCTCCTGTCACCTTGCCTTATCTTTGTAAAGAAAGGAAAGAAAATGTTACTGCACTCCTGAAATAATTCTGACATCGGCATCTTTTGATCTTTTCATCTAGACCACACAGGTTATGAGACCCCTCAAGTTGAAATGACTTCTCTCAATGCTTCTTCCCCATTGAAAGTTTATTTAATTTTCTTATCAATTTGAAGACTGTATTTAACACAACTGGGGTAAATGGCATAAGACAGGGCGACGCATTAGCATGCCTTCTTTTCAATCTTGCTCTTGAGAAAGTAGTAAGAGATTCAGGAATTAACACTAGAGGAACTATTTTCTCAAAATCTGTTCAAATTATGGCCTATGCTGATGATATTGATATCATAGCAAGAACCCCTAAAGACCTAAAGCAGGCATTCCTGGACCCGGAAAGAGAGGCCAAAAAAATGCACCCCTCAATTAATCAGAGTAAGACAAAGTATATGCAATGTATACCGATACCTCAACGCACATCGAGATTGGAGAGTATAAATTTGAAAAGGTGAGCTCTTTCACCTACCTTGGCTCTGAAATCAACTCCGAAAACTCAATTTCCACAGAAGTAAGGAAGAGAGTAACTGCAGCCAACAAGTGCTTTTATGGCATAAGAAAATTCCTTAAATCTGACAACATTAAAAGAGACACCAAGTTGCTAATATATAAAAGCCTAATAAGATCAGTTCTCACTTACGCATCTGAAACCTGGACCTTGTCCCAAGCTGATGAGAGGACCATCGCTGCTTTCGAGAGGAAGATACTCCGGTCCATTTTTGGTGGTGTGTGTGACAAGGGAGTGTGGAGAAGGAGAACTAACTCTGAACTCTACAGGATATTCAGAGAACCGGACATTCTGATGTACCATAAGATTCAGCGCATGAAATGGGCCGGACACATTGTAAGAATGAATGATGACAGAACAACTAAAAGAATCTTTTTGGCAAGGCCAACTGGAGCTAGAAAGAGAGGCAGACCCCGACTGAGATGGGCGGATTGCCTCCAAAGGGACTTTGCCACAATCAAGGTCAGAGACTGGAAAGCCGTGGCATGCAGAAGAAAGGACTGGTGCAGTCTTCTTGAGAAAGCCAGGGTCCACCGAGGACTGTCGAGCTACTGATGATGATGAT
>NC_092208.1:1881171-1929010 GCF_043381705.1 Parasteatoda tepidariorum | reverse complement strand
TCCAAGAAGGTATTAACCATGTTCCCTATCAAATGATAAGTAGGTGTAAGGGGATGTGAACCTAATAATTGAAACGGACTGAGGACAGTACGCTCTTATTTGGTATCATATGTCTAACTTGAGTATCTATGCTAATAGGAAAATTATATTTATTTATTTGTAGCTACATCCAGAATTATGTATTATATCAAACTTCTTTATATATTCTTTTTTATCTTTCTTATTGTTTAAATAAATATTCTTGTAGATATTTACAGTATCCTTGTAGATACTATTTAATTATTTCTACATCTTTGAGAATATTCTAAAAACAATTTACGGTGTTAAATTTCGTTATTAGGGTACCCTTCCCGTAAACGGACAACTCTCATAAACGGACAAATTTTTTGGTCCCATGAATGTCCACTTAACGGAGGTTTCACTGTATATTTAATAAATTAATTATATAGAAAAATGGAGAAAGAAATTTAAAAAAAGTATAATTTTTTTTAAATTTCAAATAATTAAAAGAATTTAATTTTCTGCAACTATGTTATTAAGTTTACTGACTAAAATATTTAATGCTTAGGACACCAATGTTTATCTAAAAATTATCGTGTTTGCTGTTAATATGACTAAATATGCGTGCAGCACTTTGTTAATCTACCTGCTGTGCAAGTGGCCCTTTTCCCAAAAAGGTTGTGCACCCCTACTATACATAATTATTAACTTAATTTATGCTGCATATAATTTATTTAGAGTTTCATGTTGTGAAAATATCAATGACTTAAATTTATAAACACATTTGAAATTCAGCATTAATGATTTTACTCAAGAAATTTTCAGGATTTTTGACCCCTGTTTTCTCTATTCCATACTTTTTATTTTTGGATAATGCATCACTTTTTAAGGATAAGTGTTGCATTTGTGTTCAAGTAACAAAGTTAAAAACACCAGATATTATTTTATGACTACTCTGCATATGATCCTTTAATTCAATTGTTTCCAGGGTGTCCGCGCTCCTCGAAAGTCATGAATTTCGGTATAAACAAAGTTAGTCATGAAATGTCATATATTTAACTATTTTTTAAAAAAAAATCATGGAAAGTCATGGATTTAGGTCGCCAAATTGGTCTAATTTTTAAAATGAAATCCCCCCCCAATTTTATGGTGTTCCGAATATCTGAATTTCTAACAAAATCCCCACTCGCAGTCATATTTTATTAAAATATAAGATGTTTTTTCAAAAAATGAAAGAAAAAACATCATTTCCAGAACAAATTATCATTTAAACTTCTGTGATTTCAGAATTTTTGTTTATTTTTTATTTTATTTTATCAATTTGGAATTCTAACGGAGGCAAGCCAGTCATTGGCTAATTTTTTTATATTCTGAACTGAGAAATGAGAAAAATCAGGAGTATTTCTTTCCTTTCTGATGAACAAGGAAAGTATCTTTAGAAAATAATTCTGCAGAAAACAAAAATTAGTTTCTGTATTTTTTTCACTTATTTTATTGCTTCAACTCTTTCTTTACTCTGTTTTTTTAAATTTGAAATCTATAAATATGATGATGCAGAGTATAACTGTTTTGGTTATACCTATCATTTCAATTAATGTTATTATAATGCTTTTCAAATTTATTGTTGTATTTTACTAGAAAATAGTAACTTCGTTGTAGAAAATAGTAAAATTGTAGAAAATAGTAACTTCGTTAAGTCATGAAAAGTTCTTGGAATTAGTCATGAATTTGAAAATCTAGAGTGTAGCAGATACCCTGGATTTCATGCAGCCTCCCTATCTCTAGAAAAAGTTAAGCAATTTTTAATTGAAATTCCATAAAAGATAATTTATTTCTATAATTGTTATTATTAAAAATAGATTTTTGATAAATTTTTCCATTTAATTATTGTTTTTTTACCGAAAGTACAAAATTCCTTGTTGATGAGATATTTTAACTGAAAAATGATAAGCAGAAAAATGTTTCTTGTAAGGAAATGTTACTTACTAAAAATCATTTTTGTTATATCCGGAAATCCGGATGTGAAAAAATCCGGATTTTTCGATGAACGCGATCGGGAACGTTCAAAAGTTTCAAGAAACTATTGATCACATTTATGTATTTAAAAAAATTTTATGTTTTATTTAGAAATATTAGAACTCGAATTTATACTTGTCATCTCTTTCATTTGTAAATATTTTTTCTAGTAGAATAATAAATGTGATTAGAGATAAAAGTAAACTTATGCATAATTATTCATTTAAATTATGCTGCATATAATTTATTTAGAATTTCATGTTTTGAAAATATCAATGATTTAAATTTATAATGTTAAATTTTTGCAATATGTAATTAATGATTTTATTGGAGACATTTTCAAGATTTTTGAGTTGGGCTCACAATCACCCCTGAATATTAAATTGGAACTTTCTGAAAAATTGCTGTTTTATTTGAAAAATCAATGTTTTTTGAAGAAGTTTTGTGACATGTAGAGTTAGAATGCTCTGAATGTTTTCCCTTTTCAAGTTGAACAGTATTTGTTCAACTGCAAACTTTTCATAGACATAATTAAAAAAAATGAAAAACTTTCTGCGAGCACAAAATCTCAACTATTTTCGATTGTTGTGGTAGTTCTTTTACATTGCACTAGAGCTGCACAATGGACTATTGTTGACGGTCTGAGAATTCTGAAGGATAGTCTGGAGACGTGCCATCACAATTTTATGCCTCTGGAGAAGGGATGGCACCCTCGCTTCTGAAGCCCGACGACTTGCGCACGAAGTCACCCTCCGTAGACTGATTCGAGTGGTCACCCACACGCATACTGACCGCAGCCAGTGATGCTTGACTTCGGTGATCTGCTGGGAACCGTATCTGAAGAATCAGTCCACTGGGGGACTCGACAAAATGCATGCATTGATTAAAGTTTGAAGCTACTAGTTTCAATTCTTTAGTCGCTGCTTCATTTGAAAATAACTGATTTTTTTTTAAAAAAGCGAATGTCTAATTTTTATATCATTATTTTAATAAACTCTATATTGATTCATATCATTGGGATGAGTTTGGTAAAAAAAAAACTGAAAATAGAAATTCGAAAATGCTCAAAAACACTGTTTAAAGAATTTAGAAATAAAAAGCTAAAATTTAAGCAAGAAAAAAAGTGTATTTAGTAAGCATTTATCCACGGAATGTTATCAATATTTCAGTAAAAATATTGATGTGAGATTTTATTTAAATTCTGTAAATTTGAATCTCAATGTGTGGTTTTTAAATCGCATGAATACGAATCTTGTAAATAAGTAATATGTAAATAAGAATCTCTGTGTCTAATTTTTAAATTGCTATAACACAAATTTGGATGTTTCATTTTAAAATTGCCCGAATACAAATTTCAATTGACTTCAAAATGTGTAATTTTTAAGTTACATGAAAGCGAATCTTAATAGTAGCTTTTAAATTGCATGAATACAAAACGTGCAATTAGATACAAAGTTGTAAAAATACGGAACACAACATGCCGTCTTAATATTTGTTTTCTTCGTAATTTGATAAAGACAAAACTTATTTTAAATAGGGGGATTATTTCTCTCTCTTTTTTTTTATAGTAACAGTAAAAAAATTTCCACGTTGGTGACGAATTACCTTCGAAACAGATTTGCTCATAGAGCCCAGTTCATAGTTTCCTTCCACATTGTGTCGTGATTTTTTAAATGGTATTTTTTTTTTAATTATTTAAAATAATTTTGTATGAAAAGAGAAAGCAAATTATAACAGTACATTAAGAAAAAAAAAAGAAACTTAATACTTTATATAGAAACTTGTTTGTTATTTTCAATGCATTAGCTCACCTTTTTCATCAATCTGATATTCAATTTACCAAAGTGTACTGCACATATGATTGAAAGATTTTATTTGACTCTAACCCTTTTGCTTATTTTATATAAAAAGTGAGCCACTCTTGGTCATTTGAACCAGTGTTCCCCAACCTTTTTATTACCGCGGACATGTTGACATTTGATAATTTGATTTATTAATTTAAATTTAATTGTATTTAAACATGCCTTCAAAATAAAAAACAGTTACGCACCAAAAAATAAATATAAAGTGATTTAACATTTTAACTTGCTAGAGCGTTAAGTCAATGAGTCACGATCGAGAGAGAAGACGAAGTTCTTTATTATTTCCAATGTAAATTTTGCGCTTCGCTTTTGTTTTTTATTTATGATATTTACATTTATGATTGATTTTTTTAAAAATTAAAACTAATTGAAAGAGAAAATAGTTGTAATGTTTTTTTTCTTTTAAAAACATTATAAAAATTATGTCACTACCTTCGGGGAGCCCCTTTTTTTAAATAAATAAAATTTTAATGGAGTGCAAATATTTTTAATTTGGGGTATAAACCTAGGAATTTGAATTCAGTTTCAATGAAATGGGCGGCCCAGTACCAGTTGATCCATGAACCGGTCCATTGACTGTGATTTAACGGGGAACACTGATTTAAACAACTTTAACTTTTTATGTATGGAAAGAGTTTTAACCACACACATTGTGACTATATCAGAGTTTTAAAAAAAACTAAAGCTACAGTCAAACCCTGCTATAGTGAACACGGTTTATAGTGAACTCCCGGATATAGTGAACGAGATGTCCCGTACCTTGTTATACACGTATAATGTTATTTTTTGTGGATATAGTGAACCAAAAAAGTGAGGAAGTTGGATATAATGAACTTTTTTCTACCTTGGACTGATTTTTTTCTTCATTTTTTTTTGTAATAAGTTTGAAATTTCTACTTCAAAATAAATACATATACAAGCGTTCAAAACCATCTAAAGAGGGGAATGTAGCGATAAGCATTTTTTCTTGTTTGCTTCTTTTATTTCACTTTCTTATCCCTAAACAAACCAAGCAGATGTTTCCTACCCAGGCAGATGATGCACCTATAAGGTGTCAGTGGGATCAATATGCATTTTCTGTCAGAGGGAATGAGTAATTATTTATTATTGGTCAAAGGGTTTGACACTAATATGTGTTGATAAGGCCCTCATTTCAACTCCTCTTTGCTCTCAGTTCAGTTAAAAAAAATGCAAATAAGTGTCTCAAATTTAACTATGGGGACCAGTAAACGTAAAACGTTCTCCATTAATGATAAAATGGAGGAGTTTGGGAATCATTAGTTAAATTGCATGCGTAATGGATATAGTGAACCCCCGGTTATAGTGAACCAAAATGTCGGTCCTTTGAAGGTTCACTATAGCGGGGTTTGACTGTATTAGATAAAGAATCATGTTTATTTTAAAATTTCAGCAGTTATGATAGTTAAATGCATCTCTATTTTTCAGAAAATAATAACTAAAGTTATGGAACAGGAAGCTGGTGATAGATTAAAACCAAAATTTACCATCTCGGATAGCTCCAAGTTTTATCGGGACGTAATTCTCAATTGGAAGCCAGCAAGTGAAGTGTAAGTATACTTTCTGTATCATCTGGAATGGCATGATTTAAATCACTTGATTTTTTTTAAAAAAGTGATTGGTTCAAATAGCTTTTATTTATTTTTTAAGCAAAAATGAAATCGATTCAAGTCAACTTTGTTAAATAGAAATATTCTTATATGTTTAATGTATGCACATTTAATTATGAAATAATTTATATTTAATATAATTACAGGGTTGCCACAGGCAACTAAAATGCCTCTTTTTTCAGCATGAGGCAACTTTCTTTTGCCTGAAAATGCTAAAAAAGCAACTATTTTCTGGAAAAGGAGACTTTTCTGCACTCCTAGCAATGTTTTTTTTAGCATAAAATGGGTTGAAAACCTGTGGGATCTTCTGAACACACTGAATTTCTTTTCTTAAAAAATAAATGTTAAAAATTTTGAATTTCAAATTTGAGTCATCGCTTTTTGAGGTGTTCAATTTGCACAGATTCCATCATAAATCTATTTCGTTTCTCGATCGCCTTTTCAATGTTTATTGCTGGGTCATTCCACGTCAAATCATACAGGATTTTACAAAAATGGCACCCACCATCTCAGATTTTGATAAAAATTTGTACACTTATAGGATTTTTTGTGCTGATTTCAAAAATATCAATTTTATTTAAATCGGTTAAGGGGTTCAAAAGTTAGAAGCATTTATATTTTTGTCGAAATGGCACATTTGTAACCATTTTGATTCATACATCAAAGGCTATTAATGATTGTAACTTACTTTATATTTGTCATAGAGCAATAATTTTTATTTTATTTTGTTCAGAATAAAGTNACCAGTTCCAACTTCCCGGATTTTTTTTTTTTTTTTTTTTTGCAAATAAGTATCTTACTTATTTAGTAAGTGGGTCTATTTTGCAGTTTTTTGATCAACGGAGTAACTTCAGGAGATGATTTCTGGCAACTCACCCCCTTCAATTTCAAAAAAATTTTATTCAGAGATAGTTGAAAGTGCAAACTAACATCTGATATAAAAATTTTGATGGGCTAACTTTTTAAGAAAAAATATTTTTCTTATGCATTAAAAGTACTGGTAGTTTGATGATTTATAGTCCTTATTTGTAACTAGAGTACAATAAAATGATATAAAAAAATGTGAATGGTAGAAAAATATGTAAAATTAAATATATTTCATTAAATTATTTTTTTCTTCTTTCTTTGAAATGAAATGATTTTATATCACTGATAATTTGTATCAGTGATATAAAATCATTTATCTGATAATTTGTATTCTTTTATTTCATCACTAGCACCTGCAGGCCTTTTTTATTCTGTAAGACTTTTATTATAATTATATACAGCCAATATTTTATAAAAAAACCCTTCTGAATAGAAAAAAAAATACTGAAAACTATTGACACATCAGGGTTCCCATGGTACTTGAAAGTCTTTGAATTTGGTTAAAAAAAATCAGGGCCCCGAAAAGTCCTTGAATTCTGCCATAGGGTATTTGAAAAGTACTTGATTTTTTAGGAATTACAGGGATGAGATTTTTCCGCTTTTTAGCGGATTTCCGCATTTTTCACTTTTATCTCTTGAATTTCAGCTTTTTTATCAAAAATTCAGATTTTCTAAAAATTTCACTTTTTTTTATAGGTATTCCGCTTTTTCAGAAAATTCACCGATTTTCAAAGAGAAACAGAAAATTCAAACTACACAGCTACCAATCCTTTCTCATTTTTACTTATTTTAGCTATTTTCTCCCCTTTTACCCGCAGCAGATAAGATTTTCCGAATTTTTTACCCGTCCTCCAGATCAATCCGATTTTCGCAGTTCAAACGACGCTGCATCTGACAAACCTTTTAGAGGTCCCAAGCCTGGAATCTGCTAATATCTCGACTCTTATTCATACGATTTTAATATCAAACATAGCTTTTACTATTTGCGTGTTGTGATTCTTATTCACGCGATTTGAATACTGTACGTTGGGATTCTTATTTACGAGATTTAAAAATCCGATATTGTGATTGGTATTTACGCCTTTTTAAAAACCTATGTCGCGATTCGTATTCACTCAAGTTTAAAATTCAATGTCTTAATTTGCTCATGCGGTTTATAATATCAATCATTGATTTTCGTATTTATACATGATTTTAAAATAAGGCATTAGGATTCGCATTCACGCACTCTAAAAATTATGCATCATAATTCTTATTCATGCAATCTAAAAATTAAGCATCGTGATTCGTATTTACGCTATCTAAAAATTATAAATTGTGATTTGTATTTACGCGTTTTAAAAATTCTATATCCCAGTTTGTATTTTCTCATTTTCAAAATCGTATATCTAGTTTCATATTCATGTGATTTCAAAATCCATAATTGTTATTCATATTCACGCAATTTTAAGATCAACTATCGCGATTCTTGTAAGAAGTAAATTTTTTTAAAATTAGTTACTATAAAGGTGACTGTTTTTCTAACGACGATTATTAGTATATGTAAGTGTTACAACATCAGAGAAACTGGAAGGGAATATATTCAAAACTTACATTCTGTGCTTGCAAAGAAGAAAAAATAGGATTTGTCACAAGATGTTTGAAGATGGACTAACGACTAAATATAGCAAACATAAAAGATATAGCAAACAAAAGCAATCACTTAAAAAGGGATTTAATTTAAATTTTTTTTTTTTGGAAAAAGAGTTAATTAACTCATCATCAAAATTTTATTTATAATTGCTGTTATTTATGCTATAAAATGCAAAATTCTTATCAAATAAAAAACAATTATCTAAACAGTTGCTGATTGTCATGTAATTTTTCAAACTAAAATAGCAATTTTTGTATGTTAAGGAGTTACTATATATTTCTACTTCACTGTTATTGATATGTTTCAGAGGGCTCTAGTTAGATTAGACTATAATATGAACATAATGATTCGGTCCATTGTTAAAGTTTTTTTTCCCAATATAATTTAAAAAGTAATATTACTGATATATTTGCTATAAATCACATAACAGTATTTATTAAAAGAAATGAAATATTAATGTATATTCTCAGTAGTTTTAATTTGCTAAACCAGGTAGTTTTTCAAGTAATAATTGTCTCTTATGTGAACTGAGGGAAAATATAATTTCCAGCTTTATTTTTTCAATTGGTAATTTTTATTTTTACTAAATGTTAAGTATCATTGTAATTATTTATATAATAATAGATTAGTACACAATTGTATGTCAACACATTATTTATTACCTTAAACTGCCTGGAATTTATTATTTAAGGGTTGCACTTGCGTAAAATTTACTATCGTGGAAATTCAGCTTTTTTGCCTTTTGGCTAATCTCATCCCTGGAATTAAAAAACTACTAACTTTTAGGAAATAAAATAGTACTTCTTACAAAAAAGTAGTAAAAAAATAATAAATTCAAAGGAAAATTATAGAAATTCTGATTGAGGCAATTTTTAATACTTGAAGTGAAAAGGGGTTACAGAAGATGCAAAACTTTTCTCTCCGAGATTTTTCCGACCAGATTATTGTTCATCTCTCTGGTGTTTTGAAAGCTGAAATTTCTAGCAAATTTTAGGTTTTGTAGTCATAGTTTTCGAATAATATATAGTGTTTAATTGATCTAAAAATATGTTCAATGTGTTAACTTCATTATTAGGACAGGTTATTATTGTTATCCTATTTGTTCTCTTAATTTATGTACTAAGAATAATTAATTTTTTATCATTTTTAAATAAATTTTTACTGCTAATAAGTAAAATGTAGTTCTACAGGTTTTATTGATTATGAATAAACATCGTGATTCACATTAAAGTGATTCTTGATTTACAGATCGGAATTCATATAAAATGTTCCACGAATTGCGGTTTAACTGAAAGTGATTAATGAATCACATATTGAATGTTACTTTAAAGTAATTTGCAAATTACTCATCAGAATTCATAATAAGGTACTTTATAAATCACACATCATGATTCACATTAAGTGATTTATCAATCACACATCACATCAATTAAAGTTATTTCTAAATCATATAATGTATTTAAGTTATTTCAGAATCATGCCTCACAATTCCCATTCTGGTTATTTACAAATCACGCATTGTGATTCACAAAAGAGAGATTTAAGAATTACCACTCATATTTCTCATCAAAATGTTTTAAGAATCACACATAGCTGTTCTATATTAAGCACCTTTTGAATCACAAATTGCAATTTGCATCATAATGATCACTATTCACATGAAAACAATTAGCTAATCATCCAGCAGAATTCACATTAAAGTGATTTATGTATCTCACATTATGGTTTATGTCTTGTTAGTTCGTGTGTTTTGTATCATTTGCTATTTATATTATTCCGGTTTAAGAAACACACACCGCAATTCAATTTAAATTTACAAATCACGAATTGTGATACGTGATTCACGCAATCTTCGATACTTACTTCACCTTTCTTATAACTTTGATTCCCATATAGTATATCTTGATTTGTATAAATGCGATTTAAAAATTATGCTTAGTAAAAATTACGCATTATGACAACCCAAGTATTATGTAGTATTGGATTAACTTTGAAAGATTTTAAGTGCAGTTTAAACTTGCAGAAGATTTTAGAACTTTCTTCTGAGAATATAGAACTTATTTCATTAAGGAGCAATTTAGATTTTAAAAAATGTTATAGCAATCCCTGGTCAGAAATTGTGCTCCTGATGCAGAAATTGTGTTTGTCTTGTTCATTCTCAAATTTTTCCCGTTCTTTTCTTTTTTGAAGGGAAGGGGGGCTCAAAGAAAGAAGGGAAAAAAATAATTTAATAAATGATTACTTCATTTTACATATTTTTTTCTACCATTCCCATTTTTTTATATCATTTTATTACACTCTAGTTACAAATAAGGACCATAAATCATCAAACTACCAGTACTTTTAATGCATAATAATTCATTAGAAAAATATTTTTTTTAAAAAAGTGAGTGAACCGCCCATCAAAATGTTTATATCAGATGTTAGTTTTCACTTTCAAATATCTTTGAATAAAATATTTTTGAAATTGAAGGGGGCGAGTTGCCAGAAGTCATCTCCTGAAGTTACTCAACTCCGTTGATCAAAAAACTGCAAAACAGACTAACTTACTAAATAAGTAAGATACTTATTTGCAAAAAAAGTGTTTAAATGACAGACTACTTTATTCTGAACAAAAAAAAAAAAATTATTCCTCTATGACAAACATAAGGTGAGTTACAATCATTAATAGCTTTTGATGTATGAATCAAAATGTCGACAAATTCGCCATTTTGGCAAAAATATGAAACTTTTGAACCCCTTCACTGATTTAAATATAATTGATATTTTTGAAATCAGTACAAAAAATTTTATAAGTGCACAAATTTTTCATCAAAATCTTAGATGGTGGGTGCCATGGCTGGATGAACTGACATGGATTGATGCTGCTACAAAATTCTGCCGGATTTTTAAAAAACCCATTTTTTAATACGATATCACGATGTCTGAATTTTGAATTAACTCGAGTAATCACAGTATATATATATTGATTTGTTTAATCAATTATTGATAAAAGTATGTTTTCTTATATAATAGTGTGTTTTTATCAATTATTCATAAAAGTATGTTTTTTTTATTGAAAAAGTATTTTTTGAATGAATTCTAGTAATTAAAAGTATTTAATTTTCTGTAAATATACAAATTTTTTTTATATATAATTTAGTGCTAGAACACTAACGTTTATATAAAAATTATCATATTTCCCACCAACTTGACTAAATGGATGATGGTATATGACAATTAAGTCATTTCATAAAATTTTAGTCTTATTTTTACTGAATTTTTGTTCTCAATTAGGCAACTATTTTTATGCTTTAGGCTACTAAAAGCAACTATTTTGTTAATTTTTTTCCGTGGCAACCCTGTAATTATCTAGACAAGCATATTTTAAAATACTTGATTTTAGAAAAAATAATCATTGATTTAAATCAATAGATATCTCTCTACTTAATAAAAAAAAACTATGTTGCCATCACAACTGTTTAAGAAAAATTTTGTTAAGTGTGTTATAACTCAAAACCTAAGATGAAATAATATGAAGTTATGCGTATTTCTAGAGAAATGTTTAAAAAAAAAAGCATTCTCATAAGGGGATATAATAATAATTTAAGGGAATGTCAACCTTCATCTATCCCCCATGGCAGAGACATTGTCGCAGAACGTTACAGAGTTCTTGCATTAAAATTTTTCTTTTAAAAAGTTAAAAAAAAAAAATTTCTACAGAAATTTAAACGTGATATTTGAATCATGCAGTTAATCACTTTTTGATGTGCTCAATTTGCACCAATATCGTAAATCGATGTAATGTTTCGATTGTATTTTCAGGGGTCTGTTTGGAAGAAATTTGGGTCCATTAACGAACCCTTCACAATATTTTAACTTAAAAACGGACCCGCCATAAATTTGTTTATCTTCATTAGTGTTTTTTAATCGTATAAATCCTTCTCATGGCGGAAAACAAGAAAGATGGATGTAAACGAATTAAGTTTTGTCTTCGGCAGACACTTCTTCCATTATTCGTACGAAGTGAATATTCTGCGTTCAGCAGTGTAGGCTAAATACCAGATATTTGCATGTTGCATCTCTAATTTAGAAGCAGCAATTGCTGTTTATTTTTAAAAAAAAAAATTTTTTTTAATTATAATTTTACAGTGCTGAGCATAATCTCGTGTCTCTTTACAATTTAACCCTCCTGGTGGCGCTTGCTTGAAATAGTTTTACTATTAAAAGGGCGACTATATTTACCAGAGATGTACCTCAAATGGGCGAGGGTCAGACAAAAGGAATGCCTACCCCCTTTTTTTCTGTTTGTTGTTAAGAGAATTTTTCACACTATGTGGTCAGTCAGGGTATTGACAGTTTCATTGATGAAACCCATTAAGTAGTTCACTCTTCAACTATCGTTTTAGAATACTTGTGGAAAACAATGCTTCTTTACAGAATGATTTTACCTTTTTACAACTTATATTTAAATAATAATTGTGTTTCGTTCTCCCCTTCCTCATTTATAAAGATTATTAGAACAATATCATTCAAGTTTTTTTTATAGAAAAAAAACTAGTAATAATTAAAATAAAAAAAATTAAATTTGAAAGCAATATTATGAAGTTCATGTTTCATTATTTTTTATTATCAAATTTTTATTTATTTTGTGATTATTATCACTGCACATACATGGCGTATGTAATTGCTATTAAAATCCTTTAATTTTCTATAGTTTTAAATCTTACACAGTGGCAATCTTTTTTCTTTTATTTAATCTATGCCATTATCATTATCTTCATTCTAAGTTATATCTCTGATTTGGAAAGTACACCATTTAGAATATAGTTTCCTCATCAATATTCAAAATGTAGCTAAGTGTAATTTTGACTAGTATTAGTTAATTCCTTTTTTTCTCATTTTTTTTATAAAATTGAAGCTTTTTAACTCTTTGTGTGCCAAATAAATTTCCTTGTTGCTTGTAGATAGTATTTCCACGCGGAAACCGAAAATATTGCCGAACACGAAAATNCTAAGTGTAATTTTGACTAGTATTAGTTAATTCCTTTTTTTCTCATTTTTTTTATAAAATTGAAGCTTTTTAACTCTTTGTGTGCCAAATAAATTTCCTTGTTGCTTGTAGATAGTATATCCACGCGGAAACCGAAAATATTGCCGAACCCGAAAATATGAAAGATGACATGGCTTGATAACCATTGTTAAAATATTTTTTAAAACTTGATTATTGAAGTCTGAATAAAACTTTTTAAATTATTCGCTCTAGAAAATTTTGTTCTTCTACTAAGGATTTGTAAACTGATGTAGTGTCATTCACATTTACAGCCTTTTTTAGAAAGAAAAAGAAAGTTCATTTGCTCAAATAGGCAGGTTGTGACTTTTATTTTGGCATTTCATGAATGGGATAATCAATATACACTGATGCTACCCACTATTTAGTTACATTATATTACCTTATAATATAAAGACATATATCTATCTACATTCTACATAATTTATAAAAGTAGCTTTGAAGTAAAAATTGTATTTAAATTAAAGTTATTAGGATTATTTTTTGATTTATGAAAACTGAATTATTATAAACTAGCAGTTGCCTGCAGTTCCGCCCTCGTACGTTTTTATTTTCTCTGCATATAAGACTTTATTTTGTAACAAAAAAAAATTATTCAGGGGCAAATTGTAGCCTAGCTTGTGTCAACTTTTAAGCTAACTAGACCTCGTATTTTCCCTGCGCACAAGATCACGGTGATTTGTTGCTTAACTTTTACGTGTAAACGTAACAAACAGACCAATAATACACTACTACAGTTTTGAATACAAACTTATTTCCGTAATTATAATATTAGTAGCGGGGTACGGGTTTTATAGTGCACTATTTTATTCCACTTACAAATTAATGAAATTAGTAATTAAATTAGTTTGATTCGGTGATTTGTTGCTTAACTTTTACGTGTAAACGTAACAAACAGACCAATAATACACTACTACAGTTTTGAATACAAACTTATTTCCGTAATTATAATATTAGTAGCGGGGTACGGGTTTTATAGTGCACTATTTTATTCCACTTACAAATTAATGAAATTAGTAATTAAATTAGTTTGAATTTAATTAATAAATGTATAAAATTAAGATGTTTTTTTTCTTTTTTTAAGTTTTTAACACTACACTTCACTACAGTTAAAAATTAAAATCTTTTACAGTGAGTAGCACTATACCAGCTGTCAAAAATACATTTGAAGTTGATGCTGATGAATTTACAAAAAATAAATATCAGATAAGCAGAGTGTCTACCAAAAACAGAAAAACATGGCAAGGAATCTACGAGACAAGAAAAAGTTCGGGAACAACTTATCTAGAGCAAAGATTACTTAAGAAAATTCCTTATACATAATTGAGAAATTTTTAAAAAATAGAAATGATAGTGGTAATTAATTTAATGCAAAGTAACACATTGAAGAAAATCTTTTGTAGAAACTGCTATTCATGAATTTCAGGTAACAGCTTAATTTAAAATCCTTCAGTTCTGAAATCAATAAAATGATTTTATTAAAAGGAAATGATGTTACATTCACTGATTAGCTCAATATCAGGGGTCTGTCCAAACATTTTGTAAAAGGTCCTGTTTTTTTTTTTTTTAAATTGTGAAAAAATTACTCGTAATTTGTGAATATAAAATATGTGTAAGTCACATACTTTCAACCATGGTCCTGTTTCGTTAATTTGTGCAAATAGGGTCCTGTTATTGAGAAAAACTATTTCAAGGAGTTTCATATTGTAAATGGATACAAGATAATGCTCAACACTGTAAAATTATAATTAAAAAAATTATAATTTCAAAAATAAACAGCCATCGCTGCAACTAAATTAGAGATGCAACTTACAAATATTGGGCCTTTAGCCTACACCAGGGGAGGCGAACCTTTATACACCAACGTGCCATTTTTTCTAAAAAATTGATTAATTTGGTCATAGACGTGCCGTCAAACAATTTTGACTTCGTGATTATTGGGAAAATAATAACACTAAATACTATCAACTCAAAACTCTTTATTTACTATGAAAAAGAATAAATTTTGCAATGTCTCAGTTATATGCGTAATTCAACTTCTTCAACTTAAAGTAACATCAGTGTGACTTCTGTTGTTGCAGATTAGATGACAAATAACTTAAAATAGGTTGTAAGATGTTATTTTAAGCAGGTCTGTTAATTTTTTTGCTAGTTATTTATTGTTAGCTTGTTTTTTATGGTAATTAATTGTTTTTTGGCATTGATTGTAATTTCTTTGTAAATAATTTTTTATTTTTTTATGTTTGTTTTTGTGAATTTTAATTTAATTGGTAAATTGCTTCACAGTGTACTCGTGATCGATGGCGTGCCCAAAATATGTGGCGTGCCATAAATGGCACGCGTGCCATTGGTTCGTCATCTCTGGCCTACACTGTATAATGCAGAATATTCATTTCGGACGAATAATGGAAACAAAATCACTCACATTTTTTATAATTTCAATTGACATATTTTAAATAACACAACTTAGGAATGCATCACTTCTAATGTGTTACACATTAAGTAAACTTAAACAATTCTTAAATTTATATATTTTTTTCAAAAAATTTGACATAAGTTAATTTTTATTTACATAAAATTTTATCCGTTATTTTTATGAATAATATATTGCTCAATTATTTATTTACAAAAAAATATCAATAAGAATGTACACACGGTGTTTGTGCAGAAATATAAATATTTTCTGATACCCCTATTAAAGTTCCAACTTTATATTATAATTTAGTAAAACATTTATTCTGAAACGAATCCGATTGATATACTGTTGATAAATTATTTAGAATTTAGTTTCAATTAGTAATCTATAAAAAGGAGAAACAAACAATATTTAAGAAATCACAAACGCAAAAACTTCATGAAATTCCAACAACAATAAGACATATTTGTTTAAAAGTTTTTGTAACAGAAAAAATTAATAATTTTTTAAACAATTAAATATAGAGTGAAAAAATTCAACTTCACAAAAATTATTATAGACTTTAAGAGTGGTCGATTTAAGAGATTTGAAGTGCTCTTGTATATGCTCTCTTTATTTACACTATTTCAAAGTTTTATATTAAATCTACTTTTACTAGAGCCCTTTTTAGTCATTTTATTAGTGAAGTGCAGAAAAAAAGCACCACATTTCATTTTGCGCTTTCTTTTGAAGCAATAATACATTCTAAAGAAACTGAAGGTATTCTGGAGTCAACAGGATAAGTGTTCATTTTCAAAGGGTGAAAGCAAATGTTAAAAGAAATTCTTGGAGGAAAAAGATAGCAGTTAGAGTTGTGAATGCATGATAAAATGGAGGGTCAGTGGTTTGAAAGAGGGAGATTTACTTCTCTGCAGGGGGCTATTTCCTGTATCTCAGCATAATACTAGCTAATTGTATGGAACAGCTACAAGAAAAATTCCTAGTTCTGCACGGTTCTGGAAAGAAGACAAATCACTCTTTGAATACTTGACACTCTATTTTTGTCAAATTTCTCTTTTCTGAATGTTGGCTAACAAGAAAGCATTTCTGGAGAAAAATGATTGCATCCTAGTTTGCAATGAGAGATGTATTTATGTATGCATTTTGAAAAAGGAGGGGATGGAACTTAACTAACGATAAACAAATTACAACCAAACAATTTATTTATTGTCCATAATTATAAAATAGTGCATACAAATAAAAAGCTTTGATAGGAAAAGAAATTTTGAAAATAAATTTGTCTGTTAAAAATCAGCCTCATATATAATAGAAAAGCAATAAGAAATAAAACTAAATATGTGTATGTAATTTTAGACAGTTATCCATGCTTTATCTCCCAGATATTTTATCTGTTCTAACTAGAATTTTTTTCAAAATTGTATTTTAAAAGGAAATATTTTTATTCTGACACCTTCAATGATGTTTTCAATAATTTTACCAACAACCAACTCATACATTCTTAAACACGGTAATAACTTTTAATAATAATGATTTTGTTTTTCTTCCATTCTTCATTAAAGGTCAACTAATAAAATTTAACTCTCTAAACAAACAAAGGCTGTTACATTTTAAGCTTTTGCGATCAATTTTACACTGTGGTAGTTTATGTAATAAATATGTATCAAGTTAGATGAGCAGAATGGTTCTCAATTTTGTCAGCACTCACAAATTGCAGGACTATCAGATTTTCCATGGCTGAAAAATATGTGTTGTTGTTGTCAAATCCCTTTTAAAATTAATTCCTAAGCAAAAATTTTTTAAATCCTCCGAAATGCTGTTTGAATATATATTTATTTTGTTAAATTATCCAATAAAAATAACTTTTTTAATTTTCTCTATTGAAAAAAGGTTTATACTCCTTATTAAATAAATACTAGATTGTTTGACCTATTTTTTGGTCTCAGTAATAGTAAAAAACTGAGTAATACATATAAATTAACTTTGCTTAGCCTTTTCCTTTTATTATGGTCCTTGATATAAATTGATTATAATTAAATCAGAAATTTGAAACAAATACATAAGAATATACAATAGTATTTTCAAAATTTAGTTTAAATAATTATTAAAAAAAAAAATTGAAATTATTTTATCCTCCGATTTTTACTTAGTTTGTTTGGAATACATTTTTATGCAAGCCATATTAGTTTATTAAATAATGAATAAGTTCATAAGTACATGAGAAGACTTTGAAGTAGTTTCTTGTTAAATAATTTAAGCTACCAAAAATTAATGCTTAATTGTAATTTATTAAACTCCTTTACTATGACGCAATAAAAAAAGAATCATATATAGTATTAAGAATTTTGCGTGCATTATTAATATATCACTTGATAGTATTCGATAAAATTTAAATTGTCACAAAAAATAATCAGAGTTTAGCTGAGAAAAATTGTTTTAAAATATTATATGGTTTATATATGAATGTAATAATTTTAATTAAAATTGAACTTAAACAGATATTTAATCTCATCCGTTTCTTTGTAGTTGGACGATTCTTCTTTTAGCAAAAATGTTATTTTTTAAAAATTCAACAGTTGTCTTTCGTATTCTGTTCAAATTTTTTAAAATTTTATTTCTGTGCGAATTTCAGATGCAATAATTCAAGGGAAAGGCATAAAACATGACAAAAACAACAACATAATAAGACTTTGTTTCAGCGTTTTTTAGAATAATTTTGAAAATTTGTGCGCAAATTTTTAGAATAATATGAAAAAAAAAGAATGTGATTAAAATAATGTTTGCAAAGAAAAATTTTAACAATTTTAAATTAGTAAACATTAATGACAAAATAGTAAAGTATTTCTTGGCAGTTAGAAAGAAATAAAATAAGTCAAAATCTAAACTAAGTTAAAATCTCTTCTTTCATAAGTATGTAAGTTCGCAAAATAAAATTCATAGTTAAGTTCGCAAAATAAAATTTAGCTGATGAATATTTTCAAAATATCGAATTTACAGTACTTATAATGAAACAGCAAAACATTATTATTATTAGAGATATTTCAAAATTTATTAAAAATATGCGAGTATTCAATTTAAAAAAAAATTATAAACAATTTTAGATAGTATATTTTATTTATTCCTATTTTTATTAATTCCGTCTTAAACTTAAATTTTTAAAAAAAATAGAAGTAAAATAACAAGAAAAGCAACAATGTTTGATTTAGTATTAGCAAAAGAAAACATAAAATTAATATTTTTTCCCTTCAAAACAAACTTTTACTATCAGTACAATTAAACTGCTAACATACTATGAACTCTTGAATAAACTCACAACTCTTCTGTTATAGTGATTTATGATGACAGCTATAACCCACCCCTCAATTAGTACCCAGTCGGCGGTCGTAGGGGAAGGAAAAAGAATACCAGCCAAAAACTCGGGCTTGCTGCTTTACGTGTAGAAATCATGCCCGAGTTATTTCGGGTCCGCCGCCAGGAGGGTTAAAAACTCCTTGAAAATTTGTTTGCAATAACCGGACCGTATTTGCACAAATTCATAAAAGCAGGACACTGGCTGAAAGAATGTGATTTGACGTTTATTTTATATTCACAAATTACGAGTCATTTTTTCAAAATTTTACAAAAGCGGACCTTTTACAAAATGTCTGGGCAGACCCCTGATATTCGGCGGTTATTGATTTTCTCATGGATTTTAAATATCCCGATATATTTCAAACAATATCTAAAATTATAATCGTGCATTTGAGTATTTAATTTTTAAGGCAATAATTCTACAAAATTTTTGGCTGTTATTGCTATTGATTTCTTCATAGTTTTTATATTTGATATTTTTTATACGATATTATTTATTACAACAATCTGATCTCGAAATGAAGCACGCGTTTGAGGAGTCCGATTCGCTCGATTTCATCATCGATCTTTTTTTAGGCGATTACTACTACGCGGATTTCATGATTTTTTTTATTGTGATGATTATTTACAAAATGTGAAAAAGGAAATAATTTGTGCTTTTCTCCCCACCCCAAAAAAATCTGAGAATAACCCATATTAGAATAAAAAAAATAGTGTGTGGAGTCCCTCCGCGCGGAAAAAGTTAAACTTCGTAACCTGCGACGTTAATTGTAGAAGAATCAGCAGTCGTAGAAGGATCACTAGTTCTATTCAACGACTCTTTTTCCTGCTCCGATGGCTTCCGTGCTCTGTAATTCCGTGCTTGTGGTTGCCTCATCGTCTCGCCCTGGAAAATGTATTTGTATTAATAATGTATGTAAATGCGTCATAATGTAATTTCAGAAGAGAAAACCTAACAATCAATTGATATTCACAAGAGACGTACCTTGACATAACCTTAAATCCGTCGCATTGTTTTCACTCATTTTTTACAATTGTTATCCACTAAATTTGAAAATAAAAAACACTACCCTATTAAATTATATGTGTATCAAATCAAACTAAAAAAATATTGATAGAAAAACAATACTTTTATTATTTTTATGCTAGTGAGAACCAAAACAATATGGAAATGAATGAGGGAAAACTGGATCCTACAACGTGATTTCCCGGCCAAGCAAAATGTAGCCTTAAACGTTTAACACAACCTTGTTGGAAGTCGCATAAGAAGTATCACTTCAAAAAATAGTATATGTTCAATTAAAAAAAAATATATATATATATTTTTTGTAAACACAGTACTTTTGTTATTTTAAATTAGTAACATATGTGTTTGTTATTATTAAAAGTATCTTGTAGAATAGGGGTGCACAACCTTTTTGAGTGAAGGGCCACTTGCACAGCAGGTTGACTAACGAAGGGCCGCACATGTATTTAGACATGTTAATGGCAAATGTAATAATGTTTATTTAAACCATTCCATTTTTTTTATTAATAAACTTAGTAATATCAATAACTTAGTAGTGTTTCATTATTAGAATTCATTCAAAAATAAAAAAACTTATACTTTTTTTTTTTTTTTAGAAAAAAAAATTGCTATTTTTATCATATGAACAATAGATTTATCAAAATAAATAAACATTGAAGAAAAGAAATATTTTTTTTTTATCATATCATGCAATATGAAAACTCATTTTAGAATTAAATTCTAATAAATTAAAAAAAAATGCAATGCCCACAGAATGAAAGTAGGAAAAAGTTTAGTCGTAATTAAGTAATATAAATTCAAATTAAATATTTTAATTGAAGAAAATTTATAGGTTTTAAACAAAAGCCTAAAATAAAAACAAAACTGTGATAGTTCAAAATAAAATTCAATGCTTATTTTGTAATGTACTTTATTATTTTATTTTATTAATTATTAGATTTTTTATATCGTAAACATTTTCCTTTTTTTTATCGAAAAAGATCACTTAAGCAACAAAAAATTGAAATCTAAACTACAAACAGTGAGCAGTTTAAAAATTCACGTTTTCCGTCATTTTATGAATTTCTCAAGTTGCAATAACATTGCATTTAAATTAGGGAGGGATGTAACGAGTATTTGACCCTTCTTAATATTTTTTAAAAATGTATTTTTCCAAGTTTTTTTTCATTTTTGAATTTTTATAGATATTACTTTTTTTTAAATTTATAATCAGACAAGTCAATTTTGTCCTTTTTTCGATACTTTGAGAATTGAGAAGGATTTTTTTCCATATTTCGCTGTTTTTATTATAACCCAGCATTTTAACAGAACGTCTCATACTATTAATTTATTATCACTATTTCCCTGTACTGTAATATAAATAACCAGTAACATAGAAAAGTATGATTTTCAGTATTAAAGTTTTGTTTCAGGAACTAAGAAAAATTTGTTTTTTCTGTTTTTCTTTTTTTAGGTATTTTTAATATGACGTAGCATTTTCTTTGAAAATAAAGTTACTAATAAAATTTATTTTATAGCAATTTTGTTTCTTCTAAAATTATGGCAATGAGAAAAATTTAAATTGAGATTTTCGGCATAAAATTTCACTTAAAAAACTAAGAACATTTTTTCTATCTTTTTATTTTCTTTAAATAAAATAAAAAACTTTTTTTAGACGTTTTCATAATAACGCAGTAATTTTTAATAGCATTTCTGTTGACTTAATTCTTTTTTCTTGGCTTTTTCTGGTAATTGAAAAATTGAGATGTTCAGCTTTTAAAAAAAATTTCAAAAATTAAGATTGATTTTTATGTTCTCTGTTTCGCTTTTCGACATTTTCAAAAACGTTCTTGATTAGCCTTATTTTTTAGAGTTAATTAGCGTTTTTCCAGGAAATATTATTCTGAGCATTGAAATTTTAGTTTCAGTGTTGCTATACTGCTAAAAGATTTTGCTATTTGGCCCCAAGTGAACGGCGTTCTGTAGATTTTTTCTTCTTCTTTTTGCCGAATATTTGGTTTTTGATCAAATCAAAATTCGATACCACATTCGACCAAATCATATTCGTTGCGGAAATAAAAAGGAAGGAAAAATAACTAGTATTTACGATAAAACTGTACGGTAATACCGTATCAAAAAGTGGTTTTTTAATTGCGTGATTAACAAACACGTGTCGTAATAACATCATAGTTAAATAACGGGATCGTCAAAATCACGAGGAAAAGTATAGAAATAATTAGGAAAAAATATATTTATGCTGAACTCAGCACAAATAAAGTGCGTCAAATGCATGATTTAAAATTTGCATGTCGTAACAGAATAATTGGAATTTTTTATAATACGTAGGAACGCATAGCAGTAACTGCAGAGAAAAATTTTTGAAGAAAAAGAAAGAATTGCAAAAAAAAGATAGAAAATCACTTAGATTTAAGATGAAATCGTCACAAATAAAGTGCCCAAAAAGTGATTATTTAAATTTGCAATCTGAAACTCGCTTCGTTATAAAATTTCGGAATTTTCAAAATCACGTAGTAAAGTGGAAATAACTGTTTAAAAAAAATCATTTATATTTACGATAAATTCGGCATCAAGAAAGCTCGTTAAACGTACATTTACTAAAGAATCTGTTAAAATTGATTGTGTCAAAACGTGATGACTTTAAAGTGCGATTAAAAATTGCCATTTTTTAAAAATTTTTTTTATTGTGTTTAGAAACTGTGATATAACGTATACTTTTTCCTCCTTTTCCCTTCTTCATTCAGATACTTCCCAAAATCACAATTGGCCAAATAAATGGTAACCAATTAACAACACAAAAGAAACATTTATTAATAATGAAAAAAAAATAAAAAATTAATATGACCAAGACATCTAAAGAATTCGCTTCCGCTCTCCATCAGAGCGTTCCCTCCTCTGTCTTTTTACAACATCTACCTTGATGACAGCGCCATCACAACATGGAGGCATGACAGAAACTCTCGCGGGCCGCACTTCAGTAGTCGAAGGGCCGCAGGTTGTGCACCCCTATTGTAGAAAGTACTTAATGCTCGAGAGTTTTTCGCGGATAGCTCGAAAAAATTCTGCCGGGGAGCATCTATCAAAAAGTACTTCAAAATGGAACATGTCTTATATACTAGTGAATTGATGTTTAATATTTATAGTGAAAGTTGCGCCGCATTACTCCTCTTCGAAATTTAATCTGTGATAGAATTCGATGAACAAATGCCACTAATGATTCATGCTTTTATTTATTTTTAGCTCATTATTTTTTTCTTTATTGTCTGGGAGATTGTATTTACTTCACTGGATTTTTGAGCACTTTTTTATGAACAAATCACTTATTCAATGTGGACGATCCATCGCTGCTGGCGAGTTCACATCATGTCCGGAGGTCACCGATATGGGGTGTCTAATATCAGGGGTCTGTCTAGGTTTTTCTGAGAAGTACCTATTTTGTGAAAATTCAGACATAATTTTTTAAAATTAAAAATTATATTAAAAAATATGGATTTATTGTTTCTTATGAGACACAAAAATAAAATTTTAAGAAAAAGTATTTTGTGAAAGTTTGTCCATAAGTTGAATTTGTGAAGGTACCGCTAAACGGTAGTAAATTTGGCCTGGACAGACCCCTGAATATAGACTATGTGAACGTTCGTCTCTCATGTATCAAGATGGAATTAAGTTAATATGTCTTATTATACTCAGGGGTCTGTCTAGGTTTTTTTGAGAAATACCAATTTTGTGAAAATTTAAACATAATTTGTGAAAACTAAAAATTATATTAAAAAATCAACACAAAAATTTGATTAAAATACATATTTATCGTTTCTTATGGGATACAAAAATGAAATATTAAGAAAAAGTATTTTGTGAAACTACCGTTTTTCCTAAAGTTGAATTTGTGAAGGTACCGCTAAACGGTAGTAAATATGTCCTGGACAGACTCCTGATACTAGTGAATTGGTATGCAATATTCATAGTGGTAGTTACATCTCACTCATGGAAATTTTATAGGCAGTTATTGCTTACTGACTTGTTTTACATCAGAGTTGAAGATTTCTTTTTGGCGTTGCATGATTCAGTTTACTTCCTGTTATCTGAGAAATCAAAATTTTTTTTGTTGGGAATTTGAAGCTTTTTTTTTTAATTTCATTAGTTTTAGAATAATTTAATTTTAATATTTTTACATAATCTTGAAAGGTTAAAAAATTTTCATCTTTTGGGTAGAACCAAAGTCAAATGTCTGTGTTTTCATTAAGAAGATATATATGTAACATAAAAAGTTATAACTAATCTCTTTATCTAAATTCTGCTTAATTTATTATTCAACATTAAACTCTTTCTCTCAATATAGAAAATTCGAATCGTGCATTTGAGTATTTACTTTTTAAGCCAATTCTATTGAATTTTTGGCTCTTATTGCTTTTGATTTCTCTATAGTTTTTAAATTCGATGTTTTTTATACAATATTATTTATTAAAAGAACCTATTCTCGAAACGAGACATGCATTCGAGGAATCTGATTCGCACTATTTTGTCGTCAATATTTTTTTTTCAGCAGTTACTACTACGGATTTCACGATTTTTAATTATTTTTTTAATGTGGTAATTATTTGCAAAATGAGAAGGTATATATGTGCGTCAACCCCCCAACAAAATGCGAAAAATATCTTGCAGAAAGATACTAGTGTTGGAGAGTTTTGTCACACAAAGCTCGAAAAAAATTTTGCCACTATATGATGAAACCATGATTACGTTTGATTGAAAAATTTATTTGAATTGTGTTATAATGAAGTGTGTCTCTTAGTGAAAAGTTTTATCAAACTAATGACTTAGAACTAAAAGAAGTCTGTTAAAAATGAAGATCAAATTCAATTTATAAGTGGCGCAACTATAGACAGAAGTGTGTTTTTTATAACTCATATGTATTACTTTATATATTTGTTAGCATGTGGATATTTTTATGTTGATTGTGTTTCGAGTATAGGGAAAGTATTGCAAGTAAATAATATTTAATTAAAATTTTTTTAGATGGTAGTTAAAATTTTGGGAGAACTTAAAAAGCTAATCTTTTTATGTTATTTCTTTATTGTAATTCGTGGAGATCAAAATTCAGACAGAAAGTATACATTTATTAACAAAAAGCAGACAAATACATAAAAAAAGAACGCCATCTGGCGGTAGTAAAAAGAAAAAAAAACATAGCAATCCTTCCTTGGGAATGACAACATTTATCCAAGTTCTCCTTTATTTGTTATTCAACATTTTCTCACACTTAATTATTCACTTCTCTTTTCGGATTCAAGTACGCAGGAATTAACATTTTAAAGTTTTCTTTTCACTAACTGTGAGAACCATGTTATTCCCTCGACACGTTTAATGGACCAGTTGTAATGCCTAAAGGTTTCCCTTTTTCCATAAGGCGTAACATATTATAGAGACTAACTTGTGTTACTTATCCTAAGATAAGTGCTCTAGCACACCGATTTCGTGGTGCGATTTGAAGCTCTGCGACTCTTTAAAATGTCTTGAATAAATAATGAATGTACAATCCATATGTTTTTCACTTTGCCCTTGCAATATATATTATAGAATTATTTTAATTTGGTATTAAATATTTACATAAACTAATATCACAAGTTTTTTAATGCATTTTTTGCCTTTCTTGTGTTCTGCTAAGAGGCAGAAAATACAAAACTGTATTATTTACAAAAGAATTCTTACAATAAATAAGAATTTGAAATAAGAGAAACATAATACCTATAATCTGCATATTTGTATTCTATATTTTGTTTTGTGTTTTTTTTTCTTCTTATTTGTGTTTTAACATTCAGTACAGTTAAATTTAGAGCCCTAATTTAATAAGATACCAGATTTAATAAGTTACCATGTTCAATATCTATATATTTTTTGAAAAATTGAGGAAAAAATAAACAATGTAAGGAAACTATGTGAAGTTAATCATGTTATGCAATAACAAAGGATGTAATTGTGCAAATCAACAATTGACTGGATTCTATACCTACTGTTGCTTATTTGACATTTTTTAATGTTCCTGGCTAAATGTTTATAAAATGCAGAATCTGATGAAACAAACTACATTTAAAAATATGAAATTTGCCAATTTTTCTGGAATCAATAAGTGTTAGATATAATGCATTTCATACGTCTAACATTTCCAAAGGTGCAGTCACAAAAATATTCAGACGCTATTTCTATCTTTAATGTAAATAAAGAAATTTAAAATATAAACAGTTTTTTAACATTGTCTAATTTATAGCATCTAAATATGAACGAATTTGTGGGGATAGTGATTAACGACAATGTCAACCTTCATCTATGAAAAGGTACCCCAATATAGAATCGAGTTAACATGTCTTTATATACTAGTGAATTGGAATTGTATTTTTGTAGTGGTAGATACACTACAGTACTCCCCCACCAGAATTTTATCTGTGATAGAATTCGATGAATGGGATACCACTAGTTGATTCATTGCTATTTTGTGAGAAACCGGGAGAGCTGTATTAGGATCATTGTACTTTTGCTGGTCGTGAGAGCTGTATTAAGTTCATGGTCGCTCCTGTATTGCCATTAGCAGCCGAGTGTATGCTGGTTGACGTTGTGTGTGATTGAGACTGAGTAGCAACAGCGCAAGGAGGTGGATAATGTCGCAAGTCAATTGTTCAATGTGGACCATCCATCGAAGTAGGGCTGTTCAAATCGAAGTGAGTGTTATTCTTAAGATAGGTGTGTTCATTTCGAAGTGGGAGTTTCTGTCAAGATAGGCGTTTTCACATCACATCCGGAGTTCACCAATGTGGGAGTGTATTTATCGACAATGTCAACCTTCATCTATGAAAAGGAACCCCAATATAGAATCAAGTTAACATGTCTTCTATACTAGTGAATTGTATTTTTGTAGTGGTAGATACACTACAAATTCATCTGCATGTATGATAATACAACATTAAAACATTTTAATTATTTTATTACGCTAGAAAGATTGAATATTTTTAGCAACTCAAAATCTTTTTAAGAATTTGACTAATTGTCCTAATCATTCTTTTAACCGTATGCTTGTGGCTGATACATGTGTACAAGTCAAAAAATTCCTTCTATTGTTATAGCATTTATACCAATGCTCTTCTACTCCCTATACTCATTTACTGCCATACTATCTGTTTTTTCTCTTAAAGAATACCCCATAATTAGGTCCTATTATTGAAAATGAAGTGTGAACAGGTGCTAATTTTCCATTTGAATTGGCTAAAACAACTGTAGCGTATCTACCACTACAAAAATACAATACCAATTCACTGGTATATAAGGCATGTTAACTCGATTCTATGGTGGTGTACCTTTTCATAGATAAAGGTTGACATTGTCGTCGATAACCCTATCACCACATTGGTGACCCGGTGAACATGCATGCCTTGACAGAAATGCACAGTTCGATATGAATACGCCTACTTTGACAGAAACTTCCTCTTAGAGTTGAACACGCCTACTTCGATGAATGGTCCACATTAAAAAGTTGACTTGCTACTTGTGACTGCAACAGTATCCACCTCCTTGTTCTATTGCTACTCAGTCTCGATTTCACACAACGTTGGCCTGCATACACTCGACTGCTAATGGCAACACAGGCACAACCACGACAGTGAACTTAATACAGCTCTTCCGGTTTCTCTC
This sequence comes from Parasteatoda tepidariorum, assembly GCF_043381705.1. Lineage (NCBI taxonomy): Eukaryota > Metazoa > Arthropoda > Arachnida > Araneae > Theridiidae > Parasteatoda > Parasteatoda tepidariorum. The sequence continues at coordinate 1,901,486 of NC_092208.1, read as the reverse complement.
ACAATACAGCAATGATGCAACTAGTGATATCCATTCATTGAATTCTATCACAGATATAATTCTGGTGTGGGGGGGGTACTGTAGCGTATCTACCACTACAAAAATACAATACCAATTCACTGGTATAGGACATGTTAACTCGATTCTACAAGGGGGTACCTTTTCATAGATGAAGTTGCATTGTCGTCGATTCCCCACACAACATTTTTTTTATCAGTTAAATTATGTGCAGGGTATGCGTGCACCTGGATTTCAGTATTGAATTGAACAAAATTTGTCATGAAAATGTCATGGATTTTTTAAATTGGAATTTAACCCCCTCCCCCATTTCATGGTGTTCCGAATATCTGAATTTGTAACAAAGTCCCTTTATTAAAATATTAAATGTTTTATCCTGTTCTTTAAAAATTATGGTATTCATTCAAAAAATGAAAGAAAAATATCATTTCTAGAGCGAATTATTTTTCAAACTTCCGTAATTTCAGAATTTTCGTTATTATTTAGTTTTTTTATTTTATAAATTTCAAATTCTAGCTGAAGCAAGCCTGTCATTCCTGAATTTTTTTCATTCCGAAATGAGAACAGAAAAATCAGGAGTATTTCTTTCCTTTTCGATGAGCAAGAAAAGTATCCTTAGAATATAATTCTTCAGAAAAAATAATTATTTGCTTTTGTTTTTTTTCCAGCAATTTTATTGCTTTAACTCTTTCTTTACTGTTTTTTAAATTTAGAATCTATAAATCTGAAGATGCAGAGTATAACAGTTTTGGTTATACCTATCATTTCAATTAATGCTTTTTTAAATTCATTGTTGTGTTTAGTTCGGAGAAAATAGTAACTTTGTTAAGTCATGAAAAACTTTTGGAATTAGTCGTGGAAAGTCACGAATTTGAAAATCTAAAATTTAGCAGATACCCTGTATGTGAAATTTTTTCAATCTTTTTTTAGAAGTTTTATATATATTGTGCGAGATTAATTTGAGATATTTTTTATACTATTTTTAACATCTTTTATCAGGATTGCCACTCAAATCAGTAAAACAAAAATTCCCTGTACATATTATTCACACTATATTGTGGTGACAATTTGGGTAAAGTATAGTGGGATAATTGCCAAATTTAGTACTAATGCATTTTACAACTAAGGCCTATCCCAAATCATCACCAACACATACAAATAAAGTAACATAAAAATATATGTCTAGAAATAATGATCACAAGTTATATATTTTACTTAAGCAATTTTAATGATGATTAACTCAATTATCAAGATTTACTCATAAAAATAAATTTGACCATGTGGCATATTAAAATAAGGTCATAACAAAACTAAGAGGAAAAACAACAATTACTGTGCTCTTGTGTGAGCTATAGTGGACTAACTATATTTATTAGTTTTTAATTGCTGGAAAAAACAGCTGAACATTCTTAAATAATGCTATAGTAAATGAAATAGTTTAGTATAGCTAAAATATTGTGGTTAAATATCCCATAGACAAGGTATCTGCTACATTCTAGATTTTCAAATTCGTGACTAATTCCAAGAACTTTTCATGACTTAACAAAGTTACTATTTTCTCCCGGCAAAAACACAACAATAAATTTAAAACAGTATTATAAATAACATTCATTGAAATGATAGGTATAACCAAAACAGTTATACTCTGCATCTTCATATTTATAAATTTAAAAAACAGAGAAAAAAAAAAGATGAAACAATAAAATAGCTGAAAAAAATACAAAAGCAAAAAAAAATTTTTCCTGCAGAATTATAATTTAAAGATAATTTTCTTGTTCATCAGAAAGTAAAGAAATACTCCTGATTTTTCTGTTCTCCTTCTGGAATTAAAAAAAAAATTCGCCAATGACTGGTTTGCTTCAGCTAGAATTTTAAATTGATACAATAAAAAAAAAATAATAATATAATTCTGATATCACAGAAGTTTAAAAGATAATTCACTCTAGAAATGTTCTTTTTTTTCATGTTTTGAAAGAACACCATCATTTTTAAAGAACATTATAAAAACATTTTATATTCTAATAAAAGATGACTGAGAGTGGGGATTTGTTACAAATTCAAATATTCGGAACACTATGAATTTAGAGGGAGGGGCAAAATCCTTTTTGAAAATTCGGTGAGCTATTTCCATGATTTTTTTTTTAAAAAAATAGTTAAAATCATGACATTTCACGAAAAATTTTGTTCAATACCGAAATTCATGACTTTCCAGGTGTTGCGGATATCCTGCATAGATTACGCCTTGAGTGGTAACCATTTTATACAAAACAAAATTCCCTGTTATTTCAGGTGATTTTTAAAATTCCCTGTGGAGTGGCAACTCTTTCTATGCAAATTTGACTACATTTTTGTTTTGGGGTTATTTTTCACTTGGCTAAGTTACATCTAGAAGATATTTTTTTTAAGAGAAAAAACATTAAATTTAAATTGTTTCTTTTTCAGGTGGTCATTTAAGCACGGTGATGATATTCTATGTGGCAGTGCCGCTTTGACTTCTTTCTACATAAGCTACTTCTTTCGCAAACAACTCAAACTTAGACACTATTCAAAACTTACTTGCTACACACCGGTCGTCGGCCTTTCTACAGCTGCTTGCTTTGTTGTTCAAAGTGGTATCATTAACTCAAATATCCTCAGTGCTGATCGCTGTCCATTGTGTATTCTAACAAAAGCATCCTACTTACAGCTGGGTGTAGGACTGATCTATCCACTATTGATGGCTCCTACTGTTAACTTCTATATTGCTGATAAGTTACTCACATATCCTATTCCTCCACTAGGACGTGCTCCTAGAGAAGTCTATCAGTTATGGTTAAAGTTTATTCTAAAGATTCCCCGACCCATCTTTATCAGTGCCGCAGCTCAAGTATTTTTGGCTACTCTAATAACGCAGCAGAAAATGGCTTTTGTAATTAGCAATTTCTAAAACAGACTATAGTTGTTATAATGTAGACATTTTTCTTTAGTGTTTGAAAATAAAACCTTTTCTGTGTTTCATGTCTAAGAAATGTTTTTTTCTTATTTTTACAAACATACAGAGCTCTTCTAGGCAGAAAAAAGGGCAGGGTGCAAACGTTTAAAAAAAGGGCATTATTATTCTAAAAAGGCATGGACTAAAAAGGCTTTCTATGGACTTCACACGTTCTATTAAATAACATTGTCAATTAGTGAAAGAATTTTTTTACTTTACTAAAAGTAGCAAAGCAATCATATTAATAAATTAACATATATATCGAGTTAATTGGCTTAGTAATTTATTTAAAATGCATGTATAGATTAATAAATTTATGTTTTTGAGTGTCTGTAGTTATGATTTAATGATAGTTGAAGTAACTGCAAACTTTCAAAGATTTAAAATTTTAGGTTACTTTCTTGAAATTTGAATTGGCAGTTATTCTGGTTGAACTCACTACACAACAGTCTTTGCATTAGCGATAAAGGATTTTAAAATTGCGCGAACACAAATAGCGATTTTGGATTTTAAAATCACGTGAATATAGATCCCGATATTGAAATCATATGAATGGAATTCGATATTGGATTTCAAAAATGTGAAAATAACAAATCACGATGGGTAATTTTCAGATAGCGTAAATACGAACTACGATGCATAATTTCTAAATGGCGTGAAAACGAATCCAAAGCCTGATTTTTAAATACGAAAATAGATGTTGATATTTCAACCGTAAAAACGAATCCCGACATTAGATAAACTAGCGTGAATATGAGTCGTTACATAGAATTTTAAAAATGCCTCAATACAAATCGCGATAATGGAATTTTAAATCTCGTAAGTAATAATTGCAATGAACGATATTGAAATTACATGAATAAAAATCGTAACGCGCAACTTTTAAATCAGGTAAATACAAAAATACAAGCTATCTAGGGGATGGGTAAAAATGAGAAAAATCTTATTTTCTGCTCTTAAAAGTTAATAGCTGAAATAAGTGGATACGCGGAAGGGTCGGCAGCTACGTAGTTTGAATTTTCTATATATCTTTCGATATATTATAATCAAATCGGAAATAGATCCAATTATTTTATTTCAACGACCGAGTTTTCAGAAAAAGCGGAATATATATATATATAAATGTAATACAAAAATTATAAATACTTTTGTATTAATAAAAGAATTAAAACTCTTTCGGTTTCATAAAATGTCTTTGTTAAAGAGTAAGAGTAGAGAGATTCTATTTTGGGAATTCAAGGCTGAAAACATACCATGAAATAATAATTAGATTTATATTTCAAAGGAGGAGTTATTTTTAAAATCTTCTCTCTCTTTCACTTCCATATTAGGAAGCATTAAATGATTTTCCATAATGCGTAGAGTTCAAAGGTATGTATGACTAGAACCTAATTACACCATTCTCCGTAGTATTTAACCGAAGGTTTTCGCATGTCTCTTGCTGAATAACGTGTTCCAATAAACATCTGCCGGAACCATCCGGAGTCTTGTCCACACCCCCTCCCNGTGCGGATGTGAACTGTTCTAACCACCAGCCTAACTTTTAATAAACCTTTTGATAACTTATTATGGTTTTGACTGCATTTCTTAAGATGAATACACCAATGATAACAGGTATGTAGTCCTGTTATTATAAGCCAAGCAGGATATTAGCTTCGCTGAGAAATCCCTTTGGAGGAAACATTTTTATCTCAGAAACTAAGCTTAGCGGAGACCGGCTGTGACCCCATCCCATCACCCACCAGGGGAAAAAAAATTTCTGCGGTGAAAAAAGCGTAGAAGGAAAGGAAGGATGAGGTTGTCTTTTCAAGTACCTGTACCTCATCGCTAGTGGAATGTTGACATTGGATCGAGCTCGTCTCCTGAAACCAGTTGATGTGTGTCCTATCCATAGAGTTCCGATGTTTCTCAATGCTCAAAAATGTGAAAACACGATTAAAAAGGAAAAAAAAATGATATAAACTTTTAGAAAATCGGAGTTTTTGCTAAAAAGACAAAGGCGAAAATCTCATCCCTGAAGGATGGAAAAGTGTTTTGATCATGATAGAAAATTAGAATTGTTGCTTATTTTCACCTCCATTACATCTGCTTAAAAATTTCCTAATATTAGTATTTTTAATTCATTGTTTATGGGGAAAATATTCACTACATTGAAATTTTCGCTAAAACAGGTTGCAGTCAGAAAGCAGGCGGGTGACCACTTTGATCAGCCAGTGTAGGGACCGAGGGTATCGGTCCTGGTTAAACTCTTCTATCATAAAGAGCTCGACTTTGTGCTCTGATTGTCGGGCTACCGAAGCAGGGGAATTTTCTATATACAGGGTATCTGCTACATTTTAGATTTTCAAATTCATGACTTTTCATGAGTTCAATTTCAAGAGTTTTTCATGCCTTAACGAAGTTACTATTTTCTCTGACAAAAACACAACAATAAATTTAAAACAGTATTATAAATAACATTCATTGAAATTATAGGCATAACCAAAACTGTTATACTCTGCATCTTCATATTTTAAATTTAAAAAACAGAGTAATGAACAGAGTTGAAGCAATAAAAGAGCTGAAAAAATAATAGCTGAGCAAATAATTTTTTCTTCTTCCTTGAATTATATTCTAAAGATAATTTTCTTGTTCATCAGAAAGAAAAGAAATACTCCTGATTTTCCTATTCTCATTTCAGAAAAAAAAATTGCCAATGACTAGCTTGCTTACGCTAGAATTTTAAATTGATAAAATAAAAATAATAATAATTCTGAAATCACAGAAGTTTAAAACGAAAGAAATGATATTTTTTCCTTCATTTTTTGAAAGAACACCATAATTTTTAAAGAACAGGATAAAAAAAAATTTATATTTTAATAAAATATGACTGTGAGTGGGGATTTTGTTACAAATTCAGATATCCGGAACACCANGGGGGGGGGGGCAGAGGAATCCCATTCCAAAAATAAAATTTTTCAACACCTAAATCCTTTTCATGTTTTTTTTTAAAGAAAAATAGTTAAAATCATGACATTTCATGACAAATTTTGTTCAATACCGAAATTCATGACTTTCCAGGTGCACCCTGTTTGAACTCTGAGTTGCAAGAGCAGCTATTTTGGCTGAATGGATTTAAATCCTTACACAGGGGTGATTGCGAGTCCAAGTCAAAATTCCGGAAAATTTCTTGAGTTTAAAAAAAAAAAAAAAAAACAGTTTAAATTGAAAAACATTTAAATAAGGTTTTTTTCCTTTTTCTCAATATTTCTTAGTTTATTTAAAATTTTACACATACCTATGATGACCTGGAGAAGTAATTAAAATTTACAAATATGTCTTTCTTTCTTGAGTTTATGATTATAACAACTATTAACTGATAAAAATGAATATTAATCATGAATATAAGCCTATAAAGTATCTCTCTGGCTCCCCCTTACAAACAAATAAAATAAACTGTGTTTTTAAATGCCACCTTTGAAAATTTGATTTCCGGAAACTTCTGTGATCAATGATTATTTAAAACGTCTGGACCTTTGATCTCCGGAAACTTCCGGCTCACTGTCAACGAAAAATCCGGAAATCCGTACTTTTTCCGGAGCACAATCAGCCCTGCTTACATCGAATCCTTCGCTTTAAATCGCAACACGAAATAAATTTGAATAAGAATTTAAAACAAGCTTCAATAACAACCATTTAGAAATTGAAGAATATAAATTTGAGGTTGTTGACAATTTCGTTTACTTGGGTTCTGTAATCAACAACAGGAACAATAATATTACAATGGAAATACAAAGGAGAATCACTACAGCCAATAGATGTTTTTAATGGAATTCAAAAATACATAAAATCGAATGTAATTCATAGAAAAAACAAAAGTTTTATTATATAAACCTCTTTTAAGATCGATTTTAACGTATCACCTGGACCCTTTCTTGTACGGATGAGGCTATGTTGAGTACCTTTGTGAGAAATGTCTGGAGAAGTATTTTTGGAAGAATTTTTCACTCATATAATAGACCTGACATTATTTACTTCATTAAACGACAAAGAATAAAATGGGGCTGGCCATCAGAAGGGACACAAACCGTATCACAAAAAGAGTGTTGAATGCCAGACACGTTATACGCTAGTTGGCACACGAAAAAGAGGCAGGCCGAATTTGAGATGGATAGATCGCCTAGAGAAAAACCTTTTGGTCTTAAAAACTAAAAAAACACTAGAAGGAAAAAGGTTAGTCTACAAAAAACTTCTTGAGAAGGCCAAGGCCCACCCTGGGCTGTTAAGAAATCAATTATGATGAAGGGAGGGGGAAATATAAGATTAACTTCTTTTTTTTAGCACTATTCTGTGGCGATCACTGTAAAATGGCATGAGTTAAAACTTATAAAAAAGTTCAATCGAAAAATAGGTTTATTTTCAAAACTTAACATCACATTTTACAAGGAATCTGCATCCTTTAAAAACTCTAAGAAAGAATCCTTGAGGATGGGTGGATAGATCGCCTAGAGAAAAGCCTTTTGCTCTCAAAAACTAAAAAAACACTAGAAGGAAAAAGGTTAGTCTACAAAAAACTTCTTGAGAAGGCCAAGGCCCACCATGGGCTGTTAAGAAATCAATTATGATGAAGGGAGGGGGAAATATAAGATTAACTTCTTTTTTTTAGCACTATTCTGTGGCGATCACTGTAAAATGGCATGAGTTAAAACTTATAAAAAAGTTCAATCGAAAAATAGGTTTATTTTCAAAACTTAACATCACATTTTACAAGGAATCTGCATCCTTTAAAAACTCTAAGAAAGGATCCTTGAATTTATTCTTTTTTCGCCAAGCAATTATTGATGCGTCCTTGCTGCTGGTCTTGCTGTTCTAAAACAAAAGAAATAATCATAACAGATGAATGTTTACAAAGAAAGTAAGGAAAAACATTTTAAAATTACTTATAGCTTAGCAAGCATTGGGTGTGTTTTCAACAATGCCTAATATATTTAAGTCAGAGTTTTTCTAATGAATGATATTATAAATGTTTTTTTTTTTCAATATTGTAACAACAAATAAAAAAATTTCATGTTATGCCGTCTGATTATTTATATAGATGGGCCATTCTAACAAAAACAGTCCTTTTCATGTTCCCAGTATACTTTTATGTTTAGTTTACGACTTACGATAAAAAAATTTTTTTTTAGGGGAAAGTGTCTTTCAGAATGCAGGTTAACAAAAGAATAAAATTATAAATTTTCATTTATTTTAGGTAATTAAAATGTATTCAATATGTCATTCCCTCAATGGCTCTGCCCTGTAATAAATTTGAAGGCATCAAACCAGGAAAAATGTTTTCCCATTTTCTCATGTTTTTTTTTAAAGCAGGGTTCGTGATTATTTTGATTTTATTAAAAAAAATCAAATCAATCCAATTTTTTGGACTTAAATCAGATTTTTTTAAATTTAAATCAGATTTTTTTGATTTTTATTCGAACGCATTGCAAGAACTTTAATTTATGTTTAAAAAAACTTTATAAATGTTTAGTCAAAATTAAATTAATATTAAAACTATATTATAACAATATTTTAGAAGCTCTGACTTACTAAAATAATTTTTCATTACAACACATAGTTTTGAATGCATAGCAACCATTTTGAAACAAATGCATGATTGAAATTTAAAGATTAGATAAAATAGAAAATATAAATTATACTTAAAACAAGGTTTCAATTAGCAAACCATAATTTTAATTTCAAATTGTAATTTCTTTTTTTTCATGATTTTTAAAATGACAAAATCAATGTATCAGATTGTGTTTATAAATGTAGTCATTCATCAAAAAATAAATATTTAATTTATATATTTTTATATTAAAATATTAATTTTAAATCCTATATCAAAATAGATGAGTTAAGCTAAAAAATTTTTTTTAAAAATCTATGTGCTCATTGGAATTTTTTTTCCCACAAAATTTCTTTATAGAAAATCTGATGAAGAAAAAGATACTGTAAACAAATTATAAGAAAAAAAATACCAGTTAATAACCCTACTGCTTCAAATAGACTTTGAAAGGGAAGAATTACACTATAGCAAGAAAAAAATATCTGAATTCATTAGCCTTTTTTTTCTTCTTTCAATTTTTGGCTTAATAAGGGAATTTTTTTTAAATATAACCTCAAGCTTTAGAAATATACATTTTCCACCAATAAAATATAATGAAGATTTTACCTCCATGCTTTTTCAATCATAAGGCAGAATTTAAATTAACATTATTTGTATTTTTTTTTTGTGAAAAAAATTCATGTTTATTAATTACTTTCTACAGCTATGCAAGTCCATATTAAGACAGCCCTGAATGTTTTCTTTAATCTGTACTTTCAATTTCAAGCATTAAAAGATTTTTAAAAATGTAATTTCTAATGTGTTGGAATTTATCACACACCAAGAATGAAAGTAATTTCGTTAACTAAAATTAATTAATGCAGCACTTCATTTAAAATAAATTTTAAAACTAAGAAAAGAAAATAACAAAATTATTAATTATTTAAAACACTGTTTTTTAACTTTTGATATCAATATATATATATATACATAAATAATTTGTTGATTTAAATCAATGATTTTTTAAAAAAAAAAATCATTTGATTTAAATCATGATTTAAATCGTGATTTAAATCAAGATGATTTAAATCAATGAACCCTGTTTTAAAGTAAAATAAAATATAACTCTATTGCAAAAGTGGATAATTATATGTTGCTTTCTTGTATTAAAATAATTGTATGTGATTGATTTCAGATATCAATTAAGCCTGTTATTTTTTAATTTTATTAAATTTGTCATTCTCTCACTAATGTATAAAGTGAGGGAATGATTCTAGAGCATTAATTATTCAAGATGAGTGTATTGTTTAAATTTTTTTTCTTAGTGTTTCTTATTTTTAATAAAAATAGAATTATAAATTACAGAACATATAGTATTAAGTCCATCCTAAATTGTAGTAAGTCCATCCTAAATTGGAAACCATCCCTAAATTGCTTGAAATATATTTTTTTAAAATTTGAATCTGTAAAATTTTTTACTTATCTAGGATCAGAAATAAACTATCAAAATGACATTAATCCTGAAATCAGAAAAAGAATAATCACAGCTTCTAAGGTTTAAGATCATTATTGAAATCTCACTTAATAAAAAGCAGACGAAAATTTTACTTTATAAGGAATTAATCAAGTCAGTTTTGACTTATGCTTCAGAGACATGGACTTCAACAAAAAGGGAAGAGAAGTTATTATCAACCTTCAAAAGGAAGGTCCTATGAACCACCTTTGGCGCTATCCTCGATAACAACAACTGGAGAAAAAGATATAATTTTGGAATATATAAGATCTTTAATAGTGATGATATCATTAAATCTATTAAACTAAGTAGAATGAGATGGGCCAGGCATGTAGTGAGAATGAGCCCAGAATGAACAGCAAGTCTAAGAGTCTTTAATGCAACCCCTTCCAATAAAAGGCCCAAAAAGAGATGGAAAGAATGTGTGTGGATGAGGATTTTGCCATCCTAAAAGTAAAGAACTGGAAATCAATTGCTGGGAGAAGGGCAAAATGGGAAAACGCTTCTGAGGAAGGCCCAGGCTCATAAAGGGCTGTTATGCCAATGCTGATAGTATTAAGTCTAATTCTAAGGTCATTAAATAATCATTTAATGGCTTGAGAAACCTAACATATGATCAAGTAGATAAAATTATCATAATATTGAAAAATTTTGCAAATTACAGGATAATCATGAAGAAATCTTTTAAACTATTTTCTACATACTCAGACTATTTTATATCATTTATGATTATGTGCTGGGTAGGACTGGGCGATAAATCGATGTACAGCGAAATATTAATTTAACGCATAGATCGAACGTCTAAATACTTTGGCATGAGGTCCTCCGCTCAAAAAGGCTGTACACCCCTAGTTTAGGCATTTTCATAAATATAGAACACATGCTTTAAGAATAATCTATATTTCAACTTAACTATGGGCAGGGGTTTGTGAAAGGTCCGGTTTTTGTAAAATTATGAATATAAATTAAGCGTTAAGTCAGATTCTCTCAACCAGGGTCCTGTTTTTGTGAATTTGAGCAAATTCCGGGTCCGGTTATTGCAAAAAACCTTTACAAGGAGTTTTTAAATTGTAAATAGATACAAGATTATGCTCAACACTGTAAAATTATAATTAAAAAAAATTAAATTTTCAAAAATAAGCAGCAATTGCTGTTATGAAATTAGAGATGCAGCAAACAAATATTTGGTATTTATCCTATACAGGGTTCATACAGAGATCANTAAATTGTAAATAGATACAAGATTATGCTCAACACTGTAAAATTATAATTAAAAAAAATTAAATTTTCAAAAATAAGCAGCAATTGCTGTTATGAAATTAGAGATGCAACAAACAAATATTTGGTATTTATCCTATACATGGTTCATACAGAGATCAGCAGAAGAAATCCAAGGAAACCAAAATTTAAAAACTTTGTGTAAAAGATAACTAGACAGTTTTTTTTTTTAAAATTGAAAAGCAGTTATTATAAAGAACTTGCAAAAATGTTTATTTTGCATAAGATATTTTTTTCTACCCCTTTTGAAATAAATTTTGACTTTGTTAAACTAAAATAAATGTAGTTATCACTTTCACACATAAATACATTTTCCAGTTTCAAATATTTGATTAAATCTTGTTAAAGTACATAGTACAGATGTTAAAGATTAACATAAAAACCAACCAATCTTATGTTTTTAAATTTGAATCTAAGAAAATCTATGGTATTTTATACAAAAAAAAATCACAGTAAATCATTAAGTTAACTTGTAACATGTAAAATTTAAATTATTTGCTGTTATTTTTTTCTTCTAACTCTTGCAATTCATTCCCCCCCTTTTTTTTTCCTTTTTAAACTATTAGATTTTGACAGCTAAGTCATATCATTTTGTTTCCCTGCTCGGACAGCAAATTCATCAGCCGACTTAGTAAGTTCATCTATGCAACGCAATAATCTAAGGAGTTTCTAAGGACTAAATTGGAAATTTAAGTAGTTCCAAGTACTCCTTGGAGACTTTTTTTTATTTCCAAGGAGTTTCTACGCAGAATACTCATTTCGGACGAATAATGGAAACAAAATCACTCACATTTTTAATAATTTCAATTGACATACTTTAAATAACACAACTTAGTTATGTATCACTTCTAATGTGTTACGCATTAAGTAAACTTAAACAATTCTTAAATTTATAATATTTTTTTTAAAAAATTGACAGAAGTTTTAACAAAACAATAATGAAGATAAACAAATTTGTGAAGGGTTCAATTAAAAGATAAATTATTTTGTGAAGGGTCCGTTAAGTTAAAATATTTTGTGAAGGGTCCGTTTTGACGAAAAGATATTTTGTGAAGGTCTGTTAACGAACCCAAATTTTCTTTAAAACAGACCCCTGATGGGAAAGACAAAAGAAGCTTGCTTAAAGAGAAAATAATATGATCAAAAAAGAAGGATGAAATCAAATCCAGATTCTTTATAATTTCAAAAAAGAAAGAGCAAATTAATACCTGAAAAAAAAAGGATAAGTGGAACCTGCCCCCCAGATAACCAGTCAAATTTAAGGGTGAAGAAGAAACAATGGAAGAAAAACTTCAAAAGACTTCACCCTGTAACTACAGGGTGAAAAAACAAGCTCTAACAAAATCGAGTAAAATGTAAATGAGCCATCATTGAATAATAATTTTCCAAGATCTTCAAGTAAACAAACACATTAAGAATTTTCATGCATAATAATCTATATTCAAGTAAAGTTAGTTTTAAAAGTTAAAAATAGAGCAAATTTGAAAAAAAAAAAAAAAAAAAAAGAAAGATTAATGAATATAAACACGTGTGTGCATTAAGGTGAAGGTCACATGCTATATTTTAAAAGGAATGATTTAAAATTTTTTTTATTAAATCATTAATTACAGGAACAGGGTGGCCACTCAAATCAGATTTCAAATTTCCCTGATTTTTCCAGGTTTTCCAGATAAAAATCTTAAAATTTCCAGGTTTTAGTTTCTTTATTCTAATAAAGTGTAGGCAAGAAAAGTGTCTATATTATAAAATATTTTATTCAAAATGTTATTTTTTTTAACATATCTTGAAAAAAATAATTTATTTTAACAATTTGGCAAGATTTTTTATTCATTTTTTAATGTTTTGGTACAAAATTTTGAATCAAAAATCATATATTGACCAACAAAAGATTAAAATTAAATATTAGTTAGTTCTTATAAAAAACCTTTTTTTAAAATTAAAATTTGTTATAAAAGGTTAAAATGAAATAGAAAAAATTAGCATTAATGCAACAATTGTAACAATTTGTCAATAAACATTGCTGTTAGCGATTGTAAAAAAAAAATGTGTGATTGGTTGGTTTGCTGAGAAAAATAATTCACAGATTTCTTTTAATGGGAATACAAAAGCTTTCAGAAAAAGAGTGCAATATAAAATCTATTATTATTAAATTATAAGCAACTAATTTTTGGAGAATTTTATAAAGTTAAAAATACAAAAACATTGTCAAAATGGAAAAAAATCACCACGAAATCATTGGGACAAACTTAAGCCATAAATGGAACAGCCCAAGGAAAGAACTTAAAAACAGAAGCTAATATCCTAATCCCTTCTTCCACCTCCACCACAATCTTTCCTAAATTGCACAGTCCCATAGCGGTCAAAGGTTTCTACATTCGTTTAGCAACCGTGGGAGAATTTTACATTGCATTCTAGTTTAACAGAACTGTAATGGAGCAAATCTTGATGCAAGCAAAGTATCGCTAAGTTGATGATATTTCAACTGTTTGGAGATACATTTCCGTCTAAAAAAAAGTGGGTATAATGGATGAAATAATTTAAATTAAGTATTTAAATTAGTAAATAATTTAAATTAGTGAAATTAAAAAAGTTATCAAAGAAAAAATTTCCAGCTTTTCTTTAAAATTCCCTGATTTTTCCAGTATAAAAAGTTAAAAATAGAGCAAATTTGAAAAAAAAAAAAGATTAATGAATATAAGCACGTGTGTGCATTAAGGTTAAGGTCACATGCTATATTTTAAATGGAATGATTAAATTTTTTTTTTATTAAATCATTAATTACAAGAAATAAAGAATAAAAGCTTAAGTTTAGGGTAAATTTAATGAATAATAAAAACAGGTAATAAAAAGCTTACATTGTAAAAGATTTTAAGATAATCCAGTTTGAGGAAAGCGTCCTCCTCCCTTCATGCGAGTCAGTTTGGAAGTGAGCATGAGAGGGGTTTCCAGGGGTCTGTCCGGGTTTTTTTTTTTTTTGAGAGAGATAGGCTGACCCGTGGTAATCCACGATCACTCAGTTTCTGGGGTTAATAATGATCACTTGAATTTCATTTGAAAAAAATTATTTTTTTTTTTAAATTTGAGACATGGACAAGAATGTTTGTACATTTTACTAAAGTATAACTACATTTACTTAATAGTAATAGTTTTTTGTTTAATCTAACAAAATAAGTACCTTTTAAACTGCTTTCTGTATTTTCCATTTCAAAGATGGGTTTCATAATGCACACATTTCTGCAAAGATCCCCCTCCTTATCTTAATAATAAATATTTTGAGTCACTTTCTTTTTCTTTGATATTAAAATAGTGTAAGCTTTTGTTTAATTGTTTCACATCTACTGTAAACATTATAATTGATTATAGGAAACTATATCAAATGTTGCCCCCTACAGATGGGGTAATTATTGATCACTGGGGTAATTCCTGATCATTGTTATTTCTTCTTATAAATAGTATAAAAAATAGCTAATTGTCTTTTCTTAAATAACAGTTCATATTTATTAAGTGGAACAACTATAAAATATATTTTAACTGTAATCACAAAATTTGTTTTTAACTGTATACAAGACAAATGTGTTCTGATTTTCACCATTGATGGTTTGTCTTACCTTGCTTCTATCTTAATTTTATGTGTGTACATTGTTAGCATAATTTTTAAGTTTATAAATTAGCCTAATATAAATAGTGTAAGAAATTATAAGCCTAAGAAGAATACTAAGCTTCTAGAAAGCAAAATTAGTGAATTTCTTTTAATGATTGAAATTGAAAATTTCAGTGTGAAAGCTGCTGTCAGAGCTGTTGACATACCTTACTTAACTTTACACTCTCACTTAATGAAGTTAAAAAATCTAGCAAAGGTAACCTATGCAGGAACTCTTTCTTATATTCCAGCAGAACATGAGAATGAGTTGGCTGCTTGCCTAAAATGTATGGCAGAATGCAAAGATTTTTGGAAAATTTAAAGTGTTAATCTTTATTCGTGCTATTAAATAAATCGTTTTATTAGCTACTTAAACATATCTCTTTGGTTTATTTGTCTGATCTTGATGTCTTATTTGTTAATTACCACTGTATAATTATTTTTAAACAGCCCCTTCATTATAAAAACTGGTGATCAGTAATTACCCCAGAAGTGATCAGGAATTACCCCCAGAAATGATCAAAAGAAGGGGTAATTCCTGATCACTAAAAATTTTAAATTCTAATTAGATTTTCAAACAAAAGAAGGTAGCATGGGACTCATCTCATATAGCCTCAAACTTCCAGTAAATATTAAAATTCCATCTTGAATAGTTGTTTCACAAAATAGATGTTTGCATTTTTTGATCAGGAATTACCCCAGGTCACCCTACCTATTTTGTGAAAATTTAGACTTAATTTGTGAAAATTAAAAGTTATATTAGAAACTCAACACAAAAATATTGTAAAATACGAGAATATTTTAAAAAATATCAAATAAAATAAAAATCATTTATGACAGGTAAATTTCTGTATATTTTTCTCCATATGAAAAAGATAATTTTGTTATTGCAAAATTGTGGGCTTAAAATTGCACCCAATTTTAAAATTCCGTAAGAATTATTTTCTATAGTTAAATTTCAGCTTGAATTTAATAAAAACATGCAATTAACAGTACTAGGACTGAAAGTTATTTTCATCATGAGAACATTTCCGACTAGGTCATACAGAAAAAAAAATGTTTCATAAAAAATAAAGGTCTGTTAAAATAAATTTACAATAGTGTTTAAGAATTGCCTCAATTGTTAATAAATTTACAATAGTGTTCGAATGTTTATACTAATAATGTTCGAATTTTGACTTTTTGTAAAGTTTACAAAGGGAGACCCTCGTTGCTTCATTTTAAAAAACTGAGCTAAAATTAAAAAGCTTGCTTTGATGTGGCATGAGCGACCGGTTAGGTTTACCACATTGCAGTATCTGACCAAACATGTGTTACCTTTTCGTAAAAGACATCTGACAAAAAAGCTCCTTTTTTCCCTAGATTGCAATTGAACGAGGTTTGCACAAGAACTTGATTTATTAAAAGTATTTTGTGAAACTACCGTTTTTCCTAAAGTTGAATTTATGAAGGTACCGCTAAACGGTAGTAAATATACACTGGACAGACCCCTGATTTCCAATCAGTGTAACCGACTGGGTTTTCCTCACTTCAGTTCGTTTCAGAAGAGGGGACTAGGTGGTTGCTGAGGCACACCACAATGAACTTGAAGTATCTGTTAAAAAAACTTGAACTGAACGTTAGAAAAAGCGATTATACAGAACTAAGAATCGAGACCAAAACAGAATGACACTAAGAAGTCGTGTAAATAAATTTCTGAGGAAGGAGTATCACCATCAGTTTGCAAACAATTGGTTTTTGGTGAAGCACTTTGTTTGCAAGGAGGAACTAATTTTAAAACTTTAGCAAAAACTCAGAGAAAAAAGTTATTTCATAGACTTTTAAGTGGAAAAATTCTGAAAAAGTATAGAGCATTGTGCTTTTTGAAGCAATTTCTGAAATATAGAAAACAAAGAATGGCTTGAATCAAAATTTTAAAAAAAAATAATGTGCTCAGGTAAAAAGGAATGCATCACAAGATAAAGAAGCAAACAAGAGTGCTTCATGATACACTAAGAAATCTACATAAAAATGTTTAAGTGAAACCCAAACTGTCGAATCATTTGTCCAACTTTTTGTTGAATGCGCCTGTTTTGGGTAAAACAAACAACAATTAATGATAGAGATACATGTAAATGTATAGTGCATGCTAATATGGAAATGGTTATCTCAAAACTTTATGAGATTAATATTACTGAGTCATCAGCATGCTTCATAAAAGCAATAACCACTGTGATGATTGTTTGTTCAGGAAATGTCCTAGTAGTAAAGATAAAATAAAGAGTACGATGATGATGATGAGGAAGTTGTCAAGTACAAAATGTGAATCAATTTTCAAGTGGAGTACAAATGAAGTAAAACATGTTCCTATGGTAAGTGACGGGCCATCAGCAAAATATAGAAACAGAAAAATGTTTCATCTGATATCACAACATATAAAATAGCTTACTACTAGCATTTTAAACTTTAATTGTGATTCCCACTGTGACGATTGTTTGTTCCGGAAATGCCCTAGTAGTAAAGATAAAATTACGATCAATCGAGAGTATGATGATGAGGAAGAAGTTGCCAAGTACAAAAAGTGAGCTAATTTTCAAGTGGAGTACAAATGAAGTAAAACATCTTCCTATGGTAAGTGATGGGCCATCAGCAAAATATAGAAACAGAAAAAAGTTTCATCTGATATCACAACATATAAAACAGCTTACTACCGGCATTCTAAACTTTAATTGTATCAATCGGGAATCCGGACACGGAAAAGGAGCTCCCGACAGAATCGGAGCTGTTATTAAAAGAACAGCAGATACTTGTTTCTGTATCAAAAGAATATTGCTTATTAACTTTATTTGAAGATATAAAAAAAATGTGATAAATAATTCAAGGGAGAAATAAAACCATTCATTGGCACCATGAAAATTCATCAAGTTACATACAGTTCAAGGATTAACACATTGAATTTACTCTCTCTTATGTTTTGCCTGTGACGCATCAATTTTGTATGATCATTAAAATTTGGGAACTGCATATGAATTTGGGTCTGTAATCTCTGCTGACAAAAAACCAAAATACAGAGGTGTTCAAAATAGGAGATTAAGTGTTAGTTGAGTATAAACAAATTTTATACCCAGGAGAAGTAAAGACCTTGCATTTAAAAAATGTACTAACAATTGATGCAATGTTTTCAAGAATTGTAGGGAAATACAAACAGAGTGTCTGCTACATTTTAGATTTTCAAAATCATGACTAATTCCAAGAATTTTTCATGACTTAACAAAGTTACTATTTTCTCTGACAAAAACACAACAGTAAATTTAAAAAAGCATCATTAGCTGAAATTATAGGTGTAACCAATACTGTTATACTCTGCATCTTCATATTTATAAATTTTTAATTTAAAAAACAGAGAAAATAAAGATTTGAAGCAATAAAATAGCTCAAAAGTAATTTTTTTTCTTTTTTCGGCAGAATTATATTTTAGAGATACTTTTCTTGTTCAAAGGACAGGAAAGAAATACTTCTGATTTTTCTGTTCTCATTTCGGAATAAAAATAATTCACCAATCACTGGCTTGCTTCAGCTAGAATTTCAAATTGATAAAATAAAAAAATAAATAATAAAAATTCTGAAATCACAAAGTTAGATAATTTGCTCTAGAAATGACGTTTTTTTTCTTTCCCCCTTCATTTTTTGAAAGAACACAATTTTTAAAGAACATGATAAAAACATTTTACATTTTAATAAAATATGACTATGAGTGGGGAGTTTGTTACAAATTCAGATATTCGGAACACCAAGAAATTAGGGAAGGGGTAAATTCCAGTTTAATAATTAGATTTTTTGGCGACCTAAATTCATGACTTTCCATGACTTTTTTAAAGAAAAATAGTTAAAATCATGACATTTCATGACAAATTTTGTTCAATACCAAAATTCATGACTTTCTAGGTGCGTGGATACCCTGTACAAATAGCCAAAAGATGTACACAGGGACATGAAAACAGACATCAAAAGAAGAATTCTACCACCCATTCCATGTCACAATCGTGGCAGCTAATTCTAATTCCCGAACATTCAAAAAACTATTAAAATTTTAAAACTAAATTATAATATCTATTAAATATGCTTAGTATATTTTCACATTCAAGCTTGAGATAGCTGTAATTTTTGAAGTTAAATAAAAATATGCATTCAAATAAAATATCATTCCCTCATTTTTTAAACAGTGAAATTAATTAATTTATTTCAATATTAAGTATAATTTAAGGGATATATATTTTTCTTATAATGCCATAACATATATCTATTCATAAAAAGTTTTAGAAATGTTCTTCCACTTTGATTTTTGAGGATTTTATGAAATGAAAATGAGTTTTCATGAGAATGACACACACATATATATAGTCAAAACACGCTATAGTGAACCTTCGAGGGACCGAAATTTTGATTTACTATATCTGTTCCGCAAACAATTTCAACTAATGGTTCTGAACTTCTTTTTATTACACATTATTTAAAAAAATTACCAATTAAATAAAATGCAAAAATGGCTGAAAAATAATAGGTAGTGTTACAACTAATAGGTAGAGTTTTTGATCGGTTTCAATCCGAGAGACTATGCAGGAGAAATGTTTTTAATTACTACATAATGATGGAGATGGGATAGCACTTGTTGCTTAGTGTTTAATTTTATTTATTTCCTTAATTTGTTCTGCCAAATATGTCTTCAACAAATACCAATTTGTGAGTGTATTTTGTTTGTCACCTTACTAGCGGGTTTAATGTTTTCTTTTGATTTCAGCCTTAACATATCTTATTCTAATTATTTTTAACTTCTAGAGAATACTTTTTCGCAATTTGTACATCCATTTTTAAATCATTTTTGTACCACCGCGTGTGGTACTAAATTTAGTTTCGTTTAAATATTTGTAGGGTACCATGTGGTACAATATTAATATTTTATTCATTATATTTAACTTTTAATACGGCCATTTTTAGGTGCTAATTATTTTAACACACCAATTTAAGCTTTATGAACAACACAAAGTATAACTTTATTAGGTAGTAACATAAAATGTCTGAACTTGCTTTTATTTTTGTTACTCTTCGTCTAGTGAACAAAAAATAAAAATAATTAAAAAAATAATTAGCAATCTTTAGCTGATGCAAGGAAATATTTGTCCATACATCTGCCTTTGCTCAGGGATAGAAAAGTGAGATAAAAGAAGCAAACTAGAAAAAATGCTTATTGCTACATTCCACTCTATAGAGTGGTCTTAAAAATAAAATATAAGTATTTATTTCGAAGTAGACACTTCAAAAATAATTTTTAAAAAAAATCAGTTGAAGACAGAAA
>NC_092208.1:1794290-1880671 GCF_043381705.1 Parasteatoda tepidariorum | reverse complement strand
CCCCGCTACTGAAAATCGAATTTGGGCTATCCGCTACTTTTTGGGCTACTTATTATTTTTCGAACGCTACAAATCTTAAAAATGCGCTACTTTTTTTTTCCTAAAGAAGTATTTTCTTTAAATTTTTTTCCCTTCCCATTATAAAATTATTCCGAAAAGTCAGCAGTTTCTTTACCTTTTTTTAAAATTGAAACTCATTTTTTATTGAAAACGCATCTGCTTCAGTTGTGAATTCATGATTTGTTTTGCTGCTCGGAGTCTACTATCTTTCCATATCTATATTTCAAATCGTAGACTCGTGAAATCGAAAAGATATATGGGTGATTCTTTGAAAACTTGAAAATTCGGGAAAAAAAATTCTTTAAATTTAAAGTCTTCAAAAGAATTAACGTTAAGTCCAAAACCTTATACCGAACGAACGTATTTTTAACGTTTATTTGTCCCTTCATGCTACATGGGAACTCATTGAAATTCAAAAGAATTATTATTTTTATTTATTATTATTTACTCGTCAAAAGAATTATTATTTTTTTTATATGTTTATTTGATTACTTTTATTAATATCTTACAGACAGTCGTGTTGTTTACTGACATTTGCTCAAGAAAAAAATAAAATAGAAATTCAGCAAATTTTGAATGCCAGAAAAATGACATATTAGCTTAGAAGTTAAGAAAACAGTCATTTTAAGCTATAGTCAGTAACTCAATTAAGAAACTCAAAAAAGACAAAGTTGAGAAGTTAATTTTGACTTTTTTATGTAAATAAATTCCAAAAATAATTATTGTGAACAATTTTAATAAATTAGTTAAATATAATGAAAGTGAGAGAGTAACGCACACAATGAGTTATAGTTTTAAATTTTACTACACTTTAATTTGCTAAGAAACAGTTAAAACAAAGAAAACTTTGTAAAATTTCATTAATCTTGAAGATTTCAGAGGAAGCAAAATGTCTGGAAGACATTGGGTAAGAAGCAGACAATTTTGAATTAGTGATATTCTAAGAAATTTTATCACAGTCTTTTTTCCCGGACTACATAAAGTAATTAGCAGTCTGTTTGTCAGCACGAATAATAAAGTTAACTTTAATATCTTTATGAACGAATCCTACAATAAAAATGATAATCTTAGGAATTTGTTAATTAATTTAATAAAAATTTACATTAAAATTAATTTTAAAATAATTTACATCGGAAATTTTTTTATAATATTATTTAAATTTAAAATATTTCAAATAATTTTATTTTACCACTTTATTACATTCCTTAATTTATGCACCCAAGCAACGTTTAAAGACTATGACAGAATTAAATTGTACAGTGATGTTCTTAGTTTATCCTTTATATTTTTAACTATCCGTGTTTTGAAAAAAAAATAACCTAAAGCCTTTGAGTTAGATGTACCATGAATTGTTAAAATTGATTACTTTATCCACTGTAGAAGGAATCAAAAATGTTTTTGTTGTTGTTATGTCCAGAATAAAATTGTGTAGAATAATCGATCTTCAAATAAATAAATAACTTTAATTACATACGAGCATATTACAATGTTTCATAAACTGGGTATTAGGTTAATATTTCCTTTCCCTCTCTTTACATTATAGTGTTTAAAAAATTTTATACAACCGAGTTAATGTCCTGTAATTTATAAGCCAGGAAAATGACAGCCAAGATAATGACAATTTTGTCATTTTACAGCATTTAACATTACTTTAATTTAAGATTTTGGCCTAAGCCGTTTACTTTCCGCAGAAAACATCAGGATTTCTTTAAATAACTGAGATAAATGTAAATAGTTTATGTTATTAATGATTTCAAGAGGACATGAAAATGACAACATAAAAACCATCTCACTTTGTATAATTTTTTGAAATACATTTTGACTCAGAAAGTTGGTTCTTTATTCATGCAATTAGACATGTTCTGATAGGATGGTATTCTAATCAATCTCTTAACCTAAGATAATTGATTGCTGGCGCTATCTATTTTGGTTATAAATTACTAAAAAAAGTGCCAGGAAAATGACTGATTTTCATGTGAAAGACAAATTATTGACAGAAAAAATTATTTTCAATAAAGTTTTCTGGAAATAATACCCTCTGCATAAATTCTAGAAATGCTTACAACGGTTGAGATAAAAAAAAATTGATATTGAAAAATGTATCGGAAGGTTTGAAGCTATTTATTATTGGAAATATTGTTTAAGACATACCAGGAAAATAACATTTTGATATTCAATTAAATTTTTTAATTATGCAAAACTGTCAATGCTAGTGCAAAGTCATTTTAAAATGCTAACAGCAATGCTATTTTTTTTTAAAAAAAAAAGCTCTTTTTGTAGTATAGTATTAGATCTTGGAGCAAGAGACTGTGAATTGTCATATTTCGTGAGAATCACTCATATAAGGAAAAATGCACAGCGAGTATGATGGGAAAAAATCTTTAACTCCAACCAATATTAACCGTTTATCTCCCAGAGAAATAAATCACGTGATCTTTAATCTGAGTTAAAACGAAATATTAAATTTGACTATTTAGTATATATATATATGTGTATNCGACCAATCAAATGCCTCTATTTAATAAAAAGTCGGTCAGCCAACCAACAGTCAGAAGATAAAAAGGATCTCGCATAAGGAAAAGGAACTGGGAAAGGAACTTATGCAATAAAAAATAATTAGGTATATATTTTTACTTTTAAAATTAATTGAGTATTTTACTTAATTGGAAACATAGCTGATTGTAGTTTATTGTAAAAATTTAGATTCTAAAATTTGATTTTACGATTTGAGCTATTAACAGAGCTGCACTTTTATGCAGTGCTGTCATCTGGTGATGAAATAAGTAAGTCCCCTCGTATTGTTTACTGATGATGTTTAGACTGGTTAAACTAGAGGCTGAAATGGCATTTGTTTTGATCATATTATTTAAATGTACGAATAAATCATTTGATAATTTTTAATATAACTGCTTATTTTTTCACAGCATAATTATGGTAATCTAGGGTACAGTAGTTTCTTGTGTGAGTTTCGTGTCATTGTTTATTTTGGAATTTCTTATCTGGCTTATTGCATCAACTTCTTGTTTTGGTTAGCTCTTTTCAGATCAAATTGTATTGTCCGGTTATGTGTGTGAATAAATTAATTTCAGAGATGTATTTAAAATAAATATTGATTTGTATTTCCATTGAAATAGTATTTAAATTAATTTCTCTAAATTATGTTTTCTTAGGTTAATGCCTTTAATTTCGCTAAACTAAGAAATTTACTAAATGAAGTAAAGTTTTTTTCTTTTAATTCCGTGTTATTTTTCACAATGCGTTATTTTTAACATATAAAACTGTCTTTACGTTAGATATTTTCTACTCAATCTTGGCGGTAACATGCCAAAAACTTTGAAAATAACCGAATAAGAACTTGAAGGGTATAACTCATAACTATTCCCGGACAAACCGTTATACGTTTTTTAAATTGGAAAGCCTTTTGGCACAAATAATGAAACAGAAACATTCCTGATATTTCTTGTTAAATTATTATTATTGTGTGTTCACTTGCATACTTTTTCATTAACAAGTCTTAAAAATATTTTCTACTACTATGTATGTTCTTATGTTCAATGTATGACCTCCTATTAGTGTGATCATTACATGAAGTCTTGTTTGCTGTTCCATAGATGAATGTTAATTTAATTGCCATTTAAACCTTTGAGAAGGTTTCCCAATCGTTGTCTCCCTCATAAAAATGGTCAAGTCTTGGCAACTTCTGGGCTGTGACCCGCGATGAACTAATAAAAGAGAAACATCAGGAAGGGAACAACTGGAAAGGTATAACTTGCAGCCACCTCCGGTCAAACATCTACTTCCTTTTATTTTAAAAAATAATTTGCATGTTTAACATACTAACAGGTAAAAAAAAGTTTGTACTTGGTTCGACAGATCATGTTACAGAAATATTTACAAACGCTTCATTCTGATAGAGTGCCCTAAATTTAGTGTCATTTTTTTGAAACCCCAAAAATTACTCAAAAAACTGGTGTTAAGACATTTTTACACTTTCAAGATGAGGAGATTTCCGTATTGTGATCTGTGGCAGAATATTCGGTGAGGTCTTGGCAACTTCTGGGCAGTGGCCTGTGAGAAACTGAAATAAAAAACATCACAGGAAGGGACCGACTCGAAAGGTTACGCTACCATGTCGATTTTCGCCTTGTTCTATGCAATAGCGTGCTTTTCACATTGTTCTATTCAAAATTTTTGCAATTCGTTTCGCCGTGACGTCGGTCCGTGGCATATGAAAGTGCCTATCATTTTACATGTTTGATGAAATATTTGCGAGTCCACATGTGCGTCTACTGAACTGGATTCTTGCACTCTCATGTGCAACTCTGTTGCATTTTGCCAGATATTCTCAATTTCAGACGTCATTTTCCACCCTCTGATATCGAACCGAAGAATCTCTCAATCATTTTATTACGGCTAATATAATCAAGACAAGACTTCTTTGTCAGAAACTAGTTATCTCATCATGATCATGTTTGGAAATTATTTTGCATTATGTTAATCTATACAGTGCTTAAAAATGTTTTTTTAATGCTTAAAATGTGCTTATCTTTTGTTGAAAGATCTGGCTATGTACTCTGTATAATATTATTGATTGATGAGGAACTCAATGTTTCTAAGAGAACTAATATTTTTATTTTTTGCAGGTTTCTTTTTGCCTGGTTATTATTGAGACTATCATAATGGTATTTTTGATCTATTTACAAAATTCACACAGAGTGATATCAGATACCAATTTTGGTTAGTCCGAACAAATATTCATTACCCACAATGCCTGGTCGCACTTCAGATTCTCGGAAAAGAGTGGATCATTTTCAGAGGAGAAAAGTTGGAAGCATACGTGATAATCCAAAATTGATGAAAATCCGTCAACAGTTCGAAAATGCTTCAAAGGAAGAGGATCTCCCGAAAGCCAATACCTTTTGCGAATTACTGAATATTGATTTGAAATTATCTCGAGTGGAAGGATTTCAGGTACGTCGTCATTCAGAAGGAGAAGATTCTTTGCACGTGAATCGAAATTCTGTTAAAGCATCAAAGTTTTTCTCATCACCATCAGTCGATGAAAAGAGCTTGGTTGGTGTGGAAGCTTTGACAAAAACACTAGTTTGCGAATCAAACTCTGATAAATTCTGCATTTCTAAAGGATTAGAAAATGTGTCTCCACCACCCCTTCCCAAGAGGGGGGTATCTCCCGCAACCCAAAGTTTTCTGCTTGCTCCGACGAGCAGCCCTAAACGACAGAACCTTCTGTCGAAAGAGCCGTCCGGCAAGGAGACTAGCGTTCAAAAGGCGATCGAACTCTACGAAGGGATGTCGTCTTCAAGTCCCAAAAAGAATAAATCTGCTAAAAATTACGGGAGTCATCACAAAATCGTCAAACGAGAAGAGACTTTTTCGAAGAGAATTCACAAACGGAGAAGTAGTTTTCGAAGGTCTAAACTCCCTTCGGACTGTCCTCCAGCTCCTGTCAGTCAGAAGGAAGAAACCAGCGACTGCGAGGAGGGAAATCAAAATGTTTACCAAACACTCTCCACTTTTCCTGCGTCTCTCGACGATCCTTACGACAGGCTGAATAGGATTCACGACGTTCTGCATCAGATTCATGAGGGGCAAACTTCCGCGTGTGCGGCTTGCAAAGCCATTCCATCCATCAAGTTACGTGACAGTGCAATTCTGGAAGTTAAGTGCCACGAAGTGTCGCCCCATCACCACCCGCCCTGCATTTGTTTCTCTTGCCAGCATTCTGTGTTCAGTTGTTCTGTGTTGCAGGCAAAGCAAGAAGACGATCTCTACTATAATCTGTGTTGCCTCAACCTGCCCAATCGCGAAAGTTGGAGACAGTCGAGGCGGAGGCCCGTCTGCGAGCAGAATGGCCGCCTTTGTGTCGTAAACTGTGATATTGAAAAAAGTGCCAAAATTGATTCCTCGCAGAAGGAATACGAAAACTTATCGAATTGCCACTCAATGTCCCCTAGGCAAAAAGATACAGCCAAACAAATGAATGGTAAGTTCAGCTGTTATAATTTACAGGGTATCCGCTCACCTGGAAAGTCATGGTTTTCGGTATTGAACAAAATTCGTCATGATTTTGAAGGGATTTATTTATAGACTATGTCAACCTTCATCTATCAAAAGGTACCTCAAGATAGAATCGAGTTAACATATCTTATATACCAGTGATTTGGTATTTAATATTTATAGCAATAGTTACGCCACATTACTCCCCTTCCAGAATTTTATGAATGATTACCACTAGTTGATTCATGCTGTTTATATATCAGGGGTCTGTCTAGGTTTTTCTGAAAAATACCTATTTTGTGAAAATTTAGACATAATTTGTGAAAAATTATATTTAAAAATCAACACAAAAACATGGTAAAAATATAAATTTATCGTTTCTTAAGTGATACAAAAGTAAAACTTTAAGAAAAAGAATTTTGTGAAACTACCGTTATTCCTAACAATGAATTTGTGAAGGTACCGCTAAATGGTAGTAAATTCGGCCTAGACAGACCCCTGTCAACTGTTTAATGTGGATCATCCATCAATATTGACAAGTTCCTATCACGTCCGGTCACCAATGAAGGGATTTATTTATAGACTATGTCAACCTTCATCTATCGAAGGGTACCTCATGATAGAATCGAGTTAACGTGTCTTATATACTAGTGATTTGGTATTTAATATTTGTAGCGGTAGTTACGCCATAATTTTAACTATTTTTTAAAAAAAATCATGTAAAGTCATGGTTGCTGAAAAATCTAATTTTTAAAATGGAACTTACTCTCCCAATTTCATGGTTTTCCGAATATCTGAATTTGTAACAAAATCCCCACTTATAGTCATATTTTATTAAAAGTATAAAATGTTTTTATCCTGTGTTCCTAAAAATTATAGTGTTCTTTCAAAAAAGGAAATAAAGAACACCACTTCTAGATCGAATTATCTTTTAAACTTCCTTGATTTCAGAGTTTTTTTTTTTATCTATTTATTATTATTTTTTTTTATTTTATCGATTTAAAATTCTTGTTTAGGCTTTTTATATTACAATTACTTTTAAGAAGAAATAAAACAGGTTTAAATAACTACATATTTCTGACTGTATTTAGTTATTTGCTTTTGTATTTTTTTTTTTTTAGCTATTTTATTGCTTCAACTCTTTCTTTACTCTATTTTTTATAAAGTCAATAAATATGAAGATGCAGTATATAACAGTTTTGGTTACACCTATCATTTCAATTAATGTTGTTATAATGCCTTTTTTAAATTTATTGCTGTGTTTTTGTCGGAGAAAATAGTAATTTCGGTAAGTCATGAAAAATTCTTGGAATTATTCAGGAAAAGTCATGGATTTGAAAATCTAAAATTGAGCAGATACCCTACAAATAATAGATTTCGCCACGGGGATATTTCTGTATCGTGATCTTTCTTTCCATCTACAATCACCAAGCTGCCAAATAGATTTTAAATTTGCAAATCTTTTTTACAAAAAACTTGTGAATGTTAAACGAATTATATCTTTCGAGTTGGTACCTATCTGTAATCTTTTTTTAAAAAATTTGTTGCTGGTGGTTGCCCGGAAGTTGCCAAAACTTGGCAATTATTCTTACACAGATCATGATGAGGAAATATCCTCTTTGCCACCATTCACTTTTGGTTTTAATTAAAAATTCTTCTAATTTTTGTACATTCTTAAAAATTTAGAAAGCTTTTTACAAATACCAATCAGAATAATGTCGTTACTCAGCTTATATAAACATAACTAAATTATGATGTCTACTCTATTGCCTGTTATTTCATCTTCAGAATGACTCTCCCTTCAGTTACCAAACGCAAATTTTTTTCATCTCAAGTTTGTTTATTTTATATGATGTGTCCTTGATCACATTGTTCCTTAGCAAATATCTGTAATTTGTAGATTTTGATTTCATTCTTGTTGTGAAATCATCTGCCACAAATGCTAGTTTAAAGATGGATTAAAAGCTCAAAAAAAAATTTTTTTTTTTTTTATCAAAGTTGAAAAACTATTTTTTTATAACTAGTGGGCTGCGCCCCCTGCTCGCTAACGCTCGTCAACTCCCGAAAATTGCTACGCAATCTTATATGGTTTGCTTTGCTCACTACTAACCTAGGTACATTGCAAATGCACAAAATTCTAAGAATTCAAAACAATCATTCAAATCCATATAACAACTTTTTTTTTAAAAAAAATAACATCTTTTTATTAAATGCTAAGTCATTAAAATAAATTTGAATTCAAATAAATGACATGTAATTCGTTAAACCTATTAAAAACGTGCTATAGTATAAAATCTTAAGATAAAAATTCTAAAACTGATATCTCTTTAAAAAGGTTAAAATTTAGACTATAATTATTCGTCAAATAAATTCGTATATATAAATTCGTGAAAGAAAGCGCTTTCGACAAAATACTAAAATAGAGATCTATCGACAAAGACTACTCACTTCTGCTTAGCTTAATAGTATGAGATTGCCGCAGCTGATAGTGTGATTACTGACGTTTGGTGAAAATGCTCTCTCTGGTTATTTCACTTTCCGGTTTTAAAAGTGCTATATTTTGAGCCACCTCAGCTAGATTTGGCATGTGACATTTTTAGCGGCAATCATCGGTCGATTTTTTAGCGTTGCCATTCGGGGAGTTGTAATGAGGTTTTTTTTTTTGTCGCCGTGTAAGAGAAATATATATATATAGATATCACATTTTCCATAAAATATTTTCATATTTCAATTTTAAAAAATTATGGTCCAGTTTTTTTAAAAAAGAAAGAAAAACTACACAGGAATGTTTTCTAGTTAAGCCACTGTATGTTGTTACAAAAATGTAATTTCTATGTTTTTTTTTAGGAGAGTCTTATGAAAGTGATGAAGGTTGGGTTGATGTGACTGATTCAGAAGATGAAAAATCTTCTCCACTATCAGAGAGGTGATTTCTTTTTTATTTTGACACATTGTGATGTGGGTAGGGTTACAAAAAACCCATCCCGAGTTGGTTTTATTGGGGTTTTTTTTTTCGAAAGAGAGGGCAGGGACAAGTACCTTATTTTAAAAAAGCATATATTAATAATAAAGTTTAATTTTATGAATTGACTTAACATATAGATAATTAAAGTGTAATTAATAATTAATGCAAATAAATTGTCTGAAAAACGTTTCTTCTGACATCACATTACAAAATGTTATGTGTACTCACATAGATCACACATTTGAAACTTACTTTTACGCAGGATTACTTTTTATTTATATTTTAATCTTAAAAAATTCTTGAGGAAATTTTTTTTTTGTTGCATAGAAAGCGAATCAAAGGCATTGACTAATCAATAGCCATACAGTCAATTCTAGATTGTGTTATAACCAGGGTTGGCAAGATTTTGCTGCAGGTGGAAAAAACCATGGTAAACATTGGTAAAAACTGTCCTGGCAAAAGCAGGTTTTTGCCAAGCAAATTGGCAAAAAATGGCAAAAACCTATATTTTCCAAGATGAGAGGACAAAAACACATTTTTGGTACAAAATTATTCCTAAAATTTAAATATATACTATAAATATAACAATAATTACAAAAAAATTAACAAAATTATTATTCATAATTAAATCATAATTTAATAATATATCATTTTAGTAGTTTAAAACATTATTGATTGGAAAATTTGCAATTATTCTCTTTTTTCCAGTGAAATGAACTTATTTTAAATTAATATAACGATAATTTAGAGCATGAAATCTATCAAGATGTGTAGTTAATTATTGTACAAATAATTATTTTTTATAATATAATAATAATAATATTATACAAATAATAATATTTATTTATTTGTAAAAAAAAATTTATTTAAGGATTCTAAAATGAAAAGAGGTCAAAAACTTTCAATGTTTTAAAAATTATTGCCTTTATATTAATTATTAATGTGTTAAAAATAATTTTTTCATGTAATGTATCAATTATTATTCCTTATGATTGATTTAAATTTATTTCAAGTATTTTGTAATAATATTTACTAATCAGCAATGTAGGTAATTTGGTTTTTGCCGGTTTTTACCAGTGTTTGCCGGCAAAAACTCCAACCCTGGTTATAACACTCATAACGTGATCGATTTATAACATATTTCCTCTGTCTGTGTTTATTTTGAATTAAAATCTTTATGAAATAACTTTTATTGTAGTATAATTTATACTCAAATTATTTTGCTTTTTATATGAAACCTATAAATTTTTCTTCATGAATTCCACAAATAATTTTTTTCGCCAGATTGTTGTTTGTTTTTTAACCATAGCTTTATGTTTTTAGGCTAGTCTACATATATATTTCAATAAAATAACTCTTAACACAGGATAAAAAAGAAATCAATTAAAAAAAAATAAACTCAACTAGGTAGAACCTTTTACTACAATCAGGGGTCTGTTGAGAAGAAATTTGGATCCGCTAACGAATCCTTTAATTTATCTTTTAATCAGGCCTTAATTTATCTTTTAATCAGGAATAATTTATCTTTTAATCAGGCCTTTCACAAATTTGTTTATCTTCATTATTGTTTTGTTAATCGAATAAACACTTCCCGAAGGAGGGGGGGGGGAGAGATTGTTTGAGACAAACAAAGTTTCCCTAAGTTTAAATTCCAAATGTAGTATTCTAAGAAAATATTTCTACTTTTACAAACATTGTGTGTGCATTCTTATTAATGTTAAATCATAATTTTTTTTGTAAATAAATAATTGATCAATTTATATTTATTCATGAAATTTATTAATAGAATATTATGTAAATAAAAATTACTTTCTGGCAATTTTTTAAATGAAATATTATAAATTAAAGAATTGTTTAAGTTTACTTAATGCTTAACACATTAAAAGTGATACATTACTAAGTTGTGTTATTTAAAATATGTCAATTGAAATTATTAAAAATGTGAGTGATTTTGTTTCCATTATTCGTCCGAAATGAATATTCTGTGTTGAGCAGTATATTCTAAATACCAAATATTTGTATGTTGCATCTCTAATTTAGTTGCAGCAATTCTTGAGCAGAATCTTGTATCTATTTACAATTTAAAAACTTCTTGAAAAGGTTTTTAGCAATTTTTGCAATAACTGGACCCTATTTAAACAAATTCACAAAAGCAGGACCCTGGTTGAAAGAATGTGACTTAACGCTTATTTTCTATTCACTAATTATGTATAGTTTTTTCACATTTTTAACATCCGTGATAACTCGGGATAGTATACTGATGGCAAATTAAATGTTTTTTATACACAAAAAAAGTTAAATTTCAGCTTAACACATTCGCTGCCACTAAAAATGATATTTCCATCCTCAGAAGCCGGATTACAAAACAGGGTTTTAATAGTTTAAATGTTCCTTATATTTTACTGGGAAAACCAGAAAAACGAATAAGCATAATTTTCCTGTTTAGAGAGCGCTCTGGAGCGTCAGTACCAACCACACAGACCCAACCTGTCTTCGTGAGTGTCACTGACGCTCCAGCGCGTCTGATCAATATTCTCAGAAATTGCTGGCATATTGCATAAAATAGCAGCTTAAAAGGAATAAAATGGAATACCATTCAAGTATATGTAGTACCATTTCTGAAGCAATACTGAAAATATTTCAAATAATAAGCACAATATACAGATATTGGCAGTCATGCACGTAAAAAAATTCAAACAAAAATTTTGAATACCAACCACAAAAAATAAAAAAAATAATGCTTCACTAACGTGCCGAAATAACCTCTCCGTTCAGCTCCCAAAGCCACACTAAACACAGAGCATATAACTTATCGTAGTTGATCGACGCGCCAGCGCATCGTCGGCAGGGGCCCTCACCAGGGCGGGAGGTGGGCGCATGATGCGCCCACTTAAAGCTTGGGGGGGGGATTTTTACACTAAATAAAACGAATAGTTTGGGAGGGGATTTAGAATTTGCCCAGGAATGCGCCCTAGAGCTTGGGAGGGATGGGGGCTACTGATCGTCGGCATACTAGGAGGTGACGCGCTTGTGCGTCGGTGGCAGCGAGCGTGTTAAAACTTGGGTATTACATTTTATTTGAGTTCCTTCTATCTGTAAATGAAATAAAAAAACACGTTCATTCCTCACATTTCCCCTCTCCTCCTCCAAAAAAAATATTGGTAGGGTTAAACTTACAATTTTTTTTTAAAAAAAAATAAGAGTTTTTTTATATCTATTAATAATTCTTTAATGTTTCAAAATTAGTGTAAGTAATCTCCATGATTGTTTGCGTGATAATTTAGTCATATATTTTGTTTACAGGACTATTCATCCGCCTCTTGATGATCAAAATTTGTCTCTTGAAATTGTTGATATCATTGCAGAGGTATTTGCTTCTCTCTCTCTCTACTTAATTACACTCTGATTCATATTTGATTTTATAAATTGGGATATCTATAGTCTCTGGCCAAACTATACGACACACTATAAGATTCTATGTAAAATCATAATTATCAAGTGATACTATACAGCCTTATTGTTTTCTGCACGATTGAAACCGATTTGCACTTTTTTTCGTTCGTGTATCAATGGGTTAACATTGTCGTGCAATATGTTAAAAATAAATACAAATAAGAAGTATATAAAAAGTCTGCTGAATAAAAACCCATTACATGTGTCTTCAAATATAAAAGTATTGTATATCAACTCGTGCCAAACATGTCATTATTCAAAAACTACAGTGCGTCTAATAATTTGATACAAATATAATATACTAATATAATGCTTGATATAATAAATATCCTATATTTATATAATATATCGTCTAATTTATTGGACCGTCGAATTTATATGATGTATCGCCTAATTTAACCATTTGATACACGAACGTAAACAAGTGCAAACTGGTTTCATCTGAGTAAAAGCAATACAGCTGTACAGTATCACCTGATAATTAAGATTTTACATAGAATTTTATAGTGCATCTAATAATTTGGCCGGGGACTGTTGTACACTTATAAGAAAAAGATGTTTCAAATTTAAGTTTATAGAAAACTATATTAACATATTTTTTTAATAGCAGAATTTGAAATTTAAGCATACCTGCAAAGTCTCCCGTATTTTACAACTATCTCCTGTTTACCTGTATATTCTTAAATTTCTCCATATTTGTTAAAGAAATCTTGAAAAAAAATTGGCAATGAAATACCCACTGATTGCAAAAATACTTCTCTTCTTCCTCAACAGATAGTGCTATTGCCAGTACTGCAGTATGTTGAGTGTTGATAGTTTAAGTTCCCCTTGCAGTCAGGCTTACTGTGAGACGTTTTCCTGGTTTTCCTCTCCGTGTAACGCAGTTGAAATGTAGTTCCTCAGCAAAGTCAAATATCTCCCAATACTCGATTGATCTAAGGGGTTGGGGTCAAAATGACAAGGCTGCAGAGGTGAACATTAATTGCTGTAACCCCAAATTTGGGTCGGCAGTTCAACGACAGTTATAAAATAGTTTAAGTAACTATAAATAATGGTTTAAAGAAATCTTCTTCAAATTAGGATATTATTTCCAATTTTGAATTTCTCTTTTTGACTTGCATGATTACGCATTATGTATCAAAACTTTACTCAAAATGTCGCTAGTAAAATCTCCGTTATTATATTTCTCCTATGTTAAGTTTCAACATTGTTTTAAAGTTCATAAAAGTTAATATTACTTTTAATCATTGCTTTTAATATTACCTTGCGTGTGAAGAATAATTTCGAATTTATCTTAAAGATTTCAATTTTGCCAACAAATAAATTAAGTAATCTAACCTCAGCTTCAATTTGTCTGAATCATCTTTAAGTTGATCATATATTTGCTTAAAACTCTTCAGTGATATTCTGTCCCCATATCTTTATATTTAATTTTTTAAATAACTAACAGAAAGTTTGTTGTATGGCTTAGTTTATCTCATTAAAATATACAAAGCATTCTTAAGTTTATTTATATTTGAATCATTTACTGTGGTCATTTTCTCTTAACTCTGAGGAGGGTAAAATGACGATCATTGACATTAAATAATGATGGGCAGAAAATAGCATTCCTTAATTCTTTTAAAATACAGCTTTTTGTTTGGATTCTTTTACATTTTTCCTCATTGTTTCTTTCTTTTCTAACTCTGACCTTTCAATTTCCCTCAAAGTTGTCAGGGGTCTGTCTAGGTTTTATGAGAGGTACCTATTTTATGAAAATTTAGACATAATTTGTGAAAATTAAAAATTATTTTAAAAAATCAACACAAAAATATGGCAAAGTAAGAAGATATTTTCAAAATAAATTTTTATATATTTTCCCCCGTATATTCAAAAATAGTTTTGCTATTGTAAAATTTTGAGCTTAAAATTGTATCCAAATTTAAAAATCATTGTCCATGTTAAATTTCAACTTAAATTTAAAAAAAAAAGCAACATGCATTTAGCAGTTCTTGCACTAAAAGTTATTTTCATTATGAGAGTATTTCCCATAGGTTCATATAGAAACAAGTTTCACAGCGAAGAAATGTTTCATAAAGAATTAAAGGTCTGTTAGAATAAATTTAGAACTATGTACGTATGGTTAGAATTTAAAAATCATTGTCCATTGTTAAATTTCAACTTAAATTTAAAAATAAAAAAAAGGATCCGAACATGCATTTTGCAGTACTTGCACTAAAAGTTATTTTCATTATGAGAACATTTCCCATATGTTCATATAGAAACAAGTTTCACAGAGAAAAAATGTTTCATAAAGAAATAAAGGTCTGTTAGAATAAATATAGAACAATGTACTTGTGATTAGAATTTAAAAATTCATGAAAATCATTGGCCACTGTTAAATTTCAACTTAAATTTAAAAAAAAAAATAATAATAAACGAACATGCATTTAGCAGTACTTGCACTAAAAGTTATTTTCATTATGAGAACATTCCCATAGGTTCATATAGAAACAAGTTTCACGGAGAAAAAAATTTTTCATGAAAAAAATAAAGGTCTGTTAGAATAAATTTAGAATGTACGAAAGATTAGAATAATGTTCGAATTTCAACTTCTTGTAAAGTTTACAGAGGGAGGCTTTAATTTTTAAAAAAAATACTCTGCACTATCTGATGAAGCACTTTCTTTTTTTTCTTACGGGGATACAAAAACAAGTTTCTTTGTCAGAAACTAGTTGTTTTATATTGATCATCTAAAGTCTTTGAAAATTATTCTGCATTTTGTTAATGTATATAGTGCTTAAAAATATTTTTTGAGTGCTTAAAAGGTGCTTATTTTTTGTTAAAAGATTTGGCTATGCGAATTAAAAGATTTAGCTATTAGAATAGAATTTTTATACATATTGCTTGCTTGAATATTTAAATAAGTATAACCAGTGCATAATGAAGCGAGCCTAACATATAGCAATCACTTTAAAGCTTCTCCTTTTCTTTGTTCTAAAATTTCAGTTTGTTTTTATTCAGTACTCTCTTTTTTTAAAATGTAAAATCTCTAAATTAACAATATTGATTTACTTATCAAATACTATTTAAAATTAAAAGTTAACATAATAAGAATTACATTTCAATTTCATTTAATTGCAGTCATAAATGGAAAATATTGCAGGCCATTTATTAGTGTAATAAAGTTTTTGTATTTTGATGACAATAAAAATCCCTAAACTTCCTCACATGAAAGATATTACGGAACAGTTATCATATGATCTACTGGATTTCTTCCTTTTGCAGCTATGATAATATTATCAATTATTATCAAAATATTATCATTATATTATCAAATATTACCACATGAAACATTGATAATAAAGAATGGTTTTAAAGTGTTTCACATTTGTAATGAGTCTTTTTTTTCAGCTTTGATTTTGAAAAGTGGCTGATTTTTATAAATCAGTGATTTTATCAGAGGCTGTCAGGATTTGCATTTGTTTCTCCATTCCCAATGCTAGAGCTGCTAAAAGTTATTTGAGTGTTTTAATACAGGGTTACCACTCCACAGGGAAGCCTGGAAAATACAGGGAATTTGAAAATCACCTAAATTAACTGTGAAAATACGGGGAATTCTGTTCTTTATTTTTGTCTCTTAAAAGACCACTCAAAGTGTCTATGGGATATTTAACCATGATATTTCAGCTGTACTAAACTATTTCATTTACTATAGCATTATTTAAGTATGTTCCACTGTTTTTTCAGCAATTAAAAACTATTAAATATAGTTATCCCAATGTAGCTCACACAAGACCACAGTCATTGTTGTTTCCTCTTAATATAGTGTGTATAATGTGCACGAGGAAATTTTTTTTTCAGATTTGAGTGGCTACCCTGTAATATACACAACTCTACCAACTCTACTGGATTTTGCCAGTTTCTCCTGGTCTATTGGTTTAATAAAAAATCTCCTCACCTGGTTTTTGTACATTTCAAAAAATTCCCTAAAATTGAGAAAGTTTCCTAAAAAAATCCCTATTAATTGAATAAAAATCTTTGTAGAGATTATTGCTTGAATATTTAAATAAGTATTACTAATAAATAATGAAGCAAACCTCATTTATAGAAATCAGTTCAAAACTTTTTTTGTTCTAATATATTCAATTTATTTTTATTCAGAGATCTCTTCTTAAATTAATTAAAAAAATCTCATAACTATCTTAGAGGAATTAAATGACTATTAATATTTGAAATTATGAGGAAACATAACATTTCAAGTATGTTTAATGTCAATCATAACTGGGTAATATTGCAGTCTTTCTATTCTGATGATTGTAAAAATGCCTAAAATTCTCTATGTGTAAAATATTTAGTACATTACATTACGCAACAATCATCATGAAATTTATATTATTTAATAAAATCTACTGGAATTTTTCCTATCCATGTTGCCAGCTATGCATGCTTTAAATTGCCATATTTTTTTGATAATTTCTTTTTCTTCCCCAGTGCTCTGACTTGAAGCTGACTGATGCGTGCTCTACCGAACACCTTTACGAAAGCATAAGTGAAATCGAGTCGCAAGAACCCGTCGCTTCGTCGAAAGACGATCCTGTTCCCGAGAATGAACTCGACAGCGGAGAATGGTCTACAGAGAGTAGTTCTCCCGTTTTTAACGAATCTTTTGAGAAAAACAATCGACAGAATGCTTTCTCGAGGTACACTGTGAGCGGGGAGGAAACCTCTAAGAAAACGTTCATGAAATCAGTATTAGGTAAAAGGACCAAGAAAAGACGGATGTCCAACTTCTTTGTGCCCTGGCTCGTGTCAAATAATGAATATTGTGTTACCACAGACGCAAGTAATTATAAACCTTCCACCAAACTGTCTTCCAGGAGTAGTAAAAGGAATCTTTCTTCTAAAGAAACTTGTTGCAAAAATGTTGAATCGGGTAATTATCTTCACATTAATCAGTTGTTTGGGTTCTCTTCTAATTTGTAAAATTTTTTTCTTATTCAAATACAAATAATTCATATGCAATAGAATGCTTATTTTAAATATATAAATTATTTCATAACAGGGGCCGGGGAGCAGAGGATACTTAAGTCCCCTCTCATTTTCCCCGTGGCGACATTGTCGCAGAATGATACTGAGTTCTTGCAGAAAGATTTTTCATTTGGGAAGTAGAAATTTTCGAAAGCTTCTATCTTCTCTTCAGGATAATATTTAAAATTATATGCCATTCTTGCGCATCTGAGTTGGAATAAAAGGCTTGTAATTTTTCTATTTTCATTTGAGTATAATTGATTTTCATTGAGATGAAGGCTTTTCTCGGACTATTACTAATGATCAACCAAAATTAGAATTTATTAAATAAAAAGTTTGGTTTTCTTTTTTGCAGAAATATTCGTTCTAGTTTATTATTTTTTTTGCAGTTATTGCTATTGATTTCCACATATTTTTTAAAATCTGTTATTTTTAACTGATATTATTTATTACAACGGCTGAATCTCGAAATGAAAACACTACATTTGTAACCCCCCTTTTTAAAGAGTTCGATTTGGCATGATTTCACAGTCGATCTTTTTTTTCTGTTAGTTACTGCTATGGATTTCACTATTTTTTATTTGTTTTTAAATTCGATAATGACTTACAAAGAAAGAAAGAGCAAATAATTAGTGTATTTTCTCCCTGTAAAATGCAAAAATATAGCTCATAATAATAGAATAAAAATTATTACATATTCAATTTTAAAAATTACATTATTTTTTTCCGAAAAGTTTTTTTTCTTTTGAAGTTGACGCTTTTGTTACTTTAAATTAGTAACATGTATCTTTGTTATTATTAAAAGTATCGTGCAGAAAGATATATTAGTGCTGGAGAGATTTGTCGCAGAAAGACTGAAAAAATTCTGCCACGGTGCTCATTTTATAAATAGGGTATCTGCACACCTAAAAAGTCATGAATTTCGGTATTGAACAGAATTTGCCATGATTTTAGCAAATCTTTTTTTAAAAAAATCACGGGAAGTCATAGATTTAGGTCGCCAAAAAATCTAATTTTTAAAATAGAATTTACCCCCATCCCAATTATATGGTGTTCCAAATAACTGAATTTGTAACAAAATCCCCACTGACAGTCATATTTTATTGAAACATAAAATGTTTTTATCATGTTCTTTAAAAATTATAGTGTTTTTACAAAAAATGAAAGAAAAAACATCATTTCTAGAGCGAATTATCTCTTAAACTTCTGTGATTTCAGAATTTTTGTCAATTTAAATTTCTAGCTGCCGCAAGCCAGTCATTGGCAAATTTTTTTTAATTCCGAAATGAGAACAGAAAAATCAGCAGTATTTATTTCCTTTCAGATGAACGAGAAAAGTATCTTTAGAATATATATATATATTTAATGGCGGGCACTTGGGGGTTGTCCCATTGGCCACAGAAATGCCAGAACTCCTACTCTCTTCTCGTTAGCCTGTGGGCACCTGTGGCGGAACCACGACGGTGGAGCAGCGTCGCCCATGTCACACAACCACAAACCTGTATCTTTAGAATATAATTGTGCACAAAAAAAGAAGAAAAAATTTCTTTTGTATTTTTTTCAGCTATTTTATTGTTTCAACTCTTTCTTTACTCTGCTTTTTAAATTTAAAATCTATAAATATACAGATGCAGAGTAACAAAATCCCCACTCATAGTTTTATTTTATTAAAANCGGTGGAGCAGCGTCGCCCATGTCACACAACCACAAACCCGTACCTTTAGAATATAATTGTGCACAAAAAAAAGAAGAAAAAATTTCTTTTGTATTTTTTTCAGCTATTTTATTGCTTCAACTCTTTCTTTACTCTGTTTTTTAAATTTAAAATCTATAAATATGCAGATGCAGAGTAACAAAATCCCCACTCATAGTTTTATTTTATTAAAAGCATAAAATGTTTTTGTCCTGTTCTGTAAAAATTATGGTGTTCTTTCAAAAATGAAATAAAGATCATCATTTCTAGAGCGAATTATCTTTTAAACTTCCCTGATTTTAGAGGTTCTTTTTTTATCTATTTATTATTTTTTTATTTTATTGATTTAAAATTCTTGTTTAGGCTTTTTATATTACACTTACCTTTAAGAAGAAATAAAACAGGTTTAAAATAACTACATATTTCTGACTGTATTGAGTTATTTGCTTTTGTATTTTTTTAAAGCTATTTTATTGCTTCAACTCTTTCTTTATTTTTTATAAAGTCAATAAATATGAAGATGTAGAGTATAACAGTTTTTGTTATACCTGTCATTTCAACTGATGTTATTATAATGCTTTTTTAAATTTATTGTTGTGTAATTGTCAGAGAAAACAGTAACTTCGTTAAGTCGTGAAAATTTCTTGGAATGAGTCGTGGAAAGTAATGAATTTGAAAATCTAAAATGTAGCAGATACACTTCAAACCCCCCCCTCATCAAAATAGATAGGGGTACTATGGTGGTCACTGTTTAATTATTATAGTATTCTTAAACATTTAAAAGTAAAGGCACTGGAACTGCCAATGTTTACCCAACCTTTGTATTTTCTGTAGCAATCTTTTAGAAATATGGAATCTACCCTTTTTTTGTAAAGTCTTGTGTTTAATATTATTTATGAATACAAATTTTGCCAAAAGTATTTTAAACAATTCACATACTGTAAAGATATAACTTCTCATGAATAATGATTGTAAGCAAAGATGCCTGACGGTGGATTTTTAGGGACGCAAAAATCACCTTAAACAGTTGGCAAATATAGTTGAACAAAATAGTATTTACTTTATTGGAAATATAAATAATGAAACAATGTAATTTAAATTATATAATGCTAATTATGTATATACATAAATCTTACAAATACTAGTGAGCAATATAATATGAACAATAGAGCTATTCCATGGGGTACAAACTTTTGTATTATGTGATGTGTTAAAAAAAAAGAAACATTACTTTTCCCCAATATTTATATATATTTTGATAATCGGTTCTTTTTAATAAGAAGGAAATATTTGTTAAAACAATATCAGCTTCTTCTTTTTTCAGCTTTAAATTAATTCTAATGTTTAAAAATATTTGATTTTATGCAAATAAAAAGGTATTTTGTTGTCTGAATGACTAACGTTTAAATAAAAAACTACCATGCTTAAACACTATTAAATACAGTAGAGAACCGATTATCCGGAACGATTGGGACTATCGCTATTACAGATAACTGATTTTTCCGGTTTTCTGAATCGCTACTAAAAGCCGTTTTTTTAGTGTTGAACCCAACTAAAAAAAAAATTATTTGGAACTAATCTTAAAAATAAGAAAAAACGATGAGGTAATACACTAATGATTATTTCTGAAATGATTGTAAGGTAAACGTCTTTCAAAAAAGAAAGAAAAATCCTAACATCTTATGAGGAAGAAAAAATTTTTTTTGAAAATTTCGGGAAAATTTATCGCATTTTGTTCCGGTTCCTTGGTTTTCCGGATAACGGGTTCTGTACTGTACTATAACACTATTTGTCGCTCATCATGCTGTGTAAGTGAATCTTCACTCAAAATGGTTTTGCAGGTATAGTTTTATCTTTCAATACTTTGGTGGCCATTCTATACAATACTGAATTCTCTCTCTCTCTCTCTATTTTTATATATATATATATAGTTATTTTTNGATGAGGTAATACACTAATGATTATTTCTGAAATGATTGTAAGGTAAACATCTTTCAAAAAAGAAAGAAAAATCCTAACATCTTATGAGGAAGAAAATTTTTTTTTTGAAAATTGCGGGAAAATTTATCGCATTTCGTTCCGGTTTCTTGGTTTTCTGATTTCCGGATAACGGGTTCTGTACTGTACTATAACACTATTTGTCGCTCATTGTAAGTGAATCTTCACTCAAAATGGTTTTGCAGGTATAGTTTTATCTTTCAATACTTTGCTGGTGGCCATTCTATACAATACTGAATTCTCTCTCTCTCTATCTATTTATATGTTTATATATATATATATATACAGAACAATGAAGGAAGAGGGAAAAAAATAAAGTAAAATAAAAATAACAAGAAACTGGAAAGAAAAAAAAACAATCCGAAAAAAATTGACAAAAATTATAAAAAAATCCGGAAAATAAAAGATATAATCTTTTCTTATCTTTTATATAGGATTATATCTTTATAATTATATCTTTTATAATCTTAAAGATTAATAAAAGATATAATCCTCACACGATTATATCCATNACTGGAAAGAAAAAAAACAATCCGAAAAAAAGGGACAAAAATTATAAAAAAATCCGGAAAATAAAAGATATAATCTTTTCTTATCTTTTATATAGGATTATATCTTTATAATTATATCTTTTATAATCTTAAAGATTAATAAAAGATATAATCCTCACACACTTATATCCATAAAAAGAGTGCTTTCTAATATTGCATTAATATAGCCAAAGCAAAATATATCAATACAATAGTGTGAGAAGCACTCAAAAAATTTTACAAAAAATAAAATAGAACAAATAAAATAGAACACAATAAGTAAAAATATCACGTAAAAACAGAATAAAAAATTAAATGAAATCTATAAAGCGAGTAGCGAATTCAAATGGACTTACATGAACTTGAAATTTTTTAAGAATGATTTAAAATATTTTCTTAACAAGATTGCCAGATTGCAAAAAATGAAAACAAAACCGTAAATTGAACTAAAAGCGTATCTAGGGGAGTTTTGTAAGTGCGTTCTTGCTGCATTACTGAAGTGTGTTTGATTTGTTAGTTACCAAAGATGGGCCCGAAAATAGATGTGCGCATATATATATATATATGTANCTGCATTACTGAAGTGCGTTTGATTTGTTAGTTACCAAGGATGGGCCCGAAAATGGATGTGCACATATATATATAT
Source organism: Parasteatoda tepidariorum (assembly GCF_043381705.1). Taxonomy (NCBI): domain Eukaryota; kingdom Metazoa; phylum Arthropoda; class Arachnida; order Araneae; family Theridiidae; genus Parasteatoda; species Parasteatoda tepidariorum. The sequence goes on along the minus strand of NC_092208.1, from coordinate 1,858,298 downwards.
ATATATATATACATATATATATGTTAAAAATATAGAGAAAACACGGGAAAAATATTAAGAATAAAAAGAAATTTTACTAAAAATATTTATTAAAAAAATATTTAAAAATTAATGCGTGCGTGTGTGTATCTATATGTCTTATGTCTATACTATTTTTTTTTTATTGCTCCTCACACTTTTGTATTGATATATTTTGCTTTGGCTATATTGATACAATATTATAAAGCACTTCTTTTTGTGATTATAATCGTGTTAGGTGATATTACATCTTTTATTTTCCGGATTTTTATTAATTTTTTTTCCTTTTTTTTCAGAATTTTTTTTCTTCAAATTCCTAATATTTTTCTTTTTTCCTATTTTGATTGTTCTGTAATTTTTTTCATGTTTTTTTTTTACACTTTGAACTTATATATATATAATTGAGGTTTTATTATTTGTAGGAATTTTACATTTATAGATAAATAAATTAAGCTCATACTTAATAAATACTAAAGTGAAAAATATGTGTCATGAAATTATATGCTTGATATTGATATATTTCTTCCGTTTAAAGACAAGTCATCCAAAATGCTGCCAGAGAGCCCAGAGGATCCTCCATCCTTCTCCTCCTCGTGAGTATGCAACAATTTGTTTTGATTTTCACTTCTTTTGTTACTTCCAGCTGTAAAATATCTCCAATTTGACTTCAATTAAAATAGTATATATTGGTTGACTTACTTTGATTTAAAATATTCAATTAACTTTGAGATAGAATTTAAAACTTTGTAAGTCAGCGAATTAGTTGCCATGCTGCACTTATGAGAAATACCATTCAAGGATTCAGGTTAAACAAGCTGTTTTTATTGTTGCTACCGGGCAGTGGGTTTAACCCAGTGATTCTCAACCTTTTTTTGTTGTGGCACACTTTTAACAAGCTCAAAATTTGACGGCACACAATTGAAAAAATTAGATTAAAAGTTGTTTACTTACCTATAATACACTGTGTTAAATAGTTTGCGATAATAATTTTGAATGTGAAATAAAATAATATGTACTACAAAAGCATGTTTATTAAGGGATTAATTATTTCTTTCGACTAATTTTTTATTAGTTAGTAACAGTAATTTATTTTTTTGCTAGTTATTAATTGTTCTAGCTTGTTTTCCATAGTTATTAACTGTTAGTTTTTTTACATTAACTGTTATTTTTGTGATTTCTTGTTAACTAGTTTTTTTTGCTAATTATTAATTGTTAGCTTATTTTTTTTTAGTTATCCTTTGTTAATTTGTTATTTTACATATTTGTGTTTTTAGTTATCCTTTGTTAATTCGTTTATTAATTCCATAGCCTACTTTAATGATTAGCTTTTATTTCCGCTTGAAAGTTAATATTTAGTTTGCTTTCCTTTGTTAATTAATAATTTTAATAGTCATTAAATTTCCTACTCATTTCAACATTTTTTGAAATTGTGTATCGAAGACAATTTAAACACTTCCATCTTATTTTAACTTATTTTAAGATTGTCAGAGACAAGACAATCGCCGACAAAGATGTTCTCATTGTTGAAGCGTGGAAAATTATAAAAAGTATATATATATATATATATATTATATATATATATATACACTTTTCTTTAATTGAAACTTTACTCTTAATAAAAAAAAAGCATTATAATTTTTATTGTATCATTTCTAATATTTGGCGGCACAGTGGTTCACTGGTTTTACCTTTAAAAAAAAGCACCAGTGTAAGGTGTACCAGGCAGTTGCTTAAAATTAGCAAACCTATAGAGACTAAAAATATTAGACACAAAGATATTATTTAACAACTCTAAGCAGGCATAATAAGAAAGATACAATAATAAACACTTTAAAATTACTTACTTATCTTTAAAATGTGTATCCTATTTCTTTTCTTTAAAATACCTTGGAATTAAACTTACGTCTGATCATCATTTTAGCAAATGCACAGCAATAAAAAATTGACTCAAAAATCATACTAAATCTTCGCACACTACAAATGTTTATTTCTTAATGCACATTTGACTAACTTTTCAAAACAACACCTACCATAATATTCATTTCGCAGAAGAAAAAAAAAGGAGTCACAAAATTCAATCTTTACACCAAATTTTAATAATTGTATTCCCTCAGAAAATGTTGTGTAGAGAAAAAGACCAATTAAACATTATTTGTTCTTTCGATAAATAACCATTATTACAGATTCTTTTTGTTCTATTTATTTGATTAAAAGTGGTATTTAAATAAATGAACTTTAGAATTAGTTTATTTTTATGAAATTTAAATTCATTTCTTTTATAGTATGTATCAACAATGCAGATATTTTCTTCCTTTTTTGATTGCAAAATTGAAATTAATATTATCGTCATGATTATGAAGCCAGATTAATCCCTCGGCGTAAACATTATTTAACGAAATTATGTAATTTTGATAATTAAACCATCAATGAATCTAAAGACAAATTTAAAATCAACAGCATAATTTTTTTCATAATAGCGTACAAATAAGTTATCTAACATTGATGAATAATTAGATCCTTGTGGTATTCCATCAATTTTAACAAAAATATGTTTTCCATTGTACAGATAATTTTTAAAAAGTCAAAAATTAATTAGAATATTTAAAATCACAATTAAAGATATTTTTATAATCATAGTTAATAACTCAAAAGAACATCTTTTAGTTTATAAAAGGGGAATGCTATGAAATAGTTCATGGAAATCAAAAGTCGCAATTGAAGAAGAAGAGATGAAGGCTTTTCTCGGATTATTACTAATGATCAACCAAAATTAGAATTTATTAAATAAAATAATATTAGTTCAATTGCGACTTTTGCTTTCCAAGATCTCTTTAACAACATTCCCCTTTCTACACTAAAGTGTAAGTACAGGGTTCCCACGGTACTTGAAAAACCTTGAATTTTGTTGAAAAAAATCAGGGACATGAAAAGTCCTTGAATTCTGCCATAGGGTACTTGAAAAGTACTTGATTTTTTAGGAATTTAAATAATACTAATCTTTCTTTCAAAAAAGCAGTAAAAAAATAATAAATAAATTGAAGGGAAAATTATCAAAATTCTGATACAGTCAACCCCGCTTAAAGGAATACCATCGGTTCCAGCCAAATCTATGCAATTAAACGGGTTATTCGATTATAAGGAGAGTGCAATATTCAATCTTAAATTTTAAATTTTTGAGAAATTTTACTTGTTAATGGAATTTAATCCATAGTACAGTGTTTTGATTAAATAAACTTAGTTTTATGATCAATAAACAAGTTCAAATTTTTATTACTCATTAAAATAAGTATGTATGCAGTCTTTTTTTTTACACATTTATTATGGACACTCCTGCAAATCGGATGCGTCTCAATACGGACATATATTTTATTCCATGTGAATCTTCTATGAATAGCCCATAATGTACATTCTCCACAAAGAAGATACTCCCTCAACTAGATGTGGATAATAATTTTTGCCCCGGAAAGTTATTTTCTATCTCTTCAAACCGGACACTATTTTTTTCTAGATCTGAAAAGAAAACCTTTTCTGCTTAAAATTGCACGGAGAAAAAAACTATGCATATTTTCACCATTTTTAAAGCATTCAAAGTTTTTGCCTTATCCATAACTAAAAATATTATTTAGTTAATTCACTGCTGAAGAATCAATCTTTCTCCTGTTACTTTATCTTTGCAAAAAAAAAAAGAGAAAATGATATTACTGTGACTGTATTTAACACAGCTGGAGTAAAAGAAAGATAAGAGAAATATAATCTTTGAGGTGGTCATATAAATAAAACATTTGTTGAGGTGTTCATATAAATAAAACAATAAAACATGACACTTGTGAATATATCAGGGTTACCATAGGGGACCGAAATGCAACTATTTTTGGCATGAGGCGACTTTGGCAACTTTTTTTTGCCTGAAAAGGCTAAAAAAGCAACTATTTTCAGGAAAAGGAGACTATTGGATGACTTTTCTGTACTCCTAGCGATGTTTTTTTTAGCGTGAGTTGGGTTGAAAATCTGCAGCCCGCGATAGTTTCTGAACACACTGCGCTTTTTTCTTCTTAAGTAATAAAAAAAGTTTAAAATTTTGAATTGCAAATTTGAATCTTCACTTTTTAATTCATTCAATCTGCACAAATTCCATTGTAAGTCTATTTCGTTTCTCGATCGTCTTTTCAATGGCTAAGAAATTCCGCATGCTTTTTTAGAAAAACAATTTTTAAAACAATATTACGATGCGTGAATTTAGAATTTGACTGATCATTTTTCACAATATATATTTCCTAGATCAATTATTGATAAAATTGAAAATAGTGCTAGAGCATAATGTTTATATAAAAATCAAAATTATCATATTTGCCACCAACTTGACTGTATGGATCTTGGTATATGATAATTAAGTCATTAACAAAATTTTAGTCATATTTTTGATGAATTTTTGTTCTTATTTAGGCAACTATTTTCAAAGTTTTCGGCTACTATTTTCATGCCTTAGGCTACTAAAAGCAACTATTTTGTTCATTTTGCAACTATTTTGTCAGAAAATTCTTAATTTATGTTTCAGTTGAAGAACAAAACATTTCATCTAATGAGTCAATTACTCTTTGTTTTTTCTTGATGATGATATATCAACTGTGTACGTTCTCCTGCCTTACACATAAGCATTGCTTTCTTTCTTCTTCAGTGAATTGCTGGAAGTTTACTTTCAAGGACCTATCAAGCGATGGGTTAGGGGGGTGTGAAATCTAATAATTGAAACCGACTAAGGACTAAACGCTCCTATTCAGTATCATATGACTAACTTGAATATCTGTGATAATAGGAAAGTTATATTCTTTTTTTAAAGAAAAAAATATTTTTTAAAGTTTAAATAAATATCTTCACAGATACATGGTGTGTAGCATTTTTAAAAAGTGCGTAAAGGTGCTTATTTTCAATTTTCGTTATTTAAAGGTGCTTTTCATTGGGTGTTTTTAAAAAAGTGCTTAATAGTCCCTTTTCCAAAATGAGATTTTTTTTTTTACCATGTCGTTTTTTGCCACGTTTTATACAAAAGCGTGCTTTTCACATTGTTCTGTTCAATGTTTTCACAATTCATTCAACCACAATCTATTTCGGCTTACCTTCGCTCCCTAGCGTATGAAAGCGCCAATCATTTTACATGTTTGATAAAATATTTATGAATACTCGTGTGTGTCTACTGAGCTGAGTTCAGTGAGATTCTTGCACTCTTATGTGCAAATCTGCTGTATTTTGCAAGATATTCTCCATTTCAGACCTCATTTTCCACCCTCTGATATCGAACCGAAAAATCTCTCGATCATTTTATGATGGCTAATATAATCAAGAAAAGAGTTCTTTGTCCGAAACTAGTTATTTTATCATGATCGTGTAAAGTCTTTGAAATTTTTTTTGTATTTTGTTGATGTGTATAGTGCTTAAAAATATTGTTTGAGTGCTTAAAAAGTACTTAAAAGGTTCTTATTTTTTGTTATAAAATTTGGTTACGCCCCTTAAGATAGTTATTATAGATTATTTAATTATTTTTACACAATTGAAAATATTATAAAAACAATTTATAGTGTTGAACTTCGTTATTAGGGTATCCTTCATGTAAATTTTTCAAGTCCAAAGAATGTCTGCTTAACCGAGGTTTCACTGTATAGATCTAATATATATATACATATATTTGTAATGCTTTCTTTTCGAGCTTTCTGCCGTACTTTTGAGCCAAGTATTTAATTTATCACAATACGGAGAAAGTTCATTTTCTAACAATTATCCCTCTGATTGTTAATTTGCAGTCGTGTTTTGAAAGGATATATCCATAATAATTTTTACTAAACATTTATCGAGGAAAAGAGTAAAGAAAAGCTCTTTAAAAATTTAAATGGAGACAATTTACGTGGCTCCTGGACACAAATTCACTCTACGATTTCCAAAAGACAAGTGTGCGCTTTTTTCACATGTAGCATATAGTTATTCTTTTATGTCATGTGATCTATAATATCCAGACTTCCTCTTTAGAATTGGCGCCGTAAGATGTAATCATACGACCAAACGAAGATGAATTAATATCTCAAAATATTTATTAATTTGAATGATTTTCGGTGTCACAAAGGCATTTTACTTAAGCAGTATGGATTCATTTTATGAATAAAAATTACATTTCTATTCAATTAAAGTTAATATATATGCAAAGAGCAAAGTTAATAATGTGAAAGACATTATTTAAAGTTCTCTTCAATCTGAAAGGCTAGTCTGCAATTAAAATGTAATTCTTTTTTTAAGTTTAAAGTCCTTTTGATTTTATTAAGCTATTTCACATGTTACATATATATACACATATATGTATATATATATGTATATAAGACTTCATATGCATTCTGATTTTGTGACTATCCTATAAGAATATGGTTTCCTTTTTCATAGTTTTAACCCATTTATTTTTCATGTGCTAAACCCTGCTTTCCTTTTCTGTGTAGAATAATTGTTCCTTTATTCCAGGCTGTCAAGGAATTCTTCAGTGTCTTATGTGAGAGCAGATGAACTGGAAAGTGTTGAATTTCCTAAGCAGAGAAAAACAAGCTTACCTGGCATTGTTGATGTGTCTGTTGAAAGAGTGTGTAGGCACTCAGGAAACAGTGAACACACCTACATACTATTCACTCCAATCAAAGAAGATGTAAGTTTATAATGCAGCGATGTAACGAATAGTGATTTGGCTGAATAACTAAATACGGAATATTTGGCCAAAAAAATAGCCAGAGTACCAAATATTCGGTGAGCGAATAGCAACATTAAAAAAAAAAAATCAGGAATAATATTGTTTATTTATTTATTTTTTATATAAAAACTGTGATGGCCCTTTGAGATAGGTAGAATTAAAATGGACTTAGTTTTATTAAACAAGTTTTATTTAACTTTAACAAGTCCAGATCTATCAGTCTATATTCACTGGGAAGATCTTGTAGTTGATATTCTAAATTTCCAAATTGCTTTTTCTGGCAAAATTATTCCAGTCTCAATTCTGCAATCAACATTTCCAGAAAGATAACTTCAGGGTTGACAACTTTTACAGATAATATGTAAACTATCTTTTTCTGGAACTGTGGTGGCACAGTTTGTTAGGCTCTAAACTGTCCTTGGGAAGAACCGGAGTCCGATCCTCGATGGCGGTTAAAAGCCCGCCCTGTGACCTGCGCATAATGCTGACTACTCAAGCGGTGGGTCGCGAAATTGTGGAACCTTAACCTCCATTATCTCCTGTCACACAGCAGGCTGTTGTGGCAATACAGCTTACCCCTTTGTCTTATTTCTATTCAATTATTCTGAGAGACCAAAAATATATAATCATTTTGGCACTTTGAATTTTTTTAAATTAAAATTTTGATAATATTGTGCCAATTCAAATTTTATTCATGCATGTGCTAAAAGGAAGAAGCTTAATTCGTATAGTTAAAGTGCTAATATACATTTCTAAAAAAAGTGTAGGATAAGAATTTTGTGTAATCTGAAATAACAGCTATTACTTATTTCAATTTCTTTTTTCTCGCTCCTCAGCTAAACTTTCCTTTTTTAGTACATTTCCCCCTCTCCTCCCCCCAGTGAATGCAGTTTTTAAATCCATTCTCCGGCTTCATGTTTCATTAAAAATAAAGCAAACGCTGTCTTTAACAACTAATGGACATGAAACAATTGACTATGACTGAAAATAAAATTTAGTGAGCGGTGATCATACGAAGCAGTATTCTCGTTAGTAGGCATTAAAAAAGAGAATTTATTTTAATTCGTTTAAAGATTTTTCTACTCCAGAATCTTTGTGCATAAAATAAATTATAATAGATTTGTGCATACAATACAATGCATCTACTTGTGTTACTTCACTATATTTTTTCTCCGGCTTATTACCATTGCACGATATGCCGATTTGATAGATTGATTCTTACAATTGATAGATTTTGCGGAAAGTAGTTCAACAGCTATTTTCTTTCCCTTGCTTGTACAATGTTAAAATAGAATTTCAAAAAACTAATTACAAAGCATATATTTTTGATCTTTTTTTCATTGTTGAAAAATGTGGCTTATCAAACAATAATACCAAATAAATTTGAAAAATAACTGGTTGACACGTTGAATGCCATGGGGGACACAGGTGACCGGCACTGAGTTTGTTCGTAGCCAAGATTATTAGAAACGCATAATTGGTAATGCTTTTAATTTTTTTTATATTATTATCGATACGAAAATGATTTGAAGAAATTAATGCAATGTAGAACCCACAAAAATAATTTTGGCCAGATGGGCAAGTCATGTAAAATTAGCAATGTGTTAATTAAAAGGATTGGAGGAGGGTTGAAAAATACGGAATTTAAAAAAATAGAAAAAAGCTGTGATCGCCTTATTACGATCCCATTGGTGAAATGCTTTTTCTTTCTGGATTGACTCCGTTAAACATTTCAAATCATGGACTGTCTCAATTGATGTTTGTCCTCTTTCATATGCTGCCTATGTACGTGTTTCGAAATACTTTTCCTTCTTCAGCATTCATATTTATTTTTAAATCATCGTCCAGCCAGTCATTATAAGTTAATAATAAAAAGAATGTAAAAATACTTTTAATTATTATTCTGTAAATACATTAAGAATGCCTGCTAGTGAAAATAAAGATAAAAACAGCAGAGGTCTCCATAGCAACGCATGTAATGACTACGCATGCACACTGTTTACTATTACTCTTGAACACAGTTGAAAAGTGTTGACGCCATCAAATCCAAACTAAGACCCATTTTGCCAATTGGTAATAATCCATTTTTGTCATTTACGTAGATTTTTCTGTTGCGTTTCGAAATAGGCCAATGCGTTTCAAACCGCGTCTTCCGAAACAGAAAAAATGTCCTTGACCTTAGCTTATCATTTTAGTAAAAATATTAATTTTGGTATTATGAATTATTTATGTCTTTTTTTTTTTACAGCAAGTTCCTCTGTACCAATTTTACGAAAGAAACGTGAAGGAGCGTGTTTCGTTTTGTCGAAGTGGCTCAAAAAATTTGTCTCCCATCATGTGGATTCCCGAGGCTTCTTCGAGTGAAGCAAAATCTCCACAACTCTCGGTTGTCGAGCAACTGAGTCCAGAAGCAGCTGACATCAAAATGCTTTGGTGTGAACTTCCTGAGGTGAGTTTCCTTTCATTGGTTGGTAAAAAGGATTTTTTGTACTGTTAAACTTCGCTACAACAATATTTTAGGGACCCAAATAAATAAATAATGTTGTAGAGGGATATATTGTTATATTGAGGGCCTTCATACTTTGGGGACACTGCTTGGGCCAGCTGGGTATGAAATCACACTTCACTTAAATCAAAACACTCTCGAGAACTGTATATAAAACGCTCATTTTATTGGCGCTCTTCACGTGGTGTTCACTAACACACGTACACAGGGAGGAGGGATCTCACAGAGCACTTCAAAGAAACACATTTTTGAGGTTCGTATAGATGGCGCTTTAACAGACACAGTAAGATTTTTTTTAAATGTTAATGTTATATATGTATGTTACGGACGGGGAGTGTCGATGAAGCTTCAAAGCAGTCTAGGGTTGCATTTTAAAGCTTTTATTATGACAAAAAACACTTAAATGGCAGTACAAAATAATTAGAGCTGGAACATCTTAATGAGCTCGCTCCCCGTAGCCGTTCAGTGAGAGAATGTCCGGGAGTCTGCTTACTTACAGGTGGCGCTGCATGGCGTATGCAACATGTATTAACTATAAATCTATTTAAATATTATATAAAAATTTAACTTGCAGAGTGTTAATCGTGGTTAAATATGAAATCAGTGACTTCCTAAGAGATTAGGGGGGCAATTCTAAGAATGGAAGGTTTTGGGGTGGTCTATGTACGTTGAATACTAAAGCCATTCACTGTGGCGAAAAGAAATAAGATAAGTTCATACATAATCAGCCGTGAGTCTTCTCGTGTCAGAAAAGACGGGGGGGGGATAGCAAAATATGATAAAGTAAGATTTTTTACATTAAATGAATAATGGGGCCAATAATAAATGGAGAAAATAAGGTTGAAATATGAAGAAAAAATTGTTTTACAGGGGTTTATTACTTTAAAGAATATCGCAACATTGAGAGGAGGATAACATTAATTCTTATGCAAGTTCGTTGGGACCACAAAACATTATTGTAATAGAGGGAGTCATTGTTGTATCGGATGTTGTAGTAGCGAGAGCTTACTGTATTAAAAAAGAAACGACCCTAATTTTAGTTTTATACGTTGACCACTACTCATAAAATCATTATAAAACTATCCTTTTATGCAACCGTGATGACGGTTTTGTAAAATCTAATTCTATAGGACGTTTGTTTAAAATGATCAAAAACACAGCTTTTTCTTTAGCTTTGAAAGCATGTAAATAGCAAATTTCTCTGTGCCTTCTGTGAAAAAAGGGACTGAAGCTATAGGAGTGAATTAAAGGTCTCAATTTTAATAGGCGCACCATCATTAGTTTTTTTTTTCTTTAAATCCGATTTTTTAAAGTGAGTTTTATCTCAATGTCTAATTTAAGATAAAGAAATTTTTTAATACAAGGGACAATTATTACTTACAACTGCAAATTAAATAATTTCTAAAAATATGTGAATTACTATGTACCTTTTTAGGTGAATCTTAAACTCAAATTTTATGTTTTTTTAAACAGAACAGTTTTGGAATATTAATTATTAAAATAATTATATAATGAATTAATTCGTATTAATTTTTAATTTATAGTACCATTAAAATAAACATTAAATCTTTAATATTAAAATTATGAGGTAAAACTTTATTATTACTGAGGATTACTGAAAATCATTATAAGTTATGTGTGATTATTACTGAAATCATAATTTTCAAGTTGGCATCTCTGCTTCTGTGAAAAAAGGGAATGATGCTGTAGGAGTGAATTAAGGGTCTCAATTTTAATAGGCAACGGGCACCATCATTAGTTTTTTTTTTTTTTTTTTTAAANCATCATTAGTTTTTTTTTTGTTTAAATCCGATTTTTTAAAGTGAGTTTTATCTCAATGGCTAATTTAAGATAAAGAAATTTATTAATACAAGGGGCAATTATTACTTACAACTGCAAATTAAATAATTTCTAAAAGTATGTGAATTGCTTATCCATTTGAAATTTTTCAGATGGTGTTATTCACTTTTTCACTCTGTTGTATAAGTTTCTGAAATTACCTGTAAAATCCCCTTTTTATATGCTCTTCAAATTTGACGTCATTTGATTTTTTATTTATTTATTTAGTTAACTTTTTAGTTTTGGATACACAGTTAAAGACACAGTTTATTTTATTTGTTTGTAAGGGAGAGCCAGAGAGATACTTTATAAGCTTATATTCATGATTAATATTCATTTTTTATCAGCAAATAGTTATAATCATGAACTCAAGAAAGAAAGACATATTTGTAAATTTTAATTACTTCTCCAGGTCATCATAGGTATGTAAATGGTATAGGTATGTGTAAAATTTTAAATATATTATAAGTAAACTGAGAAATATTGAAAAAAAAGGAAGAAAAAACTTGTTTAAAGGTTTTTTTAATTTTTCAATTTAAACTGTTTTTTTTTTTTAACTCATGAAATTTGTCCGGAATTTTGACTTTGAATTTTGGCTCACAATCACCCATGTTCATTACACTCCTATTGGTATATCTATATATATTTTAAAAAATTTATTCCTCTACATTTGAGTTGTGTGAACTGACCATGTTGAAGTAAAAGCAAATGTGATCTCACAAAATTTTTTTATGTTTATTTGTCTCTGATATGTTAAATATTTTATAATAAAAAAAGATTTAGGGTACAACTGTTGTACCAAACTTCTCTAAAAGGTTAATATTTAACATTTGAAGGTTAAATAACATTAAAAACAATAAATAACATTTGTAGGTTTTATGTTAGTGTTAAAATTTATGTGCGTAACATATTGTTCGTGAGTCAATTTATTTCCCTTTATTTATTTATTTTAGCTTCTAACATTTATTTCAAATTTTTGTGAATATGAAACATGCATTATATTACTGTTTTAGTTTAACGTTTTGTGACATTGCTTTAGTTAAACGTTTTAATTAAATAATAGTTCAATTTTAAGAAACTTCTTTCTTTTTTTTCGCATTTTAAGGGCATTTTCTGTATTTTTTTGGTGATCAATGTCCAGGCTCTAACAATCCTGAAGGTTTGCGGAACATTGCAAAAGCAATGCCCAAAAGACTGTATTTTATAAATTTGACAATAAAAATTTTATAAAATATTGTTCAAATGTTTTTTTATTTTTATTTAAAGGACCAAATAAAATAATTTTATTGCATTTATTTGAAGAATGGAAAAACGGAAATATTTTTTCCATTTGCAATCTAATCTGTATAACCTCTTAAAATTTTTTTCTTGAACAGATTCTTTCATTTTATGTAGATATTGCTAAATTTAACAACATCTTGTTAAAATGAAGAATTTATAAAATTAAATGGAAATAAAATGGGAGAGAAGGATTTTGTGGTATCCGGTAGAGAAATTATCTTTGAGTTTAATTTTTTGTGGGCAAAATAATGTCGTAAGACAAAAACTCTCATACATGCAAATTACTAAGAGTTTTTTTTCTTCCTGTTTTTAATTTTATTTCATAGGTTTTTTTTTTTCATCTTATATTTTTATGAATGTTGGACAGTTGATTAACTCCAATTCAATTAAACACAAATTATTATTTTCATTGATTGTATCGGGATAGTATGACTTAGTTGTTAACAAGTTCCTCTTTTATTTTTTAATTAATAAGCAAGGGTGCCACTCTTCAGTTCTGGGGACTGAAATCAGTCTTGAAAGAAAATCAGTAGTTGGAAGTTTCATAATTTAATATCTCTTTTCAATTTGTTTTTAATATTAAAATTTATGTATATCCTTAAAATTGTAACAAATGTTTGCTGTTAAGTAAAAATAAAAATTACATTTTATTGTAAACATTGGTAATCTTTATAATTACTGTGAAATGATCAAGTAATGATGTAGCTCATTAATGAAAAAATGAGATTGAACTTCAACGCTTGCTTGCTAAAACAAAATTTGTACTATTGTTCTATCTAAATATTCATGTTTTTATTTTTCCCAAGCGTTTTTTAATACTGCCCCAAGTTAAATTGAGATTATTATTTTTTAAAAAAAGAGGAAATTATAGAGATAGGACAAAAAATAAATAATGATGAAGTGAAAAAATAAATGGAGATATGTATAGCTTAGAAAAAATTGGTTGTTTATTAATCAGTGGTTGATGTAAAAAGATGTACAAGGTTAGCTGTTATATTTATCTAGTTTGATGTAAAAAATAAATTAATAGAATGAAAGAAAAAAAAAACTTGATAATTATAATATATAAGTTCTTATTATAGAAAGATACATTCTGGAGTCGGTGAACTGTAAATGTCTGAAAATTCTAGTAAATAATTCTAGATTGTGTTCATTTATCAAAAAAAATAAGTTCCGTCTTGAAATATTTTTAGAGTGGCACCTATGAATAAAATCTCTCTTTATTTTTATTTTTTTTCGTTTTCTTGCAATGTTGTTTCATACTTAAGGATACTTTATTTATTTATCTTATAGCAAAGTATTAAATACATTACATTTTTATCATTTAATTATTATGATTTTATTTATTTTTGTTTATCTCTTGATAAACAGCATTGCTTTTTCTTAGTTATTTATTCTATTTGATTTAACTTTAAATATGGATTGTTTATATATTTATTAGCATCTAAGATGATTTGGTGTTAAAAAATATGTTTATTTTATTTTTATTTTTTAAATTATTGCTTAATTAGGTTTTCTGGTGTTTATTGTATTTAGTTTGTTTATTGCATTTTGTTTGTATATTGCATTTTTGTTTTCAGAAATGTTCTTACGTTTTAATTAAATGTGGTTTATTTCAATTACACATATTTATATATTTTTATTTATTATTTTTTTTTGCAATTACTTTTTTCTTCTCCTTTTTTGAACGTTGCCCTTATTTTCTCTTTCAGTCATGTTCTGACAATTTTTTATTTCTAATCGTAGATTATATCACCCACTTTTTTTAAGTGAAATAATTTATTAATGTTTTCTTAGAATTGCAAATTTATTTCTAATCTGAATTTACATTTTTATTAAATATAAATTTAGTTGACTTTTTTTTTCAATCCTAGAATTTTGTGTAGAATTATCTGGATTGCCAGTATTTTGCTTAGAATTTTGCCCAGAATTACCTGGAAAATTCAAGGAAGAAATTTTTTCTTTTTTGTGTGTGAACTCTGCATTCTGCACTAAAATCACAATTAATAAATTTATTTTTCTTTTTCTAAAATGAATGGATAAATAAAATTCCTTTTTTCTTCTTCTTTCTGCTGCACATAGGATAGCTGAATCTTTTTACTGCATAAGTAAGTACACTTGTTGAGAAGCAGTTTTGTGAACTGTAAACATAAATGAAAATTAAATATTAACAGCAAATAGACTCTTTTTTAGTTTAAATTAGAAGTATCTTTGTTAAAAAATTTTACTTAATTCTGTTCCATGTTTTAAATTTTTTTTAATATTTAATAGGATTAATTTACTTATCAAACTTGAAAATTATTTTAAAAGTCATTTGTTTAAATATAAGTTGAGCTAATTCTTTATATTAAGTATAAAAGAAAAAAGTTGAAAAAAATGTGTCTTAATTCATATAAAGAACAAAGGTGAACTTATTGTCTGCTTATTTCTTTTTTTAAATTTTAGCAGCATTATTTATTTTATTGAGCATTCTTTCAATAATTTTATTTTATTACTAATAAAATGTCATGTGTGTGAAAATTGGTGTTATTCATCAATTTATTATATTGAAGAATGCGTGTTTTATTGCATTATATTTTGAATAATGTATCTTTAATTGAATAATACATGTCTTTTTTTTACCTTAAAAACCCTAATGTTAAGAAGGAAAAAAAATTATGTACTTATTAAAGTGAGAACGATATAGGACTTTCCACTGTTATTTTTCAACCTCAGCAGTAAGAACAACCTTCATTTAATCTTGAACTTATACTCTTCTATTTAAACTAAACTCAGTGGCGCGACAGGCCATAGAGGGAAAAGGTCTACTGTGCCCATCTCTGTTTTCTTGACCTTGGGCTCTGGGGTGCAGGAGCAGATGTTCCGGTCAGATGCCTAGCCGAACGTGGAACCCTCAGTGTTTAGTTCCCCAGCAAGCTCGGTACTCATTTATCGATCCACTGAAGGGATGAAAAGCTGAGTCGACCTTGCCCGGCCTGAGGATTGAACCCAGGACCTGTGGCGCGGAAACGCGAAGCTCTATCACTTATCCCAAACTTATGACTTTTGAGTACTCTTTCTAAATTTTTCGTAACGCTGTGTACCACTAATAATAAAATGAATGTATTTTTTTAAAAATATGTTTACTTTTCTTTTTTGGTACAAAGTTTTCGGTAAAAAATTCTATGTTAGGGATAAAAATTATATTCTGTAAAAATAATCAAAATAATTAGAGTTCATTTCAAACCTTTACTATAAAAAAATTGCGCAAAAGTTAAAAATCACAACTGACTGTGGACACCACTAATTATTAACTGCTAAATCTGCGAAAAATAGCTCAAAGGAAAATACGACATCGTAAATTTTCATGGCTAGATTTGTTTTTAAATAAAATTTGTTTAAATTTTCGTTTGTTGCAAAATATTTCGCGTAAAAATGCGTACCCCCGCTAAACTGTTTCCGTACCCCTGGGGGTACGTGTACCACACTTTGGAAAAAACTGCTCTACCCAATCAAGTTCACGGTTTTAAAACTATGTGAAAGTGATAGGAAGTCGTAAGCCCCAGATAATAATGGTCCAGATTTCAGTGGTATTTTACTAAACTGTATTGTCAGGAATTGAAGTGCAAATATTCAACATTTGTTTTTATATAATGAAAGGTGAAAGAGAGTGGAATTTTGGAAAGAATATCTGCCCAAGAGTTAAAACTTCAGGAAGGAATATTTGAGTTCATCCAGTCTCAGGCATCCTACGTGAGGAGCCTGAAAGTCCTCTACGAGAATTTCATTCAGGCTCCAGAGTTCTCATCCGTCCTCAGTAAACACGAACAGGACGTCCTCTTTTCAGACATCATTCACCTCAAGGAAGTGAGCGACAGGTAATCCTTTTTTTTCCATATTATTCAGGGTTAGCTGATTAACCAGTATTGAAATAGTCACAAATACAGTGCCACCATTCAAGGTTATAAAGTTGTTATAAAATTTGTAGTATTATTTTTAATTGATAATTGAATCCCCTCATTTGTGACCTGGATGTGATATGAACTTGCCAATTGAAACGACATAAATGCATCTTATGTGGAATATAAGGTTTTGAAACTGTCAGCTAAAAACGTTACAATTCAACTAAATGGTAGGCAATCTACTGTGTCCATAGACCATGTAAAGCCAGCATAGGGTAAACCAACCAGTGAAGGAACATTTCAAATATATTGATTAAAAATAAGAATTTGAAAGTTTTTCTTTGATTAGTAACAATAGCTTACTGCCAAACAATAGGAAGTCATCTAGCAATGTTTTGGATTACCTGGTCAAATAGACTTCTAGAGAAGTCTATTTGACCAGGTAACAAGGTGTTGCAGAGATAATAACAAATTCAAAATTTTTTCTAGAGAAAAAATTTTGAATTTGTTATTATCTCTGCAACACCTTGTTTCTTTGAAAAAATTATAAGGTGAGTGTTTGTATTTATATGTTTGAAGTGGAATTAATTGCATGTAATAGTTTTATTTTTCTCACTGTGAAAAAGAGAATTCAAAATATAGTTATTGAAGTTACGTTTTATTTTTTTTAAGCATCATAGCATAATAAAGTACTGAGATAAGGGGGTGTTTATTCACTGGATCACCAAACGATGAAAAACCAGTGAAGGAACAAGTGTTCCTTTACTGGTTTTTTTTCTAAGTTAATGAAAATAAAAGATAAACTTTAATTTTCTTGTACCTTTAGTGATGTTCCGCATCAAAAGTATGTTAAAAATACGAAAAACAACTTCTAACCAGTGAGGGAACAGGCATGTTCCTTTACTGGGCATAGATTTCCCAGTGAATGAACAGTATGTGTTAATATGTTGACACTTTAATTTTCAATTCATGATTACAAAAAAAAGTTAACATTTTCCAAGTATTTATATGTTATAATTTCAAGAATAGGCTTGTTTTTAAATATTTGTATGGCTTATAAATTCATAAAGAGCATTAAAAAATAACCAAAATTAAGTGTTCCTTTACTGGGTGTTCATTCACTGGTAAGAGCTGTTCCTTCACTTGGTCTTCTTACTACTTGTTATTTGAACCTCCAAAACTTTAAAACAATATTATGTAAGTTCTCTACAATTTTTTTACATAATTTGCAATTAGTAACAAATATGTTGACACTGTCATTTAACTAAAATTACGAATTTTGAAATTAATATGGTTTTTTAAAAGGTAAGCGAAGCTTAATTGTTCCTTCACTGGTTAGTTTACCCTATTTGATTCCTACTACAGAGAAGGTTGAATCAAACTTACGGGTTGTAAAACCTGGAAGTTCCAAATCCTTACGTACAGAAAAAAATCATTCTCCCATGGAACCCGACAAAATTGTGACTAGGTCTGGAAGACATGTACACTTTCCCAGCAAAACTGGCAACTTATGCTTGTTATTAACATTATTAACTGAGCAAGGTTGTTTAGTATAAAATATTATTTATCAATGATGTAAATAGTGTAATATTCAAAATTTTATGTGAAATATTATGTCGTTTCAGAGTATGATTCTATGTCACTGGGGGGATACTCTGTAGTATTATTCTTAATCGATAAGGAATCGATTAAGCAAGATGATTATAAATTATTTCTTATATGTTGGATAGCAACAGTTTGGAGGAAAAATGGAACAGCTATGGTGAATAAAATATTTGCTAACCTTCTGAGGAAGTCTCTCTTGTATTAAGGTGATAAAACAACACTTCAAATGCAAGGTTACAAATGACCCTATTTGTTGACTCAGGGCTTGTGATGTAGCTGTACTATCCCTTAAAACCTTGTGGATAATATGTCTGTCTTCTCGGCTGTCAGTGATGGGGGGATCGTTGAGATTGCAGGGCGTTCCGTGCGACCGTCACAAGCCCATTGATTCCATATTCTGCTGACAGTTGTGAGATCTCGACCAACGCGAGCAGCAATACTTCGGTACGATAAGCCGCAATCCCGGTAGGCCACGATTTGACCTCGATCAAACTCAGGCGCATGTTGGTAGGCATTTCTCTTTCTTGCACGCTCAGGTCCGTTCTTTTTCACACAAGAGCCATGCTCAAATTCAATTTCTGTATGAGAAACTTACTGTCAGATCTCTTCTTTTAAACACATTGTAGGTGCTGCTTCCACCTCTTTCATTGCATGAATGCTCTGATAAGCTAATCATCTACATACCGCAACATGCTTTATCCGTCCTGCAAATTTCACATTCATGGTGTGTTGCCTTCCTGGTGTTGTGATTTTAATGGCCAGTAGTGTGTATGTATATATATTAGTGCATATAGCCTAATTATACTTGGGAAGATTTCTGTATCGTGATCAGTGCCAGAATAATCGCCAAGTCTTGGTCACTTCCGGGCAGTGGCCCTCGAGAAACTGAAAAAACATCTAAGAAAGGGACCCGTACGAAAGGTACAACCCTTAGCCACCCTGAGCAAACCTCTACATTCGACATGCTATTCAGCAGCTTATCGATTGTAGTTGGCGCGACAGATCGCAATACAGATATATCCTCCTATATATATATATATGTATGTATGTATTTTAAAAATAGTTTAAGAATATTTTTTGAGCTCTTGAAAAGTGCTTATTTTTTGTTCAAAAAGTTGATTACAAACCCTGTTTAAAAAAAAATTTTATGTGAGTGATTTGAACACAGTTTTGTTGCCACCATTTCAGTTTTTCAAAACCTTATTATCTCTGTGTAAAGGGAAACTATCTTATTTGATGTATGCACACATTGGTGGTAATAACCATTAAGTAAGTTTGTATAAAATAGAATTAAGCAAAGAAATTATGCTATATAATAAATTATATATATTGTATTATATATACGCCATTTCACCGCCGTAACTCAGAAACAGGTGCCCACTGGGTGACGAAAAGAGAGTATCAATTCCGACGTTTCTGAGACTAATGGGAAATAGATTCATATGCCTGCCTTTTTAAAACAAAGTTTCAAATTATTTCAGAATTTCAAATTATTGAGGCTTATATTTGCAATGTTCTACTGTATATTCTGTTATTTCAAAAGATTGTATATTGTCATTTATAATGTAAATTGTACTTGATTAACGTATTTTTCCCTCATTCTTACAGAATACTGTACGATGTGACTGCAAGATGGGGTGACAGTATTTTGATACCAGATATTTGTGATATTATCTTGCATCATGCCCAGTTGCCCTCTTTTTCAATATACGTAAAATATTGCTCAAACAGAGTGTATCAGGAACGGACTCTAAAGGAGCTCAAGTGAGTTTTACTTCTGTTTTATTTCTGTTCTTTAGCCATTTTATTATCCTTGTCACAAAAATCATGCTCGTTATTATTGAGAAAAATAAAGCATCACCACTGGCCTCGGCAACTAAAATATGAAAAAAGAGTGATTAAAAAATTATCTGTCCATAACCACTTTTTTTTTGTTTACTGAAAGGGCAAACCCTTATTCTCTAAAACACATGTTTTGTCGCCCTCCGTGGCAGAATCGCGGTGACAATGTCACAGAACTCTACAGATTCCTTGCTGAAAGATTTTTCTTTTGGGAAGTAAAAAATTTTGGTTTGCTTTTCTGCGGAAATTTATATGCAAAATTTAATTTTGGTATTTAAGCAATCACTTTTTGAAGCGCTTTTTGAAGTTATGCCGATATCCATATTGATTGTATTTTCAGCAGTTATTGACATTGATTTTCACCTGGCTTTTAGATATCCCGATACATTTCAGGCCATGTGGGAAATTCAAATTCCACCTTTGATCATTTACTTTTTTAGGGAATAATTCTATAGATTTTTTTTGCCAGTTGTTGCTTTTGATTTCCACATAGTTTTTAAAACCCGATATTTTTTAAACTGTATTATTTATTGCAGCAATCAAATCTTGAAACGAAACATGCATTCGAGTGACCCCTTTTGAAGATCTGTTTTTCGGTAATAACTGCTACAAATTTCGTGATATTTAATTATTTTTTTTAATATGATTATAGTTTTTAAAATACGAGAAAGGAAATAATTACTGCCTCCCCCCAACAAAATGCGAGAATATCGCTCATAATATTAGAATCCAAAAAATGTTACGTATTCAATTTTAAAAAATTATATAGTTTTTTGTTTTTGTAAACCCAGCATTTTTGTTACCTTAAATTAGTAACATACATCTTTGTTATTATTGAAAGTATCTTGCTGAAAGATATTAGTGCAAGAGTGTTTTGTCACAGAAATCCCGAAAAATTTCTGCCACAGGATTTGTAGCTAACCTCGGGGAGAGTTACCAGAATTTCGCTAATCTCAAAACCGTTGATTTACTGATTTTTTTAATCAATGATTTATATTCAAAATTGTTTTGAAGTTCTGTTGATCTAAAATTTAAATTTCGTTACTTACGTCGAATCTCGTTACTAAGACTTGTTTCCAGCCCCCCCCCCCCCCAGTTNGCCCCCCCCCCCCAAGTTCTTATTCCCGTGTGATCACGAATTTTTTTTTATTACTCCGATTTATCAAAGAAAATCACAGCTTTCGATAAATTTCAAGAACACAAGGAAAAAAAAATTCCATAACTTCAGTTAGAATTTTAACTACTGAGGCAAACATAAAATTGATAATCTAAAAGGTAATTTCGAAATGTAAAACATTTAAGAAATCAATCCTAGAAAAATTAGTGTTTTTTCTGATTTGATTTTTTTCTTAAAAAAAACTTTTTTTTTAATAAGTAGCAATTTTGTTACAAATTCTGATTTGCAAAGATGATTGTGTTCCGGATTTTTTGCTGATTGCGATCCGGAAGTTTCCGGAAATCCAAGTTCCAGAAGTTTCGAGAAATCATCTATCACATTTATGTTTAAAAATTCTTGTATATTTTATTTAAAAATATTAGAACTAGAATTTATACTTGGTATCTCTATCATTTGTAAATATTTTTTTTTCTGGTCGAATAAAAAATGCGATTCGAGATAAGAATAAGCTTATACATAATTGTTCATTTAAATTATGCTGCATATAATTTATTTAGCATTTCATGTTTTGAAAATATCAATGATTTAAATTTATGAAGACATTAATTTTTTGAAATGCGTCATTAAAGATTTTTCTCAAAACATTTTTAGGACTTTTGAGTTGGGCTTATAATCACCCCCTAGATTTGTAACAGAAGAATTAAGCATTTTTAAAAAGTGCTGAAAGGTGCTTACGTTTGATTTTCGTTTTTTAAAAAGCCCTTAAAGGTGCTTTTTTAATTGGATGTTTATGAAAAGTGCTTAATTTTCCCTTTTCCAAGATGACATTTTTCCTTTACCATGTCGATTTTTACCACGAATTATGCAAAAAGACAATTTTCACATTCAACATTTCCACAAAATAATTCAACTCCAATCTATTTCGGCGTGCCATCTGTCCGCTGTGTATGGCAACGCCATTCGCTTTACATGATTCAAAATTTTGTGATTTTTTACAGTTGTCAAAAACTATGAACAAAAGTTTTTTTTTTTTGACATGATGGAAAAACTTGCCAAACCTTCCTAATTATGATTTTTTAGTGCTTAAAAATATTTGTTGAGTGCTTGTAAAGTGCTTAAGAGGTGCTTATTTTTTGTTGAAAAATTTGGCTATGCACCCTGAAGCGAATTAATTTTTAATGTGATGTAATGACATGGAAATTTTGAATCGTTAATTTCAGTCAACACTTATCAAACCACGCTCGATACCATCACAAGTGCGTGTTTTGATAATGCATAAATGCCTGTCTTCTTTCTTTTGCAGTTAATTTAATTGATTTCCCTATAGGTTTTAAACCTTCTATGAAACATAAAATCACGCTTTTGAGTAATTACTTTTTAATGAGCTCTAGTGCGTCAAAATCATCATAAATCCAAGCTGTGTTTCGGTCATTTTATCTGCTATTTTTGCTGCAAATTTCCTGTTTTTTTTCCCCTTTAAAATCCCTGTATTGTTTAGCATTATTACGAAATGCAAAGTTCAATTTGTGCATTTATTAGTCACTTTTTACTGTGACGATATCACTTTTTTTTAAAAATGATTTTTTAATAATTATTTCTACTGATATTAACATGTTTTTTTTCTATAAACTATCAATACTTTTATACGATATTATTAAGAAATAAGTAATTTGAATCACACACCTGAATAATTACTTTTTTACACAAAATATATTATGTTACAGGGAATTGAAATAGTTAACCTGAATATTCCCTATTGATTTTTCATAACTTTTGTAATGGTAATTGTTTTCATAATTTCATTCCAGTAACTTTTGTTATCACTATTGATTTTCGTTTAAAATTTATACGGTTATTAAGGGTCATTATTCGGTTAAAATTTAAAATTGATACTTTTAATATGATATTATTTATTACAACACTTGAATCTCACAATTTACATTTAATTCACTCTTCCAATTCATGTGATTACAATGTGCATACACATTGTTTTAGCATTAATCTTTATTCAGTTAGTACCTTATATTGCACGGTTTTATGTATTTTTTGTGATGCAATAATGACTTATAAAGTGCAACAAGGAAAAAAAAAGGAATACATAATTTTTTTCAATGCATATATTCTTTTATGTGCTGAAAAGAAAGAAAGCTTATTAGACAAGGAAAAATTTTCTTTCTCTCTTTAAATTTTATAAATGTTTCTTTTGTTCATTAAAATTAGTCTTTTATTTATTTTCTGTGTATTAAAAAAAGCGTTAAAAGAATTAAGGAAATAATTTCAGATAATTTCTTGTTGTTATTGATTTTATGTTTATAAATTCAGGGATGCTACGCCTGCGCCATTTGCGACAAACTGAGACAAAACGGCATAACTGCGCCATTTTGCGACATTCAGCTAAGTTTCTGCCAAAGCTGCGCCATTCTGAGACAAAACGTCCAAAATTTGGCAAACCTGAATGCAGTTTCAAATATTAATCTGCATTGCCGTGAGTCAATGGAGATCATTTTGCCGTTCACGTCTCCACGGGATAAAAGACTTCCACAAAAAAGCGGAAATCCGCTTTTTTCTCCCAATTTTTAAAATTTTCGACCATGTTCCAAAAACTAAAATTTTTAGGGAGTCCAATTAGAGAAACCCAAGCCGCCGGAACGATAGTCGGATTCCCGCGACTTCCGCTATAGAGTGGGAAGGAGTCTAAGCGTTTCGTTCTACCACCGATATTTGATTTTTTTTTTTTTTTTTGGCCATCNTCCCAAGGGAGTGGGGGAAGAAAGACAGGTGTAAGCTAACTAAGTTTTGTCTTCGGCAGATGCTTCTTCCTTTATTCATCTGAAATTAATATTCTGCGTTCAGCAGTATAGGCCAAATACCAAATATTTGTATGTCGCATCTCTGATTTCGTCATTGTCGTTTATTTTTGAAAATTTAATTTTTTTTAATTTTAATTTTACAGTGTTGAGCATAATCTTATATGTCTTTACAATTTAAAAACTCCTTGAAATTTTTTTTTTGCAATAACAGGACCCTACTTGCACACATTCACAAAAGCAGGACCCTGGTTGAAAGAATGTGACTTAACGTTTATTTTATATTCACACATTACGAGTCATTTTTTCACAATTTTACAAAAACGGACCTTTCACAAAATATCTGGACAGACCCCTGTTAGCTAATTAAAAAATTATCAGAAAAGTGAGTTTTTAAAGCATGCAGCTTTATTTCAAACATACAATTCCCAGCCATGGCCGCTCAATGTTAACAGCTCAACATTACTATATTTTAACAATTGTGGTAAGAATGTTATGTATTTTTGTGCTTCTTTCCCCAAACTTTGCCTCTGCTCCATTGAGAAGACTTAACAGCTACCAGGATCGAATACTCTTACAAAACTCTCTTCAACCTCTTTCACTTTCCTCTAAAGACATTGTCAGAAATTATTCAGTTTTGCGAAAACTTGTTTTGGTGTATTAATAAAAAATAATGAAATTTTGGTAACCAATGAATTTTAACTCAAATTTATCTATGATAATGGGTCTATTCTACAAAACTGGATGATCCAATTTCAGTGTTTAAACGCTTTTGGAATGCACACATGGAATGGGGATAATTAAAGCAGAGATGATTGTGCTGCTGAAAAAATCCAGATTTTTCGCTAACCGCAATTCGGAAATTTCCGGAAATCCAAAGTCCAGAAGTTTACAGAAATCATCAATCATATTTATGTATAAAAATTCTTGTATATTTTATTTAAAAGCATTAGAACTAGAATTTATACTTGGCGTCTCTTTCATTAGTAAATATTTTTTTCTGGTAGTGATTAGATGTGTAAATGTGATTAAAGATCTGGTAGTGATAAATGTGATTAGAGATAAAAAGTAAACTAAATACATAATTATTAATTTAAATTATGCTGCATGTAATTTATTTAGAATTTCACGTTGTGAAAATATCAATGTCTTAAATTTATGAAGACGTTAATTTTTTGAAATGAGTCATTAATGATTTTACTCAGGAAATTTTCAGGATTTTTTAAATTGGGCTCGCAATCACCCCTGTTGAAGTCATACCAACAATTTCAAAAAATTTATAATAGATTGTTTTGAAATGAAACGCTGAAGCTTTTAATTGTAAATATCAGGTCAATCAAATTGCGCTCAGAAAAAACCTAGTGAGTTTTTTTCAAGTTGGAGCCACTTGAAAAAAAAAAAAAAAAAAACCTTCAACCCAAGTGGTTTTTTTCCCCATCACATTTTAACAATTCAAATTGTATTTCCAATCCATTTGTTGTTGTTTTTTGCAATTATCAAAACAGTTTGTTTTTTAAAATAATGGACAGATTGTTCTATAAGTGTAAATTATTTACTATACAAAGTACATGAAGGATTAATATTTTTATTGTCTGTTTTATTTAGAGAAGCAAAACTTAATATAAATATAACTGAAAAGTAAATTATCTGTTTGTTTAAATAAAACCATGTTTCTAAATTGTAATACATCACCTGTTAATATATGAACCAAATTATATGAAATGTTATCCATTGCACACATTTCATAGTTTATTAAAGTTGTTATCTTTTTAGGGTTTGTCATATATCAACAGATATATATTACCATTACACATGATGTACATTACCATTACACATGTACATACATATTTAATTTTAAATTTTTTATTTTTGACTGTACCTGTTTCCTTTTACTTTTCAATACTTATTTTAAAAATATTTATGTTAAATATAAGGTTTTAGTGTTGAGCCCGTCAGGGTTGCCACAGACTACTACAATGCGACTATTTGCAACTATTTTCGACCTGAAGCAACTGTGGCAACTTTTTTTGTCTGAAAAGTCTAAAAAAGCAACTATTTTCAAGAAAAGGAGACTATTGGGAGACTTTTCTGTGCTTCTAGCGATGTTTTTTTTTAAAGCGTAAATTGGGTTGACAACCTGCGGTAGCTTCTGAACATAATAATTTTTTTTTTCTTAAAAAATAAAAAATTTTGAATTGCAAATTTGAGTCATCACTTTTTAATGAGCTCAATTTGCACAGATTCCATTGTGAAATCAATTTTGTTTCTCGGTCGCCTTTTCAACAGTTATTGCTACGAAATTCTGCATGATTTTAAAGAACCCTATTTTTAATACGATATTACGATACGTAAATTTTGAACTTTAGTAATAACTTTTCAGTATATACATATATTTGCTAAATCAATTATTAATAAAAGGGAAAATCTTTTTAGAAAGAGTATGTTTTTTTAACAAAAAATTATTTTTCTGAATTAGTTCTGGTACTTAAAAGTATTTCATTTTATGCAAATATACTAATTTTTTTTATAAAAATTTAGTGCTAGAACACTAACGTATATTTAAAAATTATCATATTGACCATCAGCTTGACTAAATGGATCATGGTATATTACAATGAAGTCATTTAATAATATTTTAGTAATATTATTGAAAATTTTTGTTCTTATTTAGACAACTATTTTCATAATTTTAGGCGACTATTTTCATGCTTTAGGCTGCTAGAAGCAAATATTTTGTTCATTTTTTTCTGTGGCAACCCTGTTTGTCAGAAAATTGTTAATTTATGTTTCAGTTGAAGAACAAAACATTTCATCTAATGAGTCAATTACTCTTTGTTTTTTCTTGATGACAGATTTGTCTGAAAAAGAATATTTCTTTTTTTTTAATTAGTTTGATTTAAATTGTGCAATTGCTTATGGACTTAAAAATAGTCTGTTAAGTTTAAATTTTTCAATAAAAAGAAAGAGATAATTTTTAGTCTTGAAGGAGATAATTTTTAGGCTTGAGATTAGCTAATCTTTTTCACTTAATCAGAAGAAAAACTATTTAATTTAACCCTTTGCACTACAAGTACTTTTAAATGCTGTTTGATCTGATATCAGCACTATGGCCTTTAAAATACACAATATAGTATTATTATACAATTTTAAAATTCTTAAAATAATTAGGGTACTTATTATTCAGGTATAAAATTTCTTAATTTTAAAGTGGTGACTGTTGATGGTTCCTCTGTGGGGACATTGGAGTGCGAAGGGTTAATATTGTAAAATCGTATTTCTGTCTGCTAATGTTTTTTTTTTGTTGATGTTAATTACAAAAGAATTTAATATCAATATATAAAATAATTATGAATATTATTGAATATTAATCGATGGATAAAGAGCCACGGAACTAATATTTCAAATAGGACCCAGCTCTTCGTAAAATGGGACCTAGAAATATGAAAGTTCTAAGAACCTAGTCTAGCGGAATCAAATTTAAGGATTGCTTTTTCAGAATGGTGCATAAATCAATAAAAATTATAAAATCATCATTGCTCTTGTTCCCAGTCAGGATTGTTAGAAAAGTGTGCATAAATGAGAAATTTGCATAAAAAGGAACACATATAAAAAAGGGTGAACTGCAATAATTATTATTTTTTTAAAACTTTTTCCAGATTTTCATAGAGTGCAATGAAAGTGCCAGAAAAATGGAACGCTTAGAAGAAATGTTTGTTTTAAACAAACAGTTGGAATTTAAAGAATGTAAGGTATGTGCTTCAGCCTTGATGTGCTTTTATTTAACTTTTTCCTGAGAAAAAATGAGAAAGCAATGTACAGATATTATTATTAAAATTTTATAAATAGAGTAAATTTATATATACTTAAATATATAAATTATAATAATAATAATAAAAGATTAAGTATGGATTTAAGTAATGTGAAACTTTTAAACTATAATTTTCCATTAGCTGTGAAATAATTTGATATTTAATAAACATATTTCAACTGTACCGATTTAAACAATTATTGCCTTGAGAATCTAAGGAATTATGTTTTGTTGAACAAAAACGCTTTTAAAATTTATTAAACTGGCAGGCAGTGTATAAATAATGGGGGGAAAAGACCTGTTCTGCAAAGAGTTAAAATTGAGAATGATTGATTGTTTGTTTTCTGGTCTTAAATTAATTTATTCTTTATTTGATATCTGACTGATACATTTGACTTTTATATTTACGAATTTGTGAGATTATTGAGCTTTAAAGAAAAGAAACATTCATGACTTTATTATTTCAGTCATTAGTTAGTAATAATTTAAAAACAATTTTTGTTAAAATTATTAAGTATTTTAATAGTTTTTTTTAAAAAGAGTATTAATATAGCTTTGATTGATAAAAAGAAATCATGATTTTTATTATCTGATATGTTGCAGGTGATACCATTAATATCAGCCTCTCGTTGGCTATTAAAAAAGGGTGAGCTGATGAAGCTTGAGTTCGATAAGAAGACTTTTGGTCGATCCAATCGATGCGTACGAGTCTCTGTTTTCATATTCCTATTCAATGATTTGCTGGTCGTCACTAAAAGAAAGAAGTGAGTCTCTTTTTGGTTTTTAAGACCTTATATATATATATATATATATATATTTCTCAAAACTATAAACTATTTCACGAAATAATTTATCTTTTAATCAGATCCTTCACAAATTTGTTTATCTTCATTTTTGTTTTGTTTATCTAATAAACCCTTCCCGGGGCGGGGAAAGAAAGGCGGTTCGAGACAAACTAAGTTTCCCTAAGTTTATATTCCGAATGTAGTATTCTAAGAAAATATTTCTACTTTTACAAACATCGAGTGCACATTCTTATTAATATTAAATGATATTTTTTTTTTTAAAATAAATNACAACTCAGTTATGCATAACTTTTAATGTGTTATGCATTAACTTTTAATGTGTTGTGTATTTAAGTTTACTTAATGCATAACTTTTAATGCATAACACATTAAAAGTTATGCATTAAGTAAACTTAAATACACAACACATTAAAAGTTAATGCATAACACATTAAAAGTTATGCATAACTGAGTTGTGTTATTTAAAATATGTCAATTGAAATTCCTAAAAATGTGAGTGATTTTGTTTTCATTATTCGTCCGAAATGAATATTCTGTGTTGAGCAGTGTAGGCTAAATACCAAATATTTGAATGTGGCATCTCTAATTTAGTAGAACCAATTGTTGAGCAGAATCTTATATCTGTTTACAATTTAAGAACTTCTTGAGAAGGTTTTTATAGGGTTCCCACTGTCCTTAAAATCTGCTTAATTTTTATTTTGAAATATCAGGGCCCCTGAAAGTACTTAATTTTGGCACAAGGTTTTTAAAAGTTCTTAATTTTTCAGCATCACTGGAGTTGATAGGAATCGAACAATTTTTCAGTTAAATTTTTTAAAACAAAATACCGTTCTTTTATCACCTAGAATTAGACCATGCATAGAGGGCATGCATCAAAGACAAAAGTGAATGTGTTTGAGGGGAAGGAAGCATGTCCTTTTATTAATATATTGGTTCTTGCATAATGCTTTTTGGGGGGAGGGCAGTTTTAAGGTACTTAACAAGAAGACCCACACTAACCTTCAAAATTGACAGAATTAAAAAAATTCAGTTCTACTGGTCATTTGCTTATAGAAATTAAGTAAAACCCTAAAAAAAGAAATATCAGAAATATTTTTTGAACTAGAATCCATAGCCAAAACTATTTCATAAAATCTTGAAGAATTTAATTAATTTGTATAATATTTCAATGTGTAATAAGTAACTGAATTTATTAAAAGCAGTGACATTTTTGAAAAATTCATGATTGTACTAAAAATTAAACAGATCTGTAGTAAACTGGGTTTGAAAAATCCCTGCCCACCTATGTTTTTCATCAAAAACCTGGGTTTGATTGACTTTTTGATAGAAAACCAAGTTTTTTCAAAAATACTTAAATTTTTATTCTGAGTACTAAATAAGAATGCGTGATTTGCTTCTAACAAGAAAGTTAAATATTTGTTTACAATTTATAATTTGTTTAGTTGCAATGTAAATTTATTTTTAAAGTTTTAGATTGTTACGCTATTATTTTTGTTTCTTAAGGATAAGCAGAGTGTTACATAATATTTAAATCTACTCAATTAAAAGATCCTTAAATTTTAATAAAATCTTTATTCAGTTAACATTGCAACTTAAAATACTGTTTTTTTTTTAAAAATAATTGAATTTTTTATTCAATTTATGGTTGCTTTAAAAATAGTTCATGTTTTTCACCAGATTGTTTAGTAACATCGTGTAAAGTTAATTCCTAATAAAAGGCTTGGCTGGAAATAATTTTGTGTAAAGTTCATCATAAAAGTAAATATAGCACATTTGTTGTTTAGTAATAATTTCAAAATTGTTAAGTTACATACCGTTCTTAATATGTTTTTCATAAAATATTTCAATATTTTTTTTACAAAACATTACCTGATAAGGTAATATTACAGGATTATTTTATAATAAAAGAATACCACTTTCAGATATCACCTGTTAATTTGTGATAAAAATAAAATATCAAATCATAATAACAGTTAGAGAATATTACGAATGATAAAGAAATATTACTAGTAAAAATCTATAAACGATTAAAATATAAATAATTTATCAGTATTTGTTAATTATCTGCCCTTATCAATTTTCTGGCCATATGAATATGTTGATACCTCTGAAAAATCGTTTTAGACCCTTTTGTTTACATATTTACTAATTGATAAAAAGCTAATAAAAACAAACTAATAAAAACTTATAAAAGAGAACTAATAAAAAACAAATTGGTTTGAAAATTATAAATCTTCTCAAATGTAATTGTATTATTATTCTACAAAAATGTTCATAAAAATATTTATTGCAATGAATTTAAAAAATATATTGAGTTAAATCTTATGAAAAAAATGTGGAATGATTTAAGGTGCTTAGATATTAGTATCCCCTGTTTTTACTCAAAATAGGACTTAATTATACATGGCACAGTTAAGAAAACTATTCTCAAGCATAACTCTAATTCAACTTTTTAGTATTAATTATTTTAATATATACCCTTATAAATGAAAAATTTTATTAATGGAAAAGAAAGAATTTTTTTGGCATAACTGAATATTTAGCAAGATTGGCCCATAAATGAATATGTGATGCAGATCTAGTAGCGAAATATAAAAACTTATTGTGATAAAAGTTTCAATGTTTTTGCCAAATTTCTTTATTTACTCTTTTTTTTTAATATACATGAAAAAAATTGCAAATCTTAATTTCTGGACTTAATTTTACAATTCAATTTCAATGAAATCATTAAAAATAATAATGACGTTACGTGTTAACCTTTAATGATCTGAAAATGTTTTTTAAAAAAATCCAAACCTGGGTTTGCAAAAATTGCCTAGTACTTCTTTGGCGAGCCCTGTTAATAAATGCAATTATCTAAGTGCTTATATTTTAATAAAATTGTTTATTATTTTTTTATTGATTGATTGATTTTTTTTTAAAGAAATGTAAATAATTGGCACTATCATTGGTAGTGTATATATATATATATATATTTATATATGCTTTTTTTCCTTCTTTTTTGAAAATTTTAATGAGTTAGTTTCAAGCTGATCAAAAAATGTAAGGATAATTTCAAAGCGATGTGAAAAAATATCAAACTAAATTAGTATAATAAGTATATTTATTAGAAAAAATAAAGTATGAGAAATAATAATCATTAAATATTTATAGAATTTTCGCTGCGAAATTAAGTTTCCCATTTAGAGCCTAAAACATGATAAATTTGACCATATTCTGATGGTTTTGACTATACTTTTTTGCATGTCCAGATTACCAANTGTGTGTGGAAGGGCCACTTACACAGCGCAGGTTGACTAACGAAGGGTCGCACATATATTTAGTCATGTATATATATATATATTAGTCTGATCAGTAGCCTATTTATTGTGCAGGAATAGTAGTCAAAACGAAGTGGGAAATTTGAAATTTCATCCTGAGACTGCTGAGTGACCGATTGAATATCCTTGTGAAAATTATTTTAAAAATATGCAGAATTGTATGTTTTGTAATTTTCGACTGTCCACAATTTGAATGAAATAGTTTTTGATCAGTTAATGTCTAAAAACTCAAGAACTGCTTATGCTAAGGTCTTGAAATTCAGACATAGGTGATAAAGGGGAAGTCCAGTCCCACCCCTGATAAGTAATATTTCAGGAGTCTTATAAAGTTATTTACTGCTGTTATGTTTTATTATTTTGTATGAATTTCTCTGTGGTAAATATAAAATGCCTAGTGTTGTTCTTTTCAAATTGCGCTGTTTCACTTAGTTATATTTGTGTTTGGAATTCTGTCAAATCTTTTTTTTTTCTTTCAAAGTTAACAATATTAAAAAGTATTAATTGTAACTTTTGATTTGAAAAGTCAACTAGTTGCAGGGTTGCAACAAGCGACTAAAATGCAACTATTTTTGGCATGAGGTGACTATGGCAACTTTTTTTGCCTGAAAAGGCTAAAAAAGCAACTATTTTTAGGAAGAGGAGACTATTGGGAGAATTTTCTGTTCTCCTAGTGATGTTTTTTTAGCATGACTTTGGTTGAAAATCTGATAGTTTCTGAACACACTGAGCTTTTTTTTCTTAAAAAATAAAAAAAAGTTTAACATTTTGAATGGCAAATTTGAGTCTTCACTTTTTAATTCATTCAATCTGCACAGATTCCATTGTAAGTCTATTTCGTTTCTCGATCGCCTTTTTAATGGTTATGCCTTTTTAATGGTTTTCAATGGCTACAAAATTCCGCATGTATTTTTAAAAAAAAAACAATTTTAAAAACGATATTATATTGCTTGAATTTCAAATTTGACTGATCATTTTTCACAATATATATGTGTATGTATATTCCCTTGATCAATTATTGATAAAATTGAAAATAGTGCTAGAGCATAACATTTATATAAAAATTAAAATTATCATATTTGCCACCAACTTGACTAAATGGATCATAGTATATGACAATTAAGTCATTAACAATATTTTAGTCATATTTTTGTTCTTATTCAGGCAACTATTTTCCTAGTTTTTGGCTACTATTTTCATGTTTTAGGCTACTAAGAGCAACTATTTTGTTCATTTTTTTCTGTGGCAACCATGTAGTTGTTACGCATTTTGTCTTTGAATTGTTTTTTTTTTTTTTTTTTTTTTTTTTTTTTTTTTTTTTTTTTTTTTTTTTTTTTTTTTTTTTTTTTTTTGTCTGAATTTTTTTCTCCTTCTGAGATTCGTTAGCTCTAGTATGTTAGGTCTCATCTAATGTTAATTATTCTATGTTGAAAATTTTGGTGATATGATTCAGGCGAATTACGCAAAATCTTTCTCTCAAATATTGCGATACAATTTTCCTTCAGTTTTGTCATTGTCCAAGCTTCAAAAGCATGGATCAAGACTGGCCGGACAAGAGTTTTGTAGATTAAGAACTTTATTTTTCTAGAAGGAAACCTAGATTTAATAAATCTTCTCAGCCCATAGACAGCCCTATTCGCCAGATAGAGTCGGTTTTATATTTCAGGAGTAATTCTGTTGTCAAAGACGGAAAGAAAGATGTCACCTATTTTCTATTTTATTTGGAGAGAAAATGTTGAATTACAAATTTTGACATATTTTTTCCTGCATTAAAGTTCACTTACTGATGCTTTCCTATTATTTTTTTCTTTCTAGTTCGTTGCTTTATATGTACAGAAAGAACTAAACATCATTGCTTAATTTCATAAAACGATCTACATTACAGTGAAAGCATAAAGAAACATTTCACCTTTTAATAGGTTTACAAAAATATTGGAATATTATTAAACAACATAAATAAATCGATTAATTAAATCATTTTATTTGAACCATATTCTAAATAGCAAAAATCAATAGGTAATAAATTTTATATTGTGTTTTTTATTTTATATTATGTTTCTCTTCAGTACATTTTTATAAATTAAACACGAACAAATAGGTTTAACAGTTACATTGAAAAAAATTCAGTGTTAAATTCAAAACTGTTGCAGTAGTTAAAATGTCATACAAGATTCAATGCAGCGTTGGAGCAACACTTTTACAAAATAAAATACAAAGAAAATGGTACTAAAAAACTTTACAAATAAATAGTATGAAGTAAATAAAACTGAATCTGCCCATAAATAAGTGGGAGTCAAAAGATATGTTGTAGTCATGGGCCATTAAGACAGAGGGAGTGTGATTGTTCTTGTTTTCCAGTGGCACCGTTTATGGCCAACAATTCAACTTCTGCCCCACCATTTTATAGAGTGGACGCATTGATACATCTTCTAATTGTAATTTTGACCTGAACCAGACAACGATCAATCTCCAATTTAAGTCCCCCTGTAGGTATAATTTGTTATGGGAACATGGAGGACTTTGTGATCTGACAGATTTAGCATGCACCATTTTTATTCAGGGGGATTTTTCTGCTAGCTGGATTCAAATTCCCGTTCACAGGAGCGAGTGTCCTTCTCTACCAGCCAGTCTATCCCGGCCTTTTCTAAAGATATACACTACTAAAATGAAAGAAAGGAAACAACTGATAAAGGTCAAAAGTGTTAAGAGATTTAAAGTTATTATTTTTTTAATAGCGACTGGCACTAAACTTTGATTTTTCATCTTATAAGATTTTAGAACTGTTGCTCATTAATTGTTGCATAGGTGGGCATCTGTGAACCAAGCTCACAGTGGCGATCAACATTTCCCACCCCAAACTTCCACAGATAAGATGGGCCATATTCACATGCAACAGAGGACAACAGACAGAGAAACATCCTTTCCCTAAGTGGGATTCAAACCCTCAGACATTGACTTAGAAGTCAGGCACGCTAACCCCATGGCAGAATCACTGTGACATTGACGTAGAACGATATGGAGTTCTTGCAGAAAGATTTTTTAATTTGAGAAGTAAAAAATTTTAATATGCTTTTTTGCAGAAATTTTTGAAAAATTTTATCTTCTCTTCAAAACTATATTCAAAAGATGCCTTTCTCATGCATCTGAGTGTAAAAAAAAAATATATATATATATATATACTTTAGATTTTTCTATTCTCATTTCAGAATAATGAAAAATGAAATAAAGAAGTTAAAAATTTGGTTTTCTCTTCTAAAGAAAGTTTCGTTACATTTTTTTTGTTGCAGTTATTACTCTTAATTTCCACATAGCTTTTAAAATTCTATATTTTTAATTATTTTATACTATTTATTGTAACAACTGAATCTTGAAGTGAAACATTTAGTGAACCTTTTTTTAAGAATCCGATTTGTGTTATTTTATCTTCGATCCGTTTTTCAGTAGTTACTGCTACGGATTTCACGATTTGTTGAATTTTTTTAATTTGATAATGATTTACAAAATACGAAAAAATAAATAATTAGTGTGTTTTCCCCCTACAAAATGTGATAATATCGCCTATAATATTAGAATAAAAAAAATTTACGTGTTCAAATAAAAAACATTATTTTATCCAAAGAGTTCCTTTTTTTTTTTTTTTCTTTAAAGTTGATGCTTCGGTTACTTTAAATTAGTAACATCATAGCTGCCAACTCTACTGGATTTTCCTGTAAACTACTGGAATTTTCTAGTTTCTCCTGGTCTACTGGCTTAGTAAAAATTCTCCTGGTTTTTGTTCATTTTAGAAAATTTCCTAATAATATCCCTATTGAAATAGGGTTTTTGCGCAGATTATTGCTTGCTTGAAAATTAAAATAAGCATTATATATAATAAAGCTAGCCTCATTTATAAAAATTTGTTTAAAACTTTTTTTGTCCTAAAATGTTTATTTTTATTCGGAACTCCCTTTTTAAATAAATTTAAAATAATTTAATTATCTTTTAGGAATTAAATCCTTATTACTATTCAAAATTATCAGTAAACATAATACATAACATTTCAAGTATGTTTAATGTCAATCATAATTGGAAAATATTGAAATTTTTTTTATTTTGATGACTATAAAGATCCCTAAAATTCCCTATGCATAAAATATTCAATTCATTATGCAACAATTATCATGAAATTTATATTTATTTCGTAAAATCTGCTGGATTTTTTCTTATTCATGGTGGCAGCTATGTAACATGTATATTTGTTATTATTAAAGTATTTTGAAAATTAATATTATTAAAAGTATTTTGCAGAACGATATTATTAGTAATATAGAGGTATGTCACAGAAAGTCCAAAAAAATTCTGCCACAGGGCACGCTGACCGCTCGGCCACCTGGACGGCATATTTAAAATTGGAGAAAGCTGTTATTTATCCACACTTGGTGTTAAAACAAAAAAGGTATACTCGAAAATGGTTTCACAGAAGGGTCCTTCACTAAAGATGGGGGGTGCATAATCTTTTTGAGTGAAGGGCCACTTACACAGCGCAGGTTGACTAACGAAGGGTCGCACATATATTTAGTCATGTTGGTGGTAAATATGAGATTTTTTGTCTCAAAATTGGTGCTCTGAATAATAAATATTTTCATCAGTAAACTTAGTAACATAGTTTTGTAAAATTAAATACTTTAATTATTAAAATTCATTCAATGAAAAAAAACTAATATTTTTTATTTTTCTTGCCTTTTTATTAATATATATATATATATATTTTAATAACTATAATGCTCACAGAATAAATGTGTAAAAAAAACTGCATACATACTTATTTTAATGAGTAATATAAATTTGAACTAAATATTTTTCAAAAAATTTATAGCATTTAAGCAAAAATTAAAACTTTTACTGTTATAGTACATATTAAGATTCAATATTTTGTGAAGAGAAATTAAAAAGATTCTAAATTTTGACTTTTCAAAAACAAGAAAACTATTGTGTTCAGAAGCTGTCGCGGGTCGTGCACCCCTACTAAAGATGTCTTGTTTTGATTAAAAAATGTTATTCCCAAAGTCTAAATCTGCTGAAGAAAAACATTTTGTATTGATAACTATTTTAAAATATTATTTGNCGCGGGTCGCACGTGACCCTCGGGCGGCGGGTCGTGCACCCCTACTAAAGATGTCTTGTTTTGATTAAAAAATGTTATTCCCAAAGTCTAAATCTGCTGAAGAAAAACATTTTGTATTGATAACTATTTTAAAATATTATTTGTAAATTCTTTCATCACAAAGTTCTCCTTTATTGTTTTCAGTGATGATTGTTACACAGTTGTGGACTATTGCTTTCGTGAGAAAGTTCAAGCGACTGCAATCAATGCGAAAGATCTTCAGCAACCTTTGATTTCACCCAACATTTGCAGATATCTCATTTACCTGAAACTATTGAGCAATCATCAGAATCTACCAACTGACATGATTCTTAATTGTACACTATTGTAAGTCTTTTTCTGCTTCAATGAATTGAATTTTAAAGTTATTTTTTAGGCTCCACAGGGTACTTCGATTTTTTTTTCTTTACAAACCACTGTGGGCCAAAAGTCAAAAATTAAATTTTAATTAAAATAAGTGTAGGCAGCTTTAATATAGCCCATATTAAATATTCATAATCATTTCAAACATTATATTTTACTTTTTGGGCCGACAAGAGTACAATGTAATGAAAAATATGTTTAAAAAAATTTTTAAATGTAACTTTCAAATTTTTCATTCAGAAATAGATATAGAAATTTCACCTTACTGTTACATTTTTATCATAGTAATTAGTCTGAAATGATGGTACAATTTTTCAATGTGTTGGATTAGTTAATACTCTTGACAAACTTATAGTTTATATCTTATCATTTGACAATTTACAATGTTTGAATGACTTTCGAAAATTAGTTCCAAAAGTTCTGCGAGGTCATGAGCTAAACTTTTTTGTTGTTGTCTTCTTTGATGTTTCTTGTTTCGACCCCCCCCCCCCATTTTGCCTGTATTGCAAAGGTGGACTAACTATACCGAAAAACAAAAATTATGTTGTTGTTTTTTTCATGTTTTCACATTATTTTGTAATATTTCTTAGGAAATATAATTTGCTTTTCATTTTTAATGTAAAATTACAAAAATTATTATACAGTCGGACCTCTATTTAACGAAGTCGCTAAATCCCGGTAATAAGTTTGTTATATGGAAAAATTCGTTGAATAGAAAATCACCTTTTGAAATACTTAAACAACACGAAACAGGTTTGAAATTCATAAACACTAGATATAATTAAAATAGCAATTAATACACATTTATCTTGTAAACTAATATCTACTATTTATTTTATAAATCTTAACCATAAAAGAAATCTGCATGGAAAGCAAGAATAGAGCAAAACATTATCTAGTGTTACACTATCAAGCTACATACATTTTCAGCTGCATTTATTGTAAAAGTAATTTTAAGCATACATTACCACGTACGTTCATAGGTTTAATTGCTAAAATTCCGTTAATTATGTCTGAGTTTTTCGTTTGAAATGCAAACAAAAAGAGCAAGGGATTTTACTGCTTTCTCTAAAAGTTAAGGTGCTTCGAAAATCAATTCAAAGTCATTTCCCCCATAAAATTCAGTAAAAAGTTTGAAATGTTCTGAAAAATTTTGGAAATAGGGAAAATGGATATCAAAGAAAAGTTTGTTAAATAGAAAATTCACTTCACTATTTGGAAGTTATTTTACGAAGAAATTTTCAAAATGTTCTTAGTTCCTCGAAAAAATTCGCAAAATGGAAGTTCGTTAAATAGAAGTCCAACTGTATTTTCATTGCTATGTATAATTATTTAAATGTACTATATTATTTTTTTGTTTTAGCTAGCCGTATTTCAGCCGCCATTTTGTTTTTTGGGTATTTTTAGTGTATTTCAAAATTTTGACTATGAATTCACTTTACCTGCACATAAAAAAAACCCAAATTTTGAAACAAATTTTATCGAAAACTAATTTTGGCCACGAAACCTTGGATGCTGGCCCACTGTGCAAACTGGGAATTTTGTTTCTTATTTTCGTCTCTTAAAAAATGGTGGCCACTCAAAGTGTAATCTATGGGATATTTGACCATGATATTTCAGCTATACTAAACTATTTCATTTACTCTATAGCATTATTTAAGTATGTTCAACTGTTCCTTTTTTTTTCTCTAAATCTTTTCATCCATTAACACTAATAAATGTAGTTAGCCTAATATA
Organism: Parasteatoda tepidariorum; assembly: GCF_043381705.1. Lineage (NCBI taxonomy): Eukaryota > Metazoa > Arthropoda > Arachnida > Araneae > Theridiidae > Parasteatoda > Parasteatoda tepidariorum. The sequence continues at coordinate 1,819,510 of NC_092208.1, read as the reverse complement.
GTATATATAGAAAAAGTAGTGTCCAGTTTGAAGAGATAGAAAATAACGTTTCAGGGCAGAAATGACTGACCACATTCGGTTACGGCAGTGTCTGGAGAATGTTCCAGGGCTGATTGTGCTCCGGAACAATTCGGATTTCCGGATTTTTCGCTAACAGTGATACAGAAGTTTCCGGAGATCGAAGGTCCAGACGTTTCAAAAAATCATTGATTACAGAAGTTTCTGGAAATAAAATTTTCAAAGGTGGAACTTAAAAACGCAGTTCATTTTATTTATTTGTAAGGGAGAGCCAGAGAGATACCTTATAAGCTTATATTCATGATTAATATTCATTTTTTATTAGTAAATAGTTGTTATAATCATAAACTCAAGAACGAAAGACATATTTATAAATTTTAATTACTTCTCCAGGTCATCATTGGTATGTGTCAGTGGTATAGGTATGTGTAAAATTTTAAATATGTTTTAAGTAAACTAGGAAATGTTGAGAATATGGGAAAAAAACTTGTTTAAATTTTTTTCTAATTTTTGAATTTAAACTGTTTTGTTTTTAAGCTCGAGAAATTTTCCGAAATTTTGACTTGGGCTCATAATCACCCCTGATGTATATATTGGTTTACTCGTAGGCGATTCACGAGGAATATAAAATATGTCCGTATAGAGAGGCATCCGTTTTGCAGGAGTGTGTATAACAGGAGGTTTTACTGTAAAAATATATATATTAGTATCAGATGTATATAATGCAATGTTCTATAAACCAAAATTTTTCATAAACTGTGTTAACGTTACAATATCTAAAGCAGACAAAAATTTATAAATTTTTTGAATTTTAGTTCTAATACTGCTGATATGTTAAATTTTTTTTTTTTTTTTTTGTAAATAATGTATTATAATATATTATGTATAAATTTTGTAAATAATGTGCATGTTATGAACTACATGAATTTAAATATTATTTTAATATTAATCTGTTTCAGATATAAATTGCCACATTTATGGGTAAGCTTAATAATATATGAAATGGTTATAAAGTTCTTCTGTATATACACAAGTGTGTGTGTGTAGACACACACTACCGTACGATAATTCAAGAGACATTCACAGTTTTTGACATTTTTTAAAAATTTTCTCAAGAAATACTTTGAGGATTAAAGTTTATAACTTTAGATGTGTTTTCAGGTTGGAGTTTTTGACAACCTAAATTGGTTTTGGATAGGACACTTGGGTTTTCTGTCTTAAACTGTTCTAAACTGACTAAAACTATCTTAAAGTGTCCAAAACCTTGAACTTTGGTTAAAGGTAAAAATTCTTATATGTGTAACCTTTGTACACCACATAATAGTTACATATGTTAATAAACATTTCATACTTTTTATACATCTTGCTTTAACTTATTAAAGGAAAATAATATAATAGAAAAATATTTATAACTTTTGAAGCTCCAGAATTCATTGAACAACGAAAGTGAATACCATTAAATATGAATGAATATGCTTTTAATACTGATAAATTATGTTTTTGCATAAGGATAAATAATGCAATATTAAAAATAATAATAAACATTTTTAATAAAACAAAAACTTGTCTTAATTTTGTTTCTTGTTCAAAAATTAACATTTCATTTTTCACAATATTTTTTTTTTAATTGTGACATAATTTGAGTAAATAGGTTTTGGGCATTTTTAGACAGTTTTGGACAAAGGAGCTTTACACAGGATGGTTTAAACTAGGGATTAATCCATTCTGTCCTAAATCTTGCCAACTCTAGGTCTTTTGGTCATGTGATTTCTCATACTTATAAGTAAAGTTGAAATCTTTCAGAGGTTTGAGGGACTAATTATGAACGATGATGTCATGTGACACAAAATGAAATTTGTAAAAAACTTCTTTTGACCTTTCTTTTAAAATTCACAAAAGCTGCTTAGAATATTACTTAATACATTTTAAATTATTCAACTTGAACTTTTTTCATTAGTTACAAAATACAAAATTTAATTTTATTGATTGTTTGTAAAGTAATAGAAAAAACAAACAAATGTAAAAAATATGTTTTTTATAAAAATGTTTGTATATATTTAAGCTAGGCTTATGAAATTTTATTCAATTGCATATAATGATTTAAGTAATTAATATAAGTTTATTGCTATATTTTCTGGCATAGGATGTTTAAAAGCAGTTTTTTCATTTGTAATTTATTGTCAGTCCCTCAAACTTTTGAAAAACTTATGCTCTATTGATAAGTATGAGAAATTGCATTATCTAAATGGTTCTAAAGTGATGAAATAATCGTCTTAGTGTTTTTTGAGAAATTTTAAAAAGGAATGTGGAAAACTGAATGAATGTCTCTTCAATCACTGTACAGTAGCGTGTGTGTGTGTATGTATATATATTTATATATATATACATATATATAATATATATATATACATATATATATATATATATACACAGGTATATATACACCATAATAAATAAATACAAAAAGAAAAAAAATGAAGAAAATTCAGAAAAATAATAAGTTTTATTTACTGCGCATAAGCTGCAAGTAAATAGAACTCATAAAATAAGTTCAAAATGTAGAGAAAGCGTGGAAAAAATTACAGATCAATGAAGAAAAATAGAAGAAGGGAAAAAGAATAATAATAAAAATCCAGAAAAATAAAATCTGAAAAAAAGGGGAATAAAAGTTCGGAAAATGAAAGATATAATCTTTTCATCAGCTCACACGATTATATTCGTAAAAAGGAGTGCTTTCTAATATTGTATCAATATAGCCAAAGCAAAAATAATATCAATACAATAGTGTGAGGAGCACTCAAAACAAAAAATTCTTTTACAACGAATTAAATAGAATGCAAACAAATGAAATACACAACAAATAAAATAGAATCCTACTTCAGTACTGGACTTTTATTATTATTATTTTTCTTTTTCCCTTTTTTCATTCTTGTGTAATTTTTTCCATGTTTTCTCTACATTTTGAACTTATATATCTTGTGTGTGTGTCATAACAGTGTGGCCAAATAAGGAAATAATGCTGAAGCAACATAGTGAGGAGTTCAAACCACTCTTAATGTGTTTCATCTTAAGTGAAAGGGGGAAATCTTAGAAGCCATGTGATTTACATGGGATAATATAACAATGATCATAGATTAGAGTATTATTTCTCTCAGGATTTAATAGTTCTTTAAAGGGAAAAACATATTATGATAATTATTACATTCTGATGATGAACTAAGTTAAAATATTAATTCTATTTTCGCATAGGTATCTCATGCTAGATGATGATCATCATCTAGAATAGAGAATTTGAAAACGAAAGAAAAAATTTTTGCTTTAAGGCTCACTTTTTTTCATGCCAGATCTGCTAGCTAGAGCTATAGATATAACAGTTATAAATATTTTATGAATTCACAACAATTATAAATAGCACCTTCTAATAGTATTGTTAGAAGGTGTTTTGTATATTGAGTGAGCCTTTGGAAAACAGTGTTTATTAATTTTTTATTAACTTTCACCTCTCTTTTTTTTTAATTTAAAAAACTGAAAAAACTTTTGTGTTTAAGACTAAGATGTTAATAAATGTAAAAAATTACATTTTATGTCTACTATGTCATTTGATGAATTTTATTGTATACTTTTTAGGAGTGAAAGAACACGATGGATTGAAGCAATAAATTCTGCGGGTCAGAACAAACCTTGTGAAATCTGGGAATATGGTGAATAGATATTTAACTTAATTTATATCAATTTATATACTGACTTTTTTCTACACAGATTTGTTAGAGAAAAATGCTACTCCGGATAAACTTTGGGGGGGGAGGGAAATCTGTAGTAATTAGAATGAATGAACGACTGAGACAAAAACAAGAGTATTAAATTGCATATGTTAAAAGTAATCCCGATATGGCAAACATTTAAAAGATTTTCGATAGAAAAAAAATGGAGTTTTTTTTTTTAATTTTTGTTAAAACTTTTATTTTAACGAGTAGCAATTTTGTTGAAAATTCCAATTCGTAACAGAAGAATTATTTTATCAATGTGATATATTTACCACCTTTTTTATTTGGCTACAATACTACTTAATTTTTAATGGAATGACATGTAATTCTCGAATGGCGTGTTTCAGAAATCACTTTTCAACGGACGTGATACCATCGTAAATTCGAATTTTAATCTTATTATTGAATAAAACGAAACTTCTTTCTCTCTCTTTAAATTTTTTAAATATTACTTTTGTTCATTAAAGTAAGTCTTTTAAAAATCTTCTATGTACATGTGCACAAGATGAAAAAAAAATTTTAAAAAAAAAGGAAAAGCAAATTATGCAATGAGAAAAAAATTTCAGATAATTTCCTCTTCCAGCAATCATATATCTGTATAATATATATTTATGTTTTAAACTTGGATAATAAGTGTTTTTCATTAAAAACACCTCTCATAACATACAAAGCTACCTTTAACAGTAGATAAATAACACCTAAGGCAGGGGTGACGAACCTTTATACACCAACGTGCCATTTTTTCTAAAAAATTGTTTGATGAGGTCATAGACGTGCCTTCAAATAATTTTGACTTCGTGATTATTGGGAAAATAATAATACTAAATACTATCAACTCAAAACTCTTTATTTACATAAAAAAAAAACATTTTGCAATGTCTCAGTTATACGCGTAATTCAACTTACAGTAACATCAGTGTGACTTCTGTTGTTGCAGATAAGATGACAAATAACTTATATTAGGTTGTAAGATGTTAGTTTAAGCAGGACTGTTAATTTTTTTGCCAGTTAATTTATTGTTAGCTTGCTTTCCATGGTTATTAATTGGTTTTTTTAGCATTAATTGTTAATTTTTTATTAATAATTGTTTATTATTTTGCGTGTTTTTTGTGAATTTTAATTTAATTGTTACATATGCTTCATAGTGTAATACCATTTGTGTAATAACAAATGTGATCGGTTGCGTGCCCGAAATATTGTGTCGGGTGCCATAAATGGCACGCGTGCCATTGGTTCGCCACCCCTGACCTAAGGGATGCTTTCTCTCTAATTTTTGCCTTTTCTTCCTATTTTGTATGGTTTTTATTTAACTATTGCATCATATAAAAAAAGATTATTATCATGTAAGCAAAATCTGGAATTTGCATTCATAGTGGTATTTCAGTACAGCGTGAAAAAAGTTATGGTATTTTTATTCTTCTCTCTTGTGAGGAGGTTACTATCACCAAATATTCACGCATTCATTTTGCGTAAAATTCTCGCATTTTGATTAGAACAGGGTTGACAGGAAAACATTGAAAATACAGGGAATTTAAAAATCATCTAAAATGCCAGAGAATTCGTGATTTTTCCTTAAAATTTGGGAAAAAAACAGGGAATTTTTGTCTTTTAAATAGCAATCTATGGGGTATGTGATAGCTCAGCTATATTAAATTACATTTAATTATTATCTAAAGCGCATCATTTGAAATTCGAGATGCATCGTATTGAAACATTGATATTTTAAAAGCTATGTGAAAAACTTCCGCAATAACAGTCAAAAACACTTTTGTCATAAGAAATGAGTAAAGAAATTCATGAAATTGATATAGCATGCATTAATTTTATTAATATTGCACTTGAGGGAGTTATTTGTGATACAAGCATCAATACCAGTGGTCACATTTTACAACTACTTGCATATGCTGATGGTGTCGATATAATTGCTCGTTCCCTTCCTGCCCTGAAAGAGGCATTTCTTGCCCTTGAGGTGGCTGCAAGGCAAATGGGCTTGGTCATAAATGTAGAGAAAAGAAAATACATGTTTTTCTCAAGAAACAGAGTCCCAGACCCTTATCTTGAAATAAATTCTTATAGATTTGAAACAGTAAAGAGTTTTACTTACTTAGGATCAATTATTACCATTGACAACAGAATTACTCCTGTAATAAAAACCGACTCTATCTGGCAAATAGGACTGTCGATGGGCTGAGGAGATTCATTAAATCTGGGTTTCTTTCTGGAGAAACAAAGTTCTTAATCTACAAAACTCTTGTCCGGCCAGTCTTGACATACGCTTCTGAAGCTTGGACAGTGACAAAACAGGAGGAAACAGGTATCGCAACGTTTGAGAGAAAGATTTCACGGAGTATACTTGGTGGTGTAAATGAAAACAATAACTGGAGAAGGAGATTTAACTTTGAACTGTGCAAGATTTATAAACAACCTGATATTATCAAATACATAAAAATAAATAGAATGAATTGGATTGCCCACGTGATTCGAATGAGTGATGACAATACAATAAAAAAGATACTGCTTTTTAGACCCACTGGAACAAGAAAGCGGGGAAGGCCGCAAATGAGATAGGCTGACTTAGTGGAGTCTGATTTTCTCTCAATTAATGAAAAGAATTGGAGATCAAAGGTGAATCAGAAGTCCTCATGAAGAAATCTTCAGAGGAAGGCATTGGCTCACATTGGGCTGTCTGGCCAACTATAATGATGATGATGATGCATTATTTTAAGTATTACTAGTATGTTTAAGTAAAATTTCACAAACTGAAATAAAATTTAATGATTAAATTTGCTTTAAAATATTCAAAAAAAGGTCATAATAAATTAATTTTTGTTTCCTGCATTGTAGATTCTCAACAAGATGTAGCATAAAAATCAAAATTTCTAATTCCAATATTTTTTAAGCTTTTTGTAATTGTGTGGTCTTATACCTGCAAACGAAAGGTTATTTGAACTAAAAAATGCGAGAGAATGCATGTTGTTCAGGTAAGCATGTTTAAATGCCTTTCATAATGGTAGAAATATTAAACAATGTCGACTGCACACTTGAAGCTATTAATCAGAAAGTGGGTACATTTTCAAGTCAAGTTATGAAATTCCTGCTCTTGTGGTGAAACTTGAGAATACCATGTTGGCCAAGGCAACACATTACTGATCTGTGGAGAGAAGAGTTATTGACTATGTCAACCTTCATCTTTGAAAAGGTACCCCAACATAGAATCTCGATAACGTGTCTTATATACTAATAAGTTGGAATTGTAGTGGTAGATACACTACAATACTCCCCTACCAGAATTTTATCTGTGATAGAATTCGAGGAACGGATACCACTAGTTGATTGATTGCTGTCTTGTGAGAAGCAGAGAGAGCTGTATTATGATCATCGTGCTTTTTGCGTGCTGTGTGAAGTTCACGGTCGTTATCGCTTCTGTGCTGCCTTTAGCAGTCCAGTGAATACTTTGTACCTTGTGTGTGATGGTGACTGAGTAGCAACAGCGCGAGGAGGTGGATAATGTCGCAGCTATAAGTAGCATGTCAACTGATCAATGGGGACCATCCATCAAAGTAGGCGTGTTCATATCGAAGTGGGAGTTTCTGTCAAGGTAGGTATGTTCACGCCACGTCCAAAGGTCATCAATGTGGGAAGTGGTGTTGTCGACCTTCTTCTAGGAAAAGATACCTCACCATAGAACCGAGTTAACATATCTTATATATTAGAGAATTGGAATTGTATTTTTGTAGTGGTAGACACGCACACACAGTACAGAACTATCTTGTCGATACCGGTCGTCCATAAATTGTAAACAGACAAATCTGCGAGCTTGGATGTGGTTGACAAAGTTTAAAATTTGTTGCCTTTTATTTCCAACAGGACATTTGTCACTTTCAACAGCTTTTATTTAACAGTTGTCAAGCTGATCAATTGCTTTTAATTGTTTTTGTTAAGGAAATCAAGCAAAGTAGCTAAGCTAATGCGTTCTCTAGTCGAAGGATGTAACTACTTATGCTTGAACCACATGTCTGGAGATACTCAGGATATATGAGTTTATTTGTATCTCGACCCACACTATTTAAGGCCATACAAGAGTAGATACATACATAAAACATGCATTATACATACATAAAACTCGAAAAATTACATCAACAACAAGTATAATAATCAGAATATCTAAAATACTAGTCAATACAAATCTATTAAGACAAATGTAAACCCATTAAAATAGTAAAGTAGTAAAAGGGTTAAAGAACAAAATGACCCAAAAATCCAATAAATGTTAAAACTTTGCAAAAGCATGTAAAGCAGTTATAAAATATTCGAAGTTAAAACTTGTTATAAAAGTTAAAAAGCAGAACAAGTTAAGAATCAAAACAATCAGTTAAAAATTGATAAAAACAATACAAGTTAAATCCTAGAGAAATTTAAAATAATGGTAGATAAGAAAAAGGCTCCGAGCTGAGTTAAATGTTGTTCAGAATGTCCTCCAATGTTGATACTCAGGATGTATGCTCAAACCCCATGGTAGATATTGTCGCAGAACGTTAACGAATTCTTGCAGAAAGATTTTTCTTTTGGGAATTAAAAAATTTTGGGGGTTTTTTTTCGGCAGAGATTTTCGAAAGTTTTATATTTTCTTCAGAATTATATTCAAAAGATGCCTTTCTTGCGCATCGGAGTGGAAAAAAATGCTCTTGATTTTTCTATTCTTATTTGAGAATAATGAAGGGTAAAAAATGTAGTTTTCTTTTCTGCAGAAATTTTTGTTCTAATTTTTTTATGCAGTCATTATTATGGTTTTCCACATAGTTTTTGAAATACGGTATTATTTATTACAACAACTATTTAGTAACCCTTTTCATCATCCAATTCACGTGATTTTGTTGTCGATTTTTTTAGGTAGTTAGGGCTGTGGATTTCATGATGTTTTAATTATTTTTTTTTAATGTAATGATGATTTGCAAAATGTGAAAGAGGAAATAATTAATTTGTTATCGCCCATGATATTAGAATTAAAAAAAAAACATTTCATATTTAATTAGAAAATTATTTTATTTAATCCGAAAAGTATTTTATTTTTGAAGTTGATGTTTCAGTTACTTTACTCTAGTAATTCTGTTACTTTAATTGTTATTTTTAAATGTATCTTGTTACTACTATTAGAGAGATGTAAGAGGGTGCTCAAATAGGCTGTTAAATCTAATAAATGTTGATATTTCAGATTGTCCTCAAGTGCAATGCTTCAAGAACTACATTGCTCAACAGCCTGATGAGCTATCACTACAGGAGTCTGATGTTGTGACTGTTCACAGGAAAATGAATGATGGTAACTCCATTTTTCTGTTTACCACAAATTAATAACTTTTGATCTTTTATCATATTTTAAGATCCAATATGAATGCAGGGTGTGTAGCATTTCTAAAAAGTGCTTGCAGGGCTGCCATTTGAGACTAAAAAGGCGACTAAAACGGCTATTTTAAAGCAATAGCAACTATGGCGACTATTTTAGTAGAAATATGAGTAAAAACAACTAATTTGCAATGATTTGCTTGAAATCGGCGACTTTTTTAAGCCAAAGCGACTAAAATGAAGAATAGCTTCATGAGTTCCCCCACTTCTTTTTGCCGCGCTTTCGTTTTATCCTAACTTTATTATTTCTCACTGTTTGATGTCAAAAGCATGACAGACATATTTAACCAATCAGACTGATGGAATTGGAATTCGCACTACGTGAATGCTCCNTTTCATATTATTGTTGAAAATTATTTAAGTACTTTTAGAATGCTGATTTTGTTTATTACATACTAAATTTTTATTTTATAGTAAGGTTAAAAAAATTCATATATGAAAGTAAAGGTCATTTCTACTTCATTTTTTATAATGCCTAAACTTTTAGTCTCTAGCTTTTTTTTCAATATTTTTTTTAATTACAACTATTGTTTCTTATATGATATCTGAAGCCTTATGCCTCATAAAGAATAAAACTAAAAATAGATATTTTTAAAATGTTCAAAAGGTTTTCTACAGCAATTCCTTCAGCATTCCTCTATCTATATATTGTTGGTAAATTCACAAATAAATGTACTTTTTTTATGAAATATGAGTATCTAACTGCATATTATTTGAATTTTATACTTTTATAGCACAAATAATTAAAGTTATGTTAGAGGAGGATATGATGTTGGCACCTATTTTATATATCTTAGAGACTATTTAGGAGACTTTTTTTCATGAATGATGCAACTAAAGCAACTATTTTTCTTGTTTTCATCCAGTGGCAGCTGTGTGCTTGAAGGTGCTTGTTTTTAAAAGATACTTTTTTTATTGGGTTTTTTAAAAATGCTTAATTTTTATTAATAATGGCAATTTTCGCCACGAACTATGCAATGAGTGTGGTTTTCACATTGTTCTATTCAACCAGGGTGCGTAGTGTTTTTAAAAAGTGCTTGAAGGTGCTTATTATTTTTTTTAAGCCCTTAAAGGTGCTTTTATCATTGGGTGTTTCTAAAAAGTGCTTAATTTTCCCTATTCCAAAATAAGATTTTTCCTTTACCCTGTTGATTTTAGCTACGAATCATGCAGAAAGACATTGTTTTATTCAGCGTTTTCACAATTAATTCAATCCGAATCTATTTAAACGTATCGTCAGTCCGTAGCGTATGAAAACGCCATTCGATTTACAAATGATTCAAAAATTTTGACAATGCCAAAAGGACATTTAAAACCAGATAAAACCGTCAATTGTCAAAAACTTTCTAATCCTACCTAATTATGATTTTTTTACAGTGCTTAAAAATATTATTTGAGTGCTTGAAAAGTGCTTATTTTTTGTTGAATAATTTGGCTATGCACCCTGTTCAACGTATTCGCAACTCATTCCACTACAATCCATTACGGCCTACCACCGGTCCGTAGCGTATGAAACCGGCAATTATTTTGCATGCTTGATGAAACGCTTCTGGGTCCTCGTCTGCGTATGCTGAACTGGATTCCGTGGGAAGAATTCTTGCACTCTCATGTGCAACAATGTTGCAATTTGTAAGAGATTATCAATTTCAGGCTTCATTTTCCGCCCTCTGAAATTGAACCCTAAAATGTATTGAAAAATCTCATGGGTATCAACTGAACATTGTCGATTCTTTTTTTCCCTAATAGAAAAAGAAAATTTTATTTTTCTTGTTAATTTCATTCTTGGTGAAGCACCATCGTCTTTGTCACTGGCAAACTAATGGTCTTCTCGTGTTCTTGAATTTATAGATAAGTACCTGTAATCTTCAAAGGGGATCGTTCACAATTTTTAATCACAAGATTATTTTCTTCAGGGACCATCCGCTAATTGCATAAATCAAAGTGCGTAGTGTTTTTAGAAAGTGCTCAAAAGTGCTTATTTTTTATTTAAGTTTTTTAAAAGCCCTTAAAGGTGCTTTTTTATTCAGGGTTTGTAAAAAGTGTTGAATTTTTTATCTTTTGAAAAGAGATTTTTCTTTGCCGTATCAATTGTCATTCTAAATTACAAAAAAAATGCTTGATTTTCTCCATTTTCTCTGCAACATTTATCAGAAACTAGTTATTTTATCATGATCATCATTTTTCTTAAAATGTTTCTAAATATTATTTATTATATATTTATAAATTAAGAACTTTAAATGATAGAAAAAAATTTTATTAGTGCACAGATTCTCATAATAATTTTTTTATTTTTTGGAAAATGATTAAAAAAAAATTTTGAGTGCTTAAAATGTACTTAAAAGGCGCTTATTTTTTGTTGAAAAATCTGGCTACACACCCTGCCGAATTGTTTCAAACTTTTATTGTTATCCAATATTCATTTTTATTATTGTATTATTACTTTTTAAATTTCCAATGCTCTTAATTTGTTTTATGAAAAAACAAAATAATATTTAGAGGCATTAGGGAATTTTTTAAAAAAAGTATGAAATTTTCACTATTTAAAATGTAGTAAAGAAAAAAACTTAGGTTGTTCAGGATTTGTCATTCCAGAAAACTTTTAACTTATCTCTTAATAATATGATTTAAAAACAATTGAAATAAGAAATTCTATTATTTCAGGTTTGTTAAATATTATGACTGTAGATCCATATAATAATTTACTTCTGTCAATAATGTTTAGCTTCAATATTCATTGTATTTACATTTTGAAATTATTATTTTTTAATCATTTCTTTAAAGAAATACTGAATCAAGTAAAAAAATTTTAATGATAATTTATTAGGGGCTATTCACTAATTTATATTTGTTGTACAGGGTTCCCTTGGTCCTTAAAAGTCCTTAAAAACTGCTTAATTTTCATTTTGGAAAATAAAGGGCTTCAAAAGTACTTAATTTTGATTCAAAGTTTTGAAAAGTCCTTAATTTTTTAGCATGACTAAGGCTGATAGGAAAAAATTTCAGTTCAATTTTTTAAAACTAAATGTTGCTCTTTTATCACATAGAATTAGACCATGCACAGTCATAGCTGCCAACTCTACTGGATTTTCCAGTAGACTATTGGATTTTTCCAGTTTCTCCTGGTCTACTGATTTAAAAAAAAAATATCCTGTTTTTTGTACGTTTTAGAAAATTCCCTAAAATTGTGAGTAAGTTTCCTAAAAAAATTCCAATTGAAATAGAATTTTTGGACAGATTATTATTGCTTGCTTAAATACTTAAATAAGTAATAAGAATACTTGATAATACTTAATAAAAAAAAACTTGAATAATGAAATAAGTAAATAAATAAGTATTAGTACTTAAATACTTATACATAGTACTTAAATACTTATTCATGAAGCAAGCCTCATTTATAAAAATCAGTTTAGAACCTTTCATTTTGTTCTAAAAATGTTCAGTTTATTTTTATTCCGAACCTTTTAAATTGATTAAGAAATCTTTTAACTGTCTTTGATGAATTCAATGCTGATTACTATTTAAAATTATGAGTAAACATAATGCATAACATTTCAAGTTCATTTATAGTCAATCATAACAGGAAAATTTTGCAGTCTTTCTATTTTGATGATTATAAAAATCCCTATAATTCCCTATGCATAGAATATTTGGTACATTATGAAACAATTATCATGAAATGTATATTATTTTGCAAAATCTTCTGTTTTTTTTTTCTTATCTACGTTGGCAGCTATGCATAGTCAATATTCTGTTGAAGTCTATGTTCTACATGGCCCTATATCTCCCTTTAAAATAGACCCATAACATTCAAACTGTACCACATATTATATTACAGAGCAATAGTGTACCTTACCAGAGGAAATAATTATAGGCCTATTTGAGGCCCCCCAATGTGGCCCTTTAGGTTACTATATTGAGGGTAAAACATTTTAGAGAGGCAAAAATTTATGTGTGTGGGGGGTTGCTATAGGTAAGGGGGAAAAAGCATGTCCTCTCATTAATCGGGAGTCTGTCCAGACATTTTGTTAAAAGTCCGTTTTTGTAAAATTGTAAAAATGACTCATAATTTGTGAATATAAAATAAGCGTTAAGTCACAATCTTTTAATTGCCAGGGTCCTGCTTTTGTGAATTTGTGCAAATAGGGTCCAGTTATTGCAAAAAAAAACTTTTTCAAGGAGTTTTTAAATTGTAAAGACATACAAGATTATGTCAACAATGTAATGTGTGGACAAAGGGGATACTACACATGAAAGAGATAATGCTTTTTTTGCATTGGGGAGGGGGACTGTTTTAAGATACTTAATTGGAAGACCCACCCTAACCTTCAAAATTGACAGAATTCAAGGAATTCAGTCTTACTGGTAATCCATCTGCTTATAGGAATTAAGTAAAATGCTAAAAAAAGAAGTATTAGAAAATGTTTTGAACTAGAATCCATAAAACGAAATCTATTTCCTAAAGGACTTGAAGAATTAAATAAATTTGTGTAATACTTCAATGTGTAATAAGTAACTGTAAATTGACAGAAGGCATAAAATTTAATACAATTCATGACTGTACTAAAATTTAACCACATTTGTAGAAAACAGGGTTTATCCCAGCCCCCCTCTCAAGTTTTTTTTTTTTTTCACAAATACTTTAAACTTTTTTCCCTGAGTAACTGAATAAGAAAGCATGATTTGCTTCTGACACGAAAGTTAAATATTTGGTAACTATTTCTAATTTGTTTTGTTGTAATGTAAATGTTTTTTTTTTCTTTTTTGAAGTTTTAGATTGTTACACTATTATTTTTATTTCTTACGGATAAGCAAATTGTTACATAAAAATTTATATCTACTCAACTAAGAGATCTTTAGATTTTAATAATCATTTTATTCAGTTAACATTGCAACTTAATACACTTTTTAATTTTTGTTCAATTTTTGGTTGCTTTGAAACTAGTTTAGGTTTTTCTCCAGAATGTTTAGTTACATCATGTAAAGTTAAATCCTAATAACAGGTTTGGCTGGAGATAATTTTGTTTAAGTTCACCATAAAAATAAGTGTAACACATTTGCTGGTCTAATAGCGCAATATAAAAACTTGTAGAAATAATTCTTTCAATATTTTTGCCAAGTTTCTCCATTTACTCTTTTTTTAATGTATGAAAAAAATTGCCAATCTTAATTTCTGCTCTTAATTTAACAATTCAATTTCAATGAGATCATTGAAAATGGAATACTGTTTAGTTTCATACGTTAACTTTTACAATATTAACTTTTAACTATCTGAAAATGTTATCTGAAATGTTAACTTTTAACTATCTGAAAATGTTTTTTTAAAAAAACTGACCCGGTTTTGCAAAAATTGCCTGGTAATTCTTTGGTGAGTCCTGTTAATTATAATAAAATTGTTTTTTATTATTTTTATTATTTATTGATTTTTTAGGAAGATAAATATGTATAATTGGCATATGTATAATTGGTGGCATATGTATAATTGATGATAAACAATCATACTATTTTTTAAAGTCCTTAATTTTTCAAAGAAGTACTTTATTTTTGCTTTGTTGAAAGAGTGGGAGCCCTGTAATATGAATTTATTAAAGTTTTCTTTATCTTCTTAGTTTTTTACATATTATTATAACTTTAGTATGGTTATTAATATTAATCTTGTTAATGTTTTGTTGAATATGCTTTAGTAAAAAACTTTTATTTAAATCTAAAAAATAGACTGAGTAATTCTTTTACATAACTAAATAAAGTATTTACAGGATATCCGCGCACCTGGAAAGTCATGAATTTCGGTATTGAACAAAATTTGTCATGAAATGTCATGATTTTAACTATTTTTCTGAAAGAAAAAAAATCATGAAAAGTCATAGATTTAGGTTGCCAAAAAATCTAGTTTTTGAAATGGAATTCGCCCCCTTCACCAATTTCATGGTGCTCAGAATATCTAAATTTGTAACAAAATCCCCACTCACAGTCATATTTGATAAAAATATAAAATGTTTTTATAGTGTTTTTTAAAAATTATGGTGTTTTTTCCAAAAATGAAAGAAAAAACATCATTTCTAGAGCGAATATCTTTTAAACTTCTGTGATTTCAGCCTTTTTGTTATTATTTTATATTTTATCAATTTAAAATTTTAGCTGAAGCAAGCCAGTCATTGGCGAGTTTTTTTATTCCGAAATGAGAACAGAAAAATCAAGAGTATTTCTTTCCTTTCCGATGAACAAGAAAAGTATCTTTAGAATGTAATTCTGCAGGGGAAAAAAAAGAAAAACAAATTATTTGCTTTTTTTTTCCAGCTATTTTATTGCTTTGACTCTATCTTTGCTCTGTTTTTTTGAATTTAAAATCTATAAATATGAAGATGCAAAGTATAACTGGTTTGGTTGTACCTATCATTTGTGAATGTTATAATGCCTTTTTTAAATTTAGTGTTGTGTTTTTGTCGGAGAAAATAGAAACTTCATTAAGTCATGAAAAATTCATGGAATTAATCATGCAGGGTTCCCACGGTCCTTAAAAGTCCTTAAAAACTGCTTAATTTTTATTTTGGAAAATAAGGGCCCTTAAAAGTAATTAATTTTGATACAAGGTTTTTAAAAGACCTTAATTTTTCTGCATCGGTATAGTTCACAAGAACAATTTTTAAGTTAAATTTTTTAAAACAAAAAAATCTTTCTTTTTTCACCTAGATATAATAAAAAACATTTGGTTTGAAATTTATAAATCTTCTCAAACATAATTTTATTTTTATTCTATAGAAATTTTTATAAAAATATTTATTGCAATGAATTTAAAAAAATATATTAAGTTAAGCTTGAGAAGAAAAAAAAGTGGAATGAATTAAGGTGCTTTGGCCTGTTTTACGTGAAATAGAACTTAATTTGACATGACATAGTTAAGAAACTATTCTCATGACTAACTCTAATTCGACTTTTTAGTATTCTTTCCTTTAATATGTACCCTTATAAATGAAACATTTTAATTATAGAAAAGAATTTTTTTTGCGTAATTGAATATTTAGCAAGATTGGCCCAAAACTGAATATTTGATGCATGTCTAGTAGCGAAATATAAAAACTTGTAATAATTATTTCACTGTTTTTCCCAAATTTGTATATTTACTTTTTTTTGGGAAAAAAATTGTGATTCTTAATTTCTGCTCTTAATTTTACAATGCAATTTTAATGAAATCATTAAAAATGGAATACAGATTAGTTTCATACGGGTCGTTAACCCTTAACATTCTGAAAATATTTTTAAAAAAAAGAAAAAGAAAGTCCTGTTAATTAATACAATTATATCAGTACTTACATTTTAATAAAATTGTCTTTTATTATTTTTTTTATTCATGGACTTTTTTTTAAAGAAAGGCAAATAATTGGCACTGGTGGTATATGGATATTCGATGATAAACAATCATACTATTTTTAAGGTCCTTAATTTTTCAAAAAAGCCCTTAATTTTTTCAACAAAAAAAAGTGCTTAGTTTTTGCTTTGTTGAAAGAGTGGGAACCCTGTCATGAAAAGTCAAGAATTTGAAAATCTAAAATGTAGCAGATACCCTGTTAATGTTATTTTATAAAGTGTATGCTGTATCTTAAAAAGGCCATGCATTTTGAGATTGAAAAAAAAGTTCTTTATTACAAAATTCAGAATTAATTAAGACATGTGATATTGTTGCAGGATGGTACGAG
The DNA here is from genome assembly GCF_043381705.1 of Parasteatoda tepidariorum. Lineage (NCBI taxonomy): Eukaryota > Metazoa > Arthropoda > Arachnida > Araneae > Theridiidae > Parasteatoda > Parasteatoda tepidariorum. The sequence continues at coordinate 1,802,637 of NC_092208.1, read as the reverse complement.
GGACGCAGACTTAGAGATGGTCTTCAGGGTTGGTTTCCTGCTTCCCACACAATGGACATTCCTTGTTCTCGTGCAAGAGCTTCCAATTTACGGCAATGTTATCGTCTACTTATGCTTTCTCACCATAAATCATAATAAAGGTGCAATGAACTCTCCCAATTATCTGTATTACAAATATCTAATCACAAATATCTAATCAGAAAACAAATTTAAACTCAAACCTGAATACAATTTTAATTACTACCAGTATTTAAACCAGAAAAAATACTGTATGATGATGTTTTGACCAAAATGCTGGTCAATATCAACGTTTCAATTTTATGATTTGTCATCAGGAAATATGGATGTTTTGCAATATTTTTTCAATTTATATACCCTCCAACAGTCTGTGCTTTCATACGAAATATCTGTGGTAACGAACGAAAGTCGAACTTATTAAAACTTATAAGCTCAACCAATTCTCTATCTGACCTTCCATTTCTCCATTTGACCTTCCTGTTTAAATTATTTAATGGTAGTGGCAGGGTTGCCACAGGTGACTAAAATTCAACTATTTTCAGCATGAGGCGACTATGGTAACTTTTTTTTTGCCTGAAATGTCTTAAAAAAGCAGCTATTTTCAGGAAAAGGAGACTTTTCTGTATTCCTAGCAATGATTTTTGGCATAAATTGGGTTGAAAATCTTCTGAACACACTGAATTTCTTTTCTTAAAAAATTTAAAATAAAAATAATAAAATTTTAAAAAAATTAAATAAATAAATAATTAAAACAATAATGAAAAATTTTAGATTGCGAATTTGAATCATCACTTTTTAATGCATTCAATTTTCTCAGATTCTATCGTAAGCCTATTTTGTTTCTCGGTCGCCTTTTCAGCGGTTTTTGCTACGAAATTCTGCACAATTTTAAAAATCCAATTTTTAATACAATATTATGATGCATGAATTTTGAATTTGAGTAATGACATTTCACAATTTATATATATATATTTTTTTTTAAAAAATTACGCCCGCCATCGTCTTCTCAGACATAAGGCGTCTTGCAGCATATATATATATATATATATACATATTTGCTAAATCAATTATTGATAAAAGGGAAAATTTCTTAGAATAAGTTTGTATTTTTTAATGAAAAAGTATTTTTTGAATGAATTCTACTAATTAAAAGTATTCAATTTTCTGCAAATATACAAATTTTTTTATATATAAAAATTTAGTGCTAGAACACTAACATTTATATAAAAATTATCATATTTGCCACCAACTTGACTCATGGTATATGACAATTAAGTCATTTAATAAAATTTTAGTCTTATTTTTGTTCTTATTTAGGCAACTATTTTGTTCATTTTTTTTTCCTGTGACAACCCTGTAGTGAAGGACAAAATTTGTTTAATTCTGATTTGTTAAAATATGAATGAACAACTGACTTTTTACCGCTAGAAAATTTATTTCTGCAACTAAGTAAATTCCGTAGCACGTTTGCCACTCCGCAGAGAGAACCTGGGTAATACAGAGAATTTTAAAAATCACCTGAAATAACAGGAAAATTTGATTTTTTCCCCCTTTATGATCTGGGAATTTTGTTTCTTATTTTCGTCTTTTAAAAAATGATGATCACTCAAAGTGGGATAAAGCGATATCTATGGGATATTTCAGCTATACTAAGCTATTGCATTTACTTATAGCATTGTTTAAGTATGTTCAGCTGTTCCTTTTTCATAGCTGCCAACTCTACTGGATTTTCCAGTAGACTACTGGGTTTTTCCAGTTTCTCCTGGTCTACTGGTTTTATAAAAATTCTCCTGGTTTTTGTACATTTTAGAAAACTCCCTAAAATTGAGTCAGTTTCATAAAAATCCCTATTGAAATAGAATTTTTTTTATAGATTATTGCTTGAATATTTAAATAAGCATTACTAATATATGATAAGGAAATCCTCATTTATAAAAATCAGTTTGAAACTTTTTTTGTTCTAAAATGTTCGGTTTATTTTTATTCAGAACTCCCTTTATTACATGTATTAAAACATCTTAATTATTTCGTATGAATTATATGCTTATTCAAAATTACAAGTAAACATAATTCACAACATTTCAAGCATATTTAACGCCAATTATGACTGGAAAAATTGCAGTTTTTCTATTTTGATGTCTATAAAAATCTCTAAAATTCCATGTGTTTAAAATATTTAGCACATTTTGCTACAGTTATCATGAAATTCATATTATTTTGTAAAATCTACTGGATTTTTGTCTGTCTATGTTGGCAGCTATGCTTTTTTTTTCTCTAAGTTTTTCCAGCAATTAAAACTAATAAACATAGTTAGCCTTCTAAGGCTCATACAAGATACACAAGATTGTGTACAATATGTATCATGAAATTTTTTTTTTCTCCTGATTTGAGTGGCAACCCTGCATAGTAACTATTTACCGTCAATCGGCATAATATCAAGATTGATAATACACTGAGTTAGTGTCGTATTTCATACATATCATTGCTGATAATGTTCAGTATAATATCAAATGGAAAAGTTGTCACTATTAATAATACTCGCTAAATTATCGTATTCGATATTTAACATTGTCAATAATGATTGCTGTTTTATCATTGATAGTTATTATGTAATTAATAATCTGCAAGGTATTCATGATGTATTGTAATAAAAAAATTTAAAATATTAGCATTGCATAGCTGCCAACTCAACTGGATTTTCCAGTAGACTACTGAATTTTGCCAGTTTCTCTGGTTTAATTAAAATTTTCCTGGTTTTTGTATATTTTAGAAAATTCTCTAAAATTGAGTAAGTTTCATATAAAAAAAATCCCTATTGAAATAAAATTTTTGTACAGATTATTGTTTGCTAGAATATTTAAATAATGAAGTGAACCTCATTTATAAAAATCAGTCCAAAACCTTTTTTTTTTTTTTTTTTTTTTTTTTATTTNCTAAAATGTTCAATTTATTTTTATTCAGAACTCTCTTTTTAAATTAATTAAAAACATCTTTTAACCATCTTTGAGGAATTAAATGCCAATAACCTAAATTATGAGTAAACATAATACATAACATTTCAATTATGTTTAATGTCAATCATAACTGGAAAATAGTGCAGTTTTTTTCTAATTTGATGACTATAAAATTCCCTATGTGTGAAATATTTAGTACATTATGCAACAATTACCATGAAATTTATATTTTTTCGTAAAATCTACTCAATTGTTTCCTATCCTTGTTGGCAGCTATGGTATTGTGATATTGAGGAAACATTATTTTTCTGTAATTCTCAATATTTTATTATTTATTTTTGTTTTTCATCATTGTTTAATGATGAAATGGCTACAAAAGACACAATGTGTACTGGTGACATTTTGCGTGTTTTATGTAGGTTTTAAAAAATAAATTTGCCTGGTAATCGGGAGTTAACTGTATAAACTCTCATTTTTTGTAAAAAAAAAACAACAACATATCACTAATTATGAAGGATAAAAATGTACCTGAAATATATTTCATTATGAACAATGATCCAGTAATATTTTTTATTTGAAATGATTAAAAAAAAAACTTTTTTGTAGTACATAGAAATTTTTTTAAAAATATGATATGATTACAAATATTTTATTTCATATGTCAGAATGACTTAAAATTGTTATATTTAACCACACAATGCTGCTTGAATCCAAATTAAATGTATAAATATTTTTCTGTTAAAATTTCACATTATCTCTGTCTGTTGTAACTAATTATTTTTATCATTCCTAAATGTGTTTTTATTATTCCTAAATGTAAAAGTAAAATTAAAACGAATAAATTTTTTATTTCATTATCAGATTTTAACTTTTTAATTTAATTATATTTTACTGTTTTATCAAAGAATTTTTTTATATTAATGAGCATTAAACGAATTAGAATAAGCAAGCTTCTTTATTAAATAGAATATATTTTTAATAAAAAATAATTCTAGGCAACTGTTAAGCATATTTATTTTGGAATTATATGTATTTTGCAATAATCATATTTCAAAATGCATAAATATATATATATAGATATAACGAATATTTGGTGTTCAGTCCGTTTACCGAATATTCGGTTGGCCAAATGTTTCGTCAAATATTTTTTTGGAAAAATATTTTTTGATCAAGTTTTTCTTTTTGAATTTCAGTTTATTAAATAAAGAATAGTATAAAATAATATTTTTATTATACATTATCTGATATAGTTTTTACACATATTTGCTGAGTTTTAAAATTCATGTGCTTGCAAATTTATGTTCTAGAAGACAAATGCAAGGTTGCCACAGGCAGCTAAAATGCAACCATTTTTGGCATGAGGCAATTATGGCAACTTTTCTTGCCTGAAAAGGCTAAAAGAGCAACTATTCTCAGGAAAAGGAGACTATTGGGAGACTTTTGTGTACTACTAGCAATGTTTTTTTTTTAAAGCATAAATTGGGTGGAAAATCTGCACCCCACAAGATAGTTTCTGAAGACACTGAACTTTTTTTTTATTAAAAAATTTGGAATTGCAAATTTGGGTTTGCACTTTTTAATTCGTTCAATCTACACAGACTCCATTGTAAGCCTGATTCATTTCTCGATCGCCTTTTCAATGATTATTGCTACGAAATTCCACACGATTTAAAAAAAAAAAATTTAATATGATATTACGATGCATGAATTTTGAATTTGAGTAATCACTTTTCATATATATATGGATAAACATTTACGTTTATATAAAAATTACCATATTTGCCACCAACTTGACTGAATGGATCATGGTATATGACAATTGAGGCATTAACAAAATTTTAGTCATATTTTTGTTCGTATTTAGGCAACTTTCCTAGTTTTTGGCTACTATTTTCATGTGTTAGGCTGCTGAAAGCAACTATTTTGTTCATTTTTTTCTGTGGCAGCCCTGCAAATGGAAAAGCGAAATTTTAAGAAATGAAACTAAATTACTTTTTACTGAACCACATGTTTTGTACTTCAGATTTTTTTAAAATTATATTCAGGCGAACGTATATAGCTTACTATATTCAACACTTTTGTTTTAAAAATTGAGAAAGTTGTTCTTTGTTTCATTTTTGCTGTTTTTATCATAGCGCTGAATTTGAATGGAATATTTTATGATAAATTTTATAGTTATTTTTTTCTTGCTCGGTCAGACAAATAGCCAGTAACAAAAAAAAGCTGTGATTTTTGATAAAATATATTTTATGAAATAAGACATTTTTCTCAGTTTGTCTTTTTCTATTAACTTTCCTTTTTATTATGACTTTAAATTTTTTAAAGAGCGTTTTTAATGAACGTTTTTCTTTTATTGTCACTTTTCTCTAAAAAATACGGCAATATGAAAAGTAGCGCTGTGGTGGCTCGGATGATAGAGCATTCGCCTTCCTAATGAGGTGAACCAGGTTCCATTCCCAGCAATGGTTGGTCGATATAAATTCCACTTCTGGCTTGCACCGACCACGGTGCTGACGTAAAATATCCTCAGTAGTAGACGGATCATGGGTTAGAGTTCCCTTGCCATCAGGCTAACCATGGGAGGTTTTCTCTTCATGTAATGCAAATGCATGTCAGTTAAATCGAAAAGTCCTCCACGAAGGAAAATTTCTCCCGATACTTAATCCAGGAATTCCCTTGTCTTCTGGATTGGGTTCAAAATTACAGGGCTACAGAGTCGAACATTAGTCGTTGTAAACCCTAAAAATTGGGTCTCCTGTTCAACAACGGTTATTAAATAAAATAAAATGTGAAAAAGGTAACTTGAAATTTTTACCATTAAATTTTCATGAAATTAAAATCAATTTTTGTTTTGGTTTTTATCTAGCATTTTTTTTTTTTTTTTAAACTTTGATTTTTTATTGGCGTTTTTATTATGAGGCAGCAATAAAAAGGGTTTTTAATAGACTTAATTCTTTTTTTCCTAACTTTTTGCTTAGAATGCAGTATAATCTGAATACTGAGGTGTTCAGGTTTAAAATTTTCTTTCGAGAATTAGGATCGATTTTTATTTTTTCTGTTCTGCTTTTGAATCTAATGTTTTATTTTTGTGGCATTTTTACGATAGTGAGGCATTTTTAAAGTGTTTCTGATAGACTATTTCTTTTAAGTTTTTGTGCATATTTTTTTTTGCCTTAAAGTTTCATCTTAAGAATTAAGAGAATTTTTTTTGCTATTTCTTTTTCACTTTTTTTCCTTCAAATTAACAACATCAATTTTTTTTTCTTTTAATAGCTGTTAGTTACTTTTTTATATATATCTTAAATATTTCTAAAGGATAACTATTATATTTTTTACCTTTAATGCACACCGATAATAAAGCTAAGTTTTTATTGATTTTCCATAATGACTAAACTTATTTATATATAAATATAATATTTATTAATGATTTTCTTTTTTAAAAAATGTTTCTATTCAGCCGTTAAATATTCAGTATTCGGCTTATTTCTTTTGCAGAATAATCGGCTATTCGGCCAAGTCTCTATCGCTAATATATGTAGATATATACTACAATACAAAATTATACTTTTTTAAAGTGAAAAAGAAAAATTATTAGCATATAAAATATTTTTTAAAAATATTAAAACATTTAAAAAGAATTTAAAAGCCGGAAAACGAGATTTTAAAAAAAAAAAGATGTCATCAGCTTGATTGTATCTACAATAAAGAGTGCTTTTAATATTGTATTAATATATTCAAAGCAAAATATAATAATACAATAGTGTGGGAAGCATCAATAAATTTTAATGAAAAAAGAAGAAAATGAAGGAAATTTTTATTTCCTTCATTTTCTTTTTTTTTTATTGCTACTTTTTTCTGAAATTTCTGCTGCTTTTTAGCGCATTTTTTTAAAGAAGTTTTTTCAATTTTGAATTAAAAATATTTGTGTTTTCTTTTAGTATTAATGAAAAAAGAACATATTTAGCAAAAAATACAAAATAAAACACAAAATGTAATCTATAAAGAGAGTAGCTAATTCAAATGTACTTTTCCTTACCGGCATCTTTTAAAAATAATTTAAAATATATTCGTAACAAGTTTGCTAAATGGCAAAATATTAAATTATATATTTGAAATATTATCTATATATATTTGTTCAAATAGGTGGAATACCTCAATACTTTTGGCTAACTTATTTTTACACTATTATGAAAGAAATTATACACTTAATATAAAAAAAAAAAAATTATGCTTTTACTATCAAAATTTTACGGTTTTATTGAACAATATTTACCTGAGGAATTAATCTTGCTTCATGATCATGAAAATTTTATTAATTTCAATTTTTTTGGATTTAATAGGGTTCCCTTCCATGGGTCAGGGAATTTTATTTCAACTCCAAAAATCAGGGAAAGTTGCAATTTTTTTTGCAAAAACCTGGAAAATTCCTTCATTATACCTGGTAAAAAACCAGTCTAGAAATTGTCAGTAACGGTACTCAGTTTTTGAGATTTGAGTTAAATAATTCTGACATCTACTACAATTATTTATTGTAAAAATTTCGCATTTTAGACAAACTGAAATGCTTCCTTCCTCATTTAATATTTATTTTACATAGAAAATCTAATACGAATCAAAATTTTCTGATGAAAAATTTCGTAGCATAGATAAAATATGGTATTGGTTTTCATTGAAATTTACCAGGAAAAGTCAGAGAATTTTTTTTTTTTCTTCTGAAATTAAATGCGAACCCTGATTTAAGTATTAAAAAAGAAGAAAATATCTGCTTTATGCGATAGAAGAAATGATTTTAAATGTTATTTTTAATCAAATGAATAGAATTAAAAGAATTTGTCAAAAAAACAAATGGACCAACTCTTCCATACAATTTGATAAAATGCATTGGATGTCCAACTAATGTATTTTGATTCTATATAAAATCATTCGAGTTGATTGCATGCTATAATTGAAAATAATCCATGACTAAAAATCTAATTTATATTATATTATCTAATTGATTAATATTATATTATATGATTTTTTCAATAAATTTTAATAATTTCTCTAAAAGTCATCAAAATTAAACGTTTATAGTTAAATTTCCACCTTGTTAATTGTAAACTTTGAATTATCCAGTATAATGTTCTGTTGCGCACATGCAATTTTGGGCCAAACCAAGGTAACTAAATCAAATTCTCTTCTGTACTTAAAGAACGTACCATAAAATGCATCCATCTGTCCTCTATCTGCTTTTACTTACTTATCCTCTACGTGACTTTGGGCACTTAAGGCCTCTAGCATATCCCTCCAATGCCTCCTGTCTCTAGCAATAGATCTTGCTTCCTCCCAGCCAGATATTCCACATTCTTTTAATTCGCCCAAAAACATGCGCTTAC